>NC_056686.1:55757500-56057500 GCF_018350215.1 Panthera leo | reverse complement strand
TGTAAATTCTTACTCCTGCCTTTTTGTTGAAAGTAAGCAGAATCACAAAGCACTGTGTGTTTTCTGCATCCTCTGCGTTAGTGGGAATGAATATGGACTTTTTAATTGAGGTGTATTTAACCTACATCATATTAGTTTCAGGTGTAACATAATGGTTCAATATTTGTATGCCCTGTGAAATAACCACAATAAGTCTGGTTACCACACAAAGTTACAAAATAGTTTTGTCTTGTGATGAGAACTTTAAAAAAAAATTTTTTTTTGAGAGAGAGAGAGAGAGAGCATCAGTGTGAATAGAAGGAGGGGCAGAGAGAGGGGGAGAGAAAGTATCCCAAGCAGGCTCCATATCATCAGCACACAGCCTGATGTGGGGCTCAAACCCATGAACCATGAGATGATGACCAGAGCCAAAGTCAAGAGTTGGACACTTAACCAGCTGAGCCACCCAGGTGCCCCAGTGATGAGAACTTTTAAAATTTACTCTTTTAGCAACTTTCAAATATGCAATACAATATTATTGACTGTAGTCACCATGCTGCACACTAATTACATCCCCATGCTTCATTTTAGAACTGGGAGTTTGTACCACTTGAACTTTTTCATCAGTTTTGCCTAGCCCCTATCACCTTCCCCTCTGGTAACTACCAGTCTATTCTCTGTGTCTGTTAGTTCTGTTTTGTTTGTTCATTGGTTTTGGAATTTAGATGCCATGTATATGTATAAATGAAATCATACGGTATTTGTCTTTGTCTGACGTATTTTACTTAGCATAATACATTCAAGATCCACCTGTGTTGTTGCAAATGGCAAGACCTCACTCTTTATGGCTCAGCAGTATTCCATTGTGTATATACACCACACCTTTTTATCCATTCATCTATCAGTGGACACTTAGAATGTTTCCATATCTTGACTATTGTAAATAATGCTGCAATGATTATGGGGGTGAATATATTTTTTTGAATTAGTGTTTTCATTTTCTTTGGATAAATACTCAGAAGTGGAATTACTGGATCATATGGTCATTTAATTTTTAATAGTTTGAGGAACGTTCATAGGTTTTCCACTGTTTTACAGAGTGGCTGCCCTAACTTACATTGTAACAGTGCACAAGGGTTCTCTTTATTCCACATCTTTGCCAGCGCTTGTTATTTCTTGTCTTTTTGATACTAGCCATTCTAACAGGTGTGCAGTGATATCTCACTGTGGTTTTGATTTGCACCTCTGTGATGATTAGTTATGTTGAACATCTTTTCATGTGTCTGTTAGCCATCTGTATGTCTTCTTTAGAAAAGTGCCTATTCAAATGGTTCTCTGCTCATTTTAAAATCAGATTATTTTGTGTGTGTATCTGTGTAAGTGTGTGTGTGTGTTGTTGCTGATGTTGTTGAGTTGTATGAGTTCTGGGGTTATTTTAAGATTTTTTTTTTTAAGTAGGCACCATTCCCTGCATGGAACCGAATGTGGGGCTCGAACTGACAACTCTGAGATCAAGAGTCACATGCTCTACTGACTAAGTTAGGTGCCCTGAGTTCTTCGTGTATTTTGGATATTAACCTCTTTTTGGATATATGTTTTGCAAATAATTCAGTAGATTTCCTTTTCATTTTGTTGATGGTTTCCTTTGCTGCACAGAAGCTTTTTAGTTTGATGTAGCTCCACTTGTTTATTTTTGCTTTTGTTGCCCTTGCCTTTGAAGTCAGATCCAAAAAATCATTGCCAAGATCAATGTCAAGGAGCTTACCAACTATATTTTCTTCTAAGAGTTTTATGGTTTCAGGTTGTACATTCAAGTCTTTAATCCATCTTGAGTTTATTTTTGTGCGTGGTGTAGGATAGTAATCTAATTTCATTCCTTTGCACGTGGCTGTCCAGTTTTCCCATTTACTGAAGAGACCGTCCTTTTCCCATTGTATATTCTTGCTTCAAATCTTAACTTTTATGTCTCTGTTTAACATGCTTGCCTTTAGGTGATCACAACCAAAAAGTTGGATTCCACATTTTATTAAATCCAGCCCTTTCTCAAGGCAAATCATGCCTTTTTGAGGCCCTGTTCTTTTTCATTCTGGGTTCTTATAGATTTTATCTGCTCTCATTTAGGTTGTAACTCGCCCGAGAACGGAATGCCTTAAATGTGGAAAAGACACGGCCCCACATTCCTTTCTTTTCTCTGTTCTGTTGAGCTAGTTCTGGCTTGTGTAAAATGGGCTCCAACTTTAGCCCCAGCTTGCCTGGGCCCAGGGAAGTTGTAGATAAGAATTTTACTGAGGGTTTGAAAAGACTGTGCCATGGGCCTCGCTGTCATTTATAGAACACACCTCTATAAGCTTGGAAGGAATCAGCTTCTTCAGAAGTGGGGGTGGTGTGGGGCGTGGCTGTGACTGGCAACCCTGGGACCTTAGACATCCTTTGAGTCACTCTTTCTCTTCATTTTACAAAGTTTGCAGAGAGCTGGTGTTAAATCCCTGGCACCATTCTTTCAACATGCCCAAACAGAAGAGAGTTTTGCGCTCTGAGAACATGATATTTCTGGATAATAGTTGATGAAAGAGAAAGAAACAGGATAATTTGTAGACACAAGATTTTTAAACTAAAAGGACACTTAAGGTCACCTTTCAATTGGCATGTTTCTTTTTTTCTAGGTGTCAGAAGAATCCCTCCCTTCCCCCTCCTCCCTACCTCACCCACCTGTTAAAAAAGGGAAAGAAAGAAAATATAGTTTGGGAGAAGGATCAGCAGTATGTGTGGGATTTGAACAAAATCTTCATGAGTATATATTTGAGACAATACTTTTTCCTGGGGGACTTGGGTTAGGTACAGATACCAGCTCCATCCAGGGAAGTCCTCTGTCTCATTGTAGAGTAAGTCTCCTGGCTAAGCAGAAATGCTGCAATAATTTTGAAAATTTCCTTTGAGGACTTGGGCTTCTTATGGCATTTCTAGGAAACACTATAAACAACATGGTGTTGGTTCCAGGTTTTCCTTATGCTGTTTCTGTTTTTGATAAATGTACTGATCCTTCCATTCAAAGTGATCAGATTTCTAACTGATGGCCTGTAGTTTTATGTTTAATCAATGGGTGTGATCTGGTTTATTATCAAACTTGCTTTGTAACTTGGACAAGCCATTTATATGCTGTGAGCCTCAATTTCCTCATCTAAAGGACACCAGGCTAGCTCAATCAGTAGAGTGTGTAACTCTTGATCTCAGGATAGTGTGTGTAAGTCCCACACTGGGTGTAGAGCTTACTTAAATAAATAAATAAAACTTTCCCCTTCATAGAAAGGTTGTAGGGTTTAATGAGAGAACATAAGTTACCTATATATATGTGTTGGATCAATCCATATATGTTAACTATTTCCCTTATTTACAAGTTGTCACTAATTAACTTCTCAAGATTCTCTTTCTTTCTTTTTCTCTCTCTCTTCTTTCTTTCTTTCTTTCTTTCTTTCTTTCTTTCTTTCTTTCTTTCTTTCTTGTCATCCTCTGTCTGGTTAGGATCATAGCAGGTCATTTCTGCTTCTTAGTGGATTATATAAAATTAAAACCCAGCAACCCTGCTTGATAGCCTATTAGGCACAATGCATGCTGCCCAACAATTTAAGAAGCATGTCATTTACCCATTTGGTGAATTAGAGTGATTAACTTTTGATCCAGTTAGTGATAGTTTTCACCAAGGTTTAATTTGAATCTTAAATTTTGCTTTTAAAATGCTGGATGAGTTTTCACGACTCTTTACAGCATGGATAAGCCCAGGTAGCAAGACTTTTAAATGGATATTACTCAATACATGGAAGAGATCTGGATTCCATCCATGCTTGCTGCAAAGTGAATCCCAGTTGTTCTGTTTTAAATTATAAAATTGAAGTCGTTATCCGTTGGGAATTTTTTTTGCTTCTAGATATAACGTAAATGACAAAGACCTTTGAAAGTCAAGCTTCGAGGAAAAAAATGATTCTTTTTCTTATAAAATATTAACTACTTCTGACACATTAGCTAGAATTATAATGCTATTTCATAAGAAATTATGAACAAAAAGTAAAGATAAAAATATAACCTCTGTAAGACTGTAAGCTGCATGAGAGCAAGGAATATCTAATTTGCTTGCCTTCATCTTTTTTTTCAAAGTTTATTTATTTTGAGAAGAGAAAGAGAGCATGCAGGGGAGGGGCAGAGAAAGAAGGGGAGAGAGAAGCTTAAGCAGGCTCTGCGCTGTCAGCCCAGATTCCGAAATGGGGCTTGATCTCATGAACTGTGAGGTCATGACCTGAGCTGATATCAAGAGTCGGACGCTTACCTGACTAAGCCACCCAAGTGCCCCTGCTTATTTTTCTCTTGACTGGTTACAACAGGGTAGTGCAATATAGGTGACCAGAAAAACTTCTAGAAGAAAGAAATGCCTTGCCTTTGGACTTACTGCAGAAGTAGCTAAAATGCTCCAACTTTAAGGTCTGCCCTAAGACTTTAACATTATAGTCCAAACTACTCTCTTATAATTTAAATGAGAGAAAGGTTTCTTATTATTCACTTGAACTTAAAAGATGGTGCCACCTTCATGGTTTGTATGCTTCCATTTATAAAAGTGTATAATTTTTGGAGTTCTGGAAAGGGACCTTCACCTATTATATTGTGGAAACTAAGGCCTAGAGAAGTCACAGTGACACAATAAGCTTTGAATGAAATGTCCTGACCACTAGTGGAGTGTTTCATTGCCCTAGCCTGTGGTTACACTGATTACTATTATGTCTAATCTATGTATTTGGTCTTTACTTGGCCATAAGGGTAGAAAATTGACTGTGACTGCTTGCCCTTACTGGTTGATAAAGTTTGCTGGGAGGAAGGGAACACACACTACTATCTGTATTTCCAGACTTTGAATATTCAAATGAGAATACTGAATGATAGTGGCAGTTTTGCATTTTATTGTCTTTAAGAAGTAAATGTGTTTCTTCTGCTCCATGAGGGCTGGTTTTTAGGGGCTTCTTTCAGAAGACCATGTAGTTTGTTTTATTTTTTATAAATTTTTAAAGACGGGAAATTCATCTTTCAGAGCTTTCCTCCTAAGAATTTTGTAGAAGTAGGGGCGCCTGGGTGGCTCAGTCGGTTAAGCGTCGGAATTCAGCTCAGGTCATGATCTCAAAGTCCTTAAGTTCGAGCCCTGCGTCAGGCTCTGTGCTGACAGCTCCTGGAGCCTGCTTCGGATTCTGTGTCTCTCTCTCTCTCCCTGCCCCTCCCTTGCTCATGCTCTGTCTCTCTCTGTCTCAAAAACAAATAAAAACATTAAAAAAAAAAATTTGCAGGTGTTACTTGCGCCTCTTCGTAGAGATCAGTAATATATTTATTATGTCGGCTTTTCTAACTGACTGCCCTTGACAAGAAAGCCTAATACATTCCAGTAACCACCTCTGCGGGCCATTGTGTTCGGCTGGCGGACTGGTGTGTGGGAATGAATTCCTCCACGAGGTCCTCCAGGCTCCTGAAGGGTACTGAGCCGCCCTGAGCTGAATGTGTGCCTGCGGGCAAAGAGGAACTGAGCCTGTTGACTGGCTAGTGGAGCAGGTGAAGATGGGAAGAGAGATTTAGGGAGCAGATGTAAACTGAGAGGGAAGGAAGCAAAAGCCAAGGAGAAAGCCACGCGGAAGCCGGACTTGGACTTCTCTTAGAGGAGGGAGTATTGCGAGGGGAGGCTGTGCAGAGCAGCTTCGAGTAAGGGGGGGAGGGAGGCGGTGGCTTTGGGAGAATGTTAGGGGCTTGAAAGAAAGGCGGCCAGGAGTGCCTCCTCAGCTGGTCATGATGTCATCCTGTACTCCCTCTAAAATAATGATACTTTTTTTTTTCTATGGCCCCATCCAGGACTGTAAAGACTGGGTAAAACCCCACTGGCAACCGGAGTTTACTATTCTAAACATAAGAAAGAACTGGGGTTGGGAGCACTGGATGCATATCTCAGCTCTTCCACATGCTGCCTCTGTGGCCCTGAGGAAATTACTGCCTCTTAGAGCCTAAGTTTCCTTGTCTCTCAAATTGGTAAAATGGGAGCAGTAATGCTCACCTCTTGACGTTTCTGAGAGTTAAATGACACAATAAGTGAAAAGATGAAATGAGATAAGAAAGTGAAAAGTGCCCGGCACATGGTAGACCCTTACCATGTGCTAGGTACTGTTTATGCTAGGTACTCTTTTACTATCGATGTTATTCTTTTAACCCAGGAGGAAGTTTCTGTTGTTGAATCACCCATGGTCCTTTGGGAGGCTCGCATAGAAGGTTTTCTGCCTGCTCCGAACTTGGCCATCCTGGTTCAGAGAGATGTAGATGCTTCTAGAGTCAGGTTTATGTTGTGTGTGTACATTTAAAATGTACATGTGCTTTTGTTATCTCCCAATTTATTTATGTTTTTGAACAAGAATACAATGATGTGAAAGGTATTAAAAACAAAGAAAAAAAACCTCCTGACATCCATCATTTTAATACAGTTCCATGCTAATTTTTTATTCTTTCACTTCCTGTGACTGAACATCGCCAATTTTATATAAAAAAGTATAAAAGCCTACTTAGCAGAGGCTGAAAAGTTTATTGTTTACATCTCCACCAATTGTATGTTTACTTTGGAAATGCAGCAGTCAGCTCCTCCTCTCCTCCTTCTAAACTTTCCTCTGATACTTAACTCAAGATTGCTTGTTGAACCATTGAACCATGGGAAATTCATTTTCAAAATCTGCTTAAT
Organism: Panthera leo; assembly: GCF_018350215.1. Taxonomy (NCBI): domain Eukaryota; kingdom Metazoa; phylum Chordata; class Mammalia; order Carnivora; family Felidae; genus Panthera; species Panthera leo. The sequence goes on along the minus strand of NC_056686.1, from coordinate 56,050,776 downwards.
TGCTGTGAGACTTTTAATTTGTTCTGGATGATGGTGCTAATGTCTGGGAACTGGGACTGAAGCCCTCCGAAGTTGTTAATTCAATCAGCCGCTGCGCCCTTGCCATGCCTAATGAAGGGGGGGGGGGCATCCAGATCCTTCTCACAAAGAGGTTGGGTCCCTCCTGACCACCTTGTCAAAGATGAATAAGAGAGGCCCCACAGTTAGGTCGAACACTTGGGGCAAATTACCAGGGTGTCAGTCCACATTATCCAAAGCCCTGGGTTGTACTTCCCCAAATAATTATTAAGTAGGTTTTATGTAGGACCCCAGAGTTTTAAGGCATGGATGGGTTCCATGTGCATGTTGCTCACACCTGCTAATCTTCAAAATTCTTTAATGACTGCAATTCTGTTTTGGCTCTGTCTATAATCTGTAAGATCATAAACATCTCCCCCAGACTATTGATATTCCCGTTAACCACTGAAGTTTTCCGTGGCGAGACTGGTGAAAGCTTGCTCTGTCCTCATGATAAATTAGCTTGTTTATTCCTCTTCTGCTTATTTCTATCCTGCTGTTGATTAGTGTAATGAAGCAGAAGTCCATTGTGTATGTTCATTGGGTAGCGATCCTCTGGCACCAAAGGGGGTAATTGAGTAGAAAGGCAGAATGCTGTTGGTGCATGGGAGAAGTTAACACCACATGAGGTCACCAGGCTTCAAGCTTTAATCAATGTGGACACAATGCAATTGAGATTTTGAAAAGGGTTTGTTTATAGTGTGAGAGTAAGGGTCAGTAGTTAATTTGAAATGCTGTAGGTGTGTTTTCCTTGAACCAAGAAGGTACAGAGCATGTGTCATAGAGGATTGTAAATATCCTCAAGGGAGGGATGTAATTGCGGTAGAGGTTTAAAAAGAAGGGCATTTAAGAACTTCAGTGCACTTATTATTGATCCATCCATGCTTTATTTAAAACTTTTACCGTTCTTCAAAATGGGAAAGAGACTGTAGAAGAAACACTATGTACGTCTCTAGTACAGAGGCACAGCGCTACCAAGAAACAAGTTTTTTTTGTTTTTGTTTTAAAGCAGTGATTTCCTTTGGGACGATATTTGGAGCGCTATAACATATTGCTAGTATTAGTACTGTGTGCTAATTCTAAAAGAATTCTCACTCTCAGAAGTTTACATCTTCTGGGATTTTTAATTGCTGTGGCTTGAATGAGATAGTACGAAAACCATTAACCCCTGTACTTGTTCATGCTGCTGCCCTTTTCCATTGCAGGCTCCCATCGATACCAGGCAAGCCTGTCTGCTTCTTGGATTATCTTTGGCATTTCTCTCCATTATTTCATTACCTCAGTTTCAACAGTTAGAAACACCATAGTTTTGTGATCACTCTGGGCGATCTGAAAGTAGAGAAGGCCCTGTCCTTCTGTTGCAGGGAGACTTTGCAGGCCAACATCTGTTTTTCACAGATGACTATGGGAAAAGAACATAAAGTCGGTGGTAGAGCCAGAGGCTTGACATGGACTCTCAGGTGTTTTGCTGAATATATGTCAAATGTAGGTGATGAATTTATACTCTTACAACCTCACATTTGGATGGTGCTTTTATCCGTCTTCAAAGCACTTGCATAGACATCATCTCACTTGACCTTACCAGTGGTACTCCAAGATAGGCTGCTGGTTCACCAGGGATAGTCACATTTTAAAGTTATGGAAACTTAGAGGGAGAATAGCTGTGTTTGTGGTGAGTTTTGTTTGAGAAAGTTTGACTTGGTGAGATTTGTTTGTGGTGGAATTACTCTGGGGATTTGAAGTTTAATTGCTATTGCTATTATTTCTATATGAAGTTTAATTGTCATAGAAGTCACCGTATATTAGCCAAGCATTGCTTTTTGAGGTGTCGCCAAGAAAAATCAACGCCATCAGTGGTCCATCTTCTTCACCTTACCTGGTGTAACAGTTGCTCCCATAAACAACTATTAAACAAATATAGAAGGAATCTCTGTTTGAAGGAACAACAAATTTCAGCCTACTCAGAGTATTCAGATGTTTTGATCTTTTTCCTTGGCATAATCAGGGTCAACCCTGTGGTAAATCTTAAGAAGGAGGTACGGAGTGCCTAGATGAGAGTGAAACTAATTTACGAGGTTTAACTAGTGAATGGTGCTATGGTGTGGTCATTCACTGCATTAACACTTCTGTCTGCCTTCCTCCCTTATTTATGTCCTGCTAGTAAATATGCAGCAAAAGGCCATTTTTGATGTTGCTTTGATATCTGTTGGAATGGATGTACCATAATGAAGTTACCCAATTTCCTATTGGTGGACACAGATGGTATTTCCAGTGTGGGGACTGTATATTAGCAATACTGGGGAAGACTTCCTTGTAGTTAAATTCTTATTCATACCCTTAATTATTTCCTTAGAAACTTCACTTCTGTGAATTTATCTTAGGTCAAAAGGCATGGTCATTTTTTAAATTGTTTATTTATTTATTTTTGAGAGAGAGAGCGAGAGAGAGACCGCACAAGCAGGGGAGGGGCAGAGAGAGAGAGAGAGAGAGAGAGTGAGAGAGAGAGAGAGGGAATCCAAATCAGGCTCCAGGCTCTGAGCTGTCAGCACAGAGCCCAATGCGGAGCTCAAAACCACGAACTGTGAGATCATGACCTGAGCCGAAGTGAGACATTTAACTTACTGAGCCATCCAGGCACCCCAGAAGGCACGCTTATTTTTAAAGATTTTGATTGAGACTGCCAACTTGCCTTTCACAGATCAGTGATAATCACCATATCACCCATTAGTCAAATCTGGAAGTGTCCATCTCCCTGCATCTTAGCCAGTACTGGGCATTGTTTTTATTTAGAAAAAAATTCTAATGTGCCAAGAATGTCTTTTAATTTATGTGTCTTTGAGTATTGGTAAGGATGAATCTCTTTTCTTATGCTTTCTGGCTATTCTTTTGTGACCTGCCTGGTTACTTCCTTCATTTATTTCTATCCCTGTAATATAACTTCTTAGAGATTAGAGAAGGAAGGAAGACTTATTGGGGAGGATGGTTCAGCCTACTTCTGTTGATGGAAGGACCCTGAGTTTCCTTGTTGCACTCATTCCTCTCCACACTGCATCTGTGGTTGAAAAGAATCTTCATCTTATAAACTTCACAGGTGAAGTTTCACTCTGATCTAGGCACTCCGTACCTCCTTCTTAAGATTTACCACAGGGTTGACCTTGATTATGCCAAGGAAAAAGATCAGTTAACCAAGCCATAATGAACACGTGGCTCAAGTTAGTCTATTCACAGTGGATTCTGAAGCTTGTTGGATGCCACAAAGAGATGTCTTCTCTTTTTCCTACTGAACTTCAATCCAGATAATATGAGCCTAGAACTGTTGGGAGTCTTTCTAATGAAGCCTGAGAATGAAGCTAATAAAATATAAGGTAGAATTCAGTGACTGTAGAGAAGCAAGATCTGTTCACATAATTTGATTTCTCAAAACAACCACTATCTAAAGACTATTCTATCTCTGGACATTTTCAGCTTCAGCTTGCTAATTGATTAATTTAATTTTTGCTAAAGCAACTTTGAGCAAGATTTCCATTTCTCTTACAGCCAAGACTCCAGACTGATGTACTTTCTGTGTCTTGGTTTAAAGATAGGTTGATGGAAACTATTACTATATTGCATAAGGTGTATCTTGAGAGTTTGCTCATGTTTCATGGAATAAGTCTTCTGTAACAATAAAAAATAAAATCAGGTATGGAACCAACCTTTGTGAGGCATAGCTCGTCCAACCAGAGTGGTAGAGGAAATGGGGTGTGTGTGTGTGTGTGTGTGTGTGTGTGTGTGTGTATTGTACCACTGTTGGAGCATCAAGTGGCTGGTGAAGATCATTAGTGACACTTCCTGGAACTTGGCCAGGCTGTTGGCTTTGAAGTGAAGCTCATTGCAACACATGCTCCTGCTGAGCTGGATGTCTGTGTGAAATGGATGGCAACAGGATGTCCCAGCAGATAAAATGAGGTTCTTGAAGGCATAGGAAAAGCTTTAATGACTGCCCAAGCAGAGCAGTATTTCTGGGGATGGTTGGGAAACTTGAGTAGATGTTACAATGGCTTGAGGTTTCTTTAGGACATCCCAGAGTCTGTGAAGCAGAACAAAGAATGAGCCAGCATGTTACTGTAGTCCCTGAACTGGTTTAGTGATGGGCTAACAGAAGGAAGTGCACACGTGGCTCTTGCCTTCGAGCAACATAAATTTGATTGGAGAGACAGGATCAATAACATTAGACAGTTTGTCATTAAGGTCAAAGTTGGGTGAAATAGAGTGTGTTCTAAGCATTTTTTAGATCAGATAAAAAGGTTTGTTTTTTGTTTTTGTTTTTTTTTGAAGAACTAGAGAGTTTGACCTGGGCCTTTGAAGTCTGGGTGGTCATTTGAAACACAACTTTATGTGCATAATCCACAACAAGACTCACCTCGTTTAAGGCACTAAATTAAAAATGAGCTTAATAGAAAAAGGTATGAACAGAGTATCAAGAGATCTAACTCTGGCTTCTTTTGCCTCCATAGACTTATCACTCAATCCCCATGCTTCTTCTTACCTTTATTATTTGCTAATTGGACATGGTAATGCTTTCCCTTGGCAAATAGAAACATGTCTTTATAAAGCCAAATATGTTGGCCTTTCCACCCGTTTCTTTCCTTTTTATTAGAAAATCCTCAGTAAATCCTCAGAATCTTTAGGGTACCTACAGATTAGAAATTTGTTTAGATGGTGATTAAGGTCTATTTTAGTGCTTTGCTGAATTCTGAGGAATGTAAGGAGGCACAAAACATGATAATCTGTTCATCTGTGGTGTTATGGAAAGAAATCACTGGATGTGAAATGAACGAGTCTGGGAATTGACCACTCGCCAGCTGTGAGACAAGGTTTGCTTTTAGGATCCCATCTGTAACCGACCATAGATCTGTGGGATCCATGACAGTGATGTATAAGAAGATGAAGATGGTACTTATCTTTTGTAATGCACCAAAAACAAAGTGGCAGTGTTTTAGTTGATTTAAGTATGCAGGACATATATCTAAGAATATTGTTAGTAAAACAGAACAGCATATTACAAAAAGAAATATTAATTGAACATTTACTGTATGCCCGGAATATGCAAAGTGTTTTATACACGTGATCTCAACTACTGAGGTGGTTGAGTTGGAACAAGAATCTTTGTCTCACTTTTGTTTTTATGTTTAAAGATCTTAGAGACCGGAGGATCCTTAAAGCAGTGTTTTGGACTTCCTTAACTTGTTAATTGTATTAAAAAAAGAACCCAAAACCTTTATTCTAAAAGCAATGGAGTTTGGGGGATAAAACCTGGAGGTGGTTGTAAATTGACCAGAAGGTTTACAAATACCCATAAGGACAGGCATTATGTTAGACATTGTGGGCAGGTCCATTCACCAGGGCCTTCCGTCGGTATTTTCCTTTGTGAACTCTTTTGCTGAATGTCCCATCATCCTTTGTTGAGATGAGGTCCTGTTCATCCTGTCTGCTTTCACGACATGAATGTTTTAGGAACTCTCCACAGACTGGCTGGATTGTCTCTCTGGGCTATGAACAGATTGTGTGGGTGATGAGACAAGTAGGTAAAGACTCAGCAGTCAACAAAGCGAGTGGAAAGCTCTTTCTCTGGCTTTCAGAATGGAGCTTGGACACAAAGGAAACTTCGTTAATCATGCCTCCTTTGTAATCAGAATGGTGGAGGCATTTTTTTCAGCCCACTATTATTTTGTCTTCTGTCTCGTCTGAGTTAGACCAATTGTTATAGCTAATTGAGGGGTTAAAAATTTCCCAGACACAGCCAGGCAGAATCAACTTCACTTGATAAAGGAGTGGGTCAGTTCTGATTGAAAAACCAATTCAGGTGTGGGCCAAGTTTCCTGCAGTCATGGCACTGGTCTGGTAGGATACCCTTGTCCAAAATCTACATGGTGGCACCTTTGTGCTTAGATGATGAAAATTTCATGTGTGTGTGAGAAATGTGGAAGAGATGGGTAAGACTTGGCGGTTTTGATGAGTTTACAAGATCCAATCACTTTTTAGTACTAAGTCCCTAAAATAAGCACTGAATGGAAAACTTCAAGCATCTCAATTTACCAAGGAACCTTGGACAACTTACTTGTTTAATCTTTCTATAGTTGCTTTCTTAGAAATCAAAGAAGGATAGTAATCTTTGGTATCCACTTAACCAGCATTGTGTAAAATAATGAGACTGTAAATGCTTTGAGTGCCCTGGAGATGAAGAGATAGGGAACATTCTCTTAAGTATTATTCATATTTAATATGCAAAGATGAATCAGAATAATTTTTTTAAACCTGTTATGCTTTCAGCACCTTTCTTTTATAAGGGAAGTTGTGTGCCTTAACAGAGGTTGACTTTGTAACAATTTAATTTTCCAAGACACGTCCTGCAAATTTATAATGTGGTTGATTTTCCAAGAGGAAAGTTTGAGGTTAGCCCTGTCCTCTCTCCATTCCCTGACTCTAGTGGTTAGATGTTTTATAATGAATTGTTGGTTGAGGGTGAATCAAGGGCAGTGAAACCAAAGACAATATTAGTGTTTTACGAGACAGCTGATCAACGATAACTCTAGCTATCCCCTAACTGTGTGTTTGCCTATTTTCTTTTTTTTTTTAAGTTTATTTATTTATTTTTGAGAGAGAGAGAGAGAAACAAAGACAGAGACAGAGTATTCAAGCAGGCTCTGCACTGCCAGTGAAGAAACCAAAAGGGGGCTTGATCTCGTGGAACCGTGAGATCATGACCTGAGCCCAAATCAAGGGTTGGATGCTTAGCTGACTGAGCCACCCAGGCACCCCTTGCCTATTTTCTTTAAATGGAAATTTGAAACCAAAATAGTGAGAAGTGGCTGTAATTTCCAAGAAAGAGGCACCACAATGTTTTAGGGTTGGAAGAAGAAAAAGCTGCCTGATCCTTGGTCTATTTTTCTTTTTTACCCCCAATACCCCCTATCCCTTGGTTATCTGTTTAGAGCAGAAGGAGAAAAATCCCCCACAAAGTCTGATCTGATCTCACCTAAATATTTTCTTCCCAGGCATGATTGGAGTTTACCTCTCCTATTATGGTGATAAGCTACTACTGATGCTTTCTGCCCAGTGGAGACTCCACTGCCCCTATGTGCTGTTTGTGTGTTTTCAACAGGAATTGTCTATTTCACGGTTCTTCATAGAAACAGATTCTTGTTTTGTAAGGGGCCTGGGAATTTGTCTAGTCCAGCCTCACCCACACTGGGGTCTCCCAACAGGGATGGCCTCCCTCCATCACCCTCCCATTCCAGTGATGAGTTAGCTGTTCTTTAGACAGCATGTTTAATTTTTTGGTCCAGTTGAAACACTATGATGGTTCAATGTTCTTTCTTATCATTTAGTGGAAAGCTGGTTTCCATTACCACGTCGTAATTTCCACTCACAAATCCTGGATTTTCCTTTTGAAATAATCTAGAACATGTGCTTCCCTTCTGTTAGACAGTCGTCTTTGAAATCACTGAAAATGATTACCATTTCTGTCTGTTGACTTTCCGTTTTCTAGGTGAAAAACCTTTGGTGTAGACTCCTTACCATACTTGCTGTCCCTCTTTGGTGATTGTATTCCCAGTCAAGATGATCTCAGCTACTATGGCAACCAGCTACTGCTTGTTGTTTCTACTTTAGAGGAAACCACCATTTTCCTGTTTTCAGTAGAAAATCTGTAATTTAGAAGTCAACATGCTAATGTCCTTAGAACAAAAGAATTTATATTTCTGGTGGTCAGCTTATTGCAGACAACCTTGAGGTTTGCAATTCTCTGTGCACTGGCCTCACCATATTAACTCCTATACCTTATACCAAATGCATTTCCCAAATATCTCTCTGCATTGGTTTTTCTCACTAAGAGACATAGTGTGGCATGAGACAAAGAAAGACTGTGGGCTCAGATGAGTTTAGGTTCAAACCCCAGTTCAGTTGCTTACTGGCTGTGACCTTGGATGAGTTATTTACATTTCAGAGCCTCATTTTACTTATCTCTAAGTGGAGATTATATCTACCACTTCTGTATAAGAATGAAAATCAATCAAGTTAAATCCCCTAGCCCAATATGAGGTACATAAGAAATTTCCAACAAATAGTAGCTGTTGTAATAATTTATATTTTGTAGATGACAGCCTGATGCAGACAGTCCAGCAGGTAGGCAACTGCAGTGGTTGAGAACTTGATATCCCTGTAGTCGCAAATTCTGAAAAGGGAGTGTCACAGAATGGCTTGTGAGGTATAAATATTTCTTCTAAGCCTGGGTGATTGGGATAAAACAGGGGTTCTCAACTAAGAGCAATTTTGTCCACAAGGGGATATTTGGCAATGTCTGGAGACAGTTTTGATTTTCATGACTTGCTGGGGGAGGAGGGAAAATGCTACTAGCAACTAGTGGTACGAACAGCTAGCATCCTACAATGCACAGCAGCCTGCAGTGCACAAGATGGCCCCGAGTTATCCAACCCCAAATGTCAGTAGTGCCTAGGTTGAGAAACCCTGAGATAGAAGGACAGGAGCAAGACATCCAGGAATACTAAGAAGGAATTGGCAGGTGTAACTGTCTGATGACGAGGAGCCCCGGCTTCAGACAAAATACTGAAATAAGATGATGACTAGTGTAGCTATAGCTCTAACCTCATTTAGTCTAGCCCCACCATCCTAATGTGCCTTTCTAAGATGTCAATCCTTTCCAGCTTCCCAATGTCATGTGCTAGTTAAATAAATCCTGCCAAAGGTTTATATGAGGTTTTTGTGCCTGTTATCTTCTTTTCTTATGCTGACCCTACTAAAGACATGAATGACCTGATTGGTCTAGTCTTGAAGTAGTCATTCTGTCACAGAAATGGACAACCAACAGAAGTAAGTTTAATATAATGTAATAACTTCAGTTCTTTATTTCTACTGCCAAAACATGGTGAAATTCCCCTTTCCTTTCCCATCCACTTTGATGCTTCTAGCCTCTCTTCTAAAATCTCTAAAAGACTGATTCGCCTCTGATAAAACTGCTTCTCCAGCCTAAGCCTATTTCTTCTACTGGCCCCTTTCTCTTGATTGTGTATCATGAAAACCCAGAGAGTCCATCTAGTGACAGCTGAACTCTCATGGGGGCAGGGGCAGGTGAGGGTGTGCAACAGAACAGGCAAAAAGTATTCTCTGTATCTGTAGGGAAGATAGGGAAGAGGGGAAGGAGTAGAGAAGATGTGTTAACATTTCTGGCTATAATTATTTTATAATAATAACTGTTTATAAAAATAAAACAGTTTATAAAAATAACTGTGGAGAAAAGGTGTTATAGTCCCATTTCACTTTGTAGAAAACTAAGGGCTAATTTTGTGCTCCCTCAAACAACAATACTCCTAGGGTATTTCTCAGGGAATGACATCTGAAACATACAAGTTAAAGTTCTTTATGGAATCATCTCTGAGTTGGGGCCAGTCACTGAGTGACAAGGAGAACCTCTGTTTTTAATGACCCAAGATCCAGACCTTCTAGTTCTCTAAATGTTGGTTAATACATCCCTCAGGGGAAGATGACAGGCTAGAGAACGGGCAGTATGTGCCATCTCCCACCAGATTATTCTTCTCCATCTGTCGACAGCATTGTTATTCCCAAGTTAACATTTAAGTCCTCACTATGTGCAAGGTGCTGAAATAGGCTCTTCCTATTAATTATTTTATCCTCACAAGAAATCTATGGGGTGGGAACTCCTAGTAAAATTTTACAAAAAGGAAACTGGCATTCTGTAAAGCTCTGTAAGTTCCCCAACTGAATTGCTAGTAAGTAATAGAACTGGGATTTGAATCCAAGTTTTGCTTGTTTTGTTTGTTTGTTTGGTTGGTTGGTTTTGGGGTTTTTTGTTTTTGTTTTTGCATTGACAACTTTTGCTTTTAACTTCTCTTATTCTGATCTTGTAGAATATTTCATGTTTCTTCAGCAACATAAAGAACCTTCCTGTAAAAGCAGTTCCCTTGCTGCATTGTGATCATTGTTTTTCTCCTGTGGAGTAGTTTTGTGTAAAGAGTAATCTGGGTAAATTTTGAAATATATTAAGAATCCAACAGTTTAAATGGAAAATTCGAATGAATGTTAGGAGTTGATGTCTCATTAGCAAATTTTGTCAATGATCTTTTGGCTTAGGGCAGTGTGTGCCACAACTTCCATTTCTTCTGAATAATAGACCCAGCTCTGGTGAGCTTATTTCTATCATCCTGAAAAATAGAGGTTGGACATGCTCCAGATTATTTCATTGTATTGGAATGTCTTTGTGTTGTAGTATACTGTGAGTGTACGGGCCACTGGCTGGAAGCTGGAATGGAGTTTTGCTTTTTCATCCACTAAACAATTTCATTATGATTGGATTGGACCCACCTTCCCATGGTTTATATTATGGAGATACATTTCATCATGCTGAATACATCAATATGAAGTTTTACAGTTGGACCTTGTTTGCCCTTGCTTTCTAGCTCAGTTCAGTGGTCTCACCAGTAGTTGGAAGATAGAAAACACCCAGAGACCCTTCTGACCCCTAACAGCAAAAGAACAGAGTAGGATGATTAAGGTCTCTTCCTCTAACAGATGTGAACATCCAAAGGAAATGAGGGGACAAGGGGCCTAGATGGACAAGGCTTGGCAGCCTCTACTCTTGGCATATAAATTGACCCTAATTTAAAAGGATATGTTTTAACCTTAAAAGAATGACTTTTGCCATAACATAGAGTATAGAAATTCCCATAAGACTCATGGAATTTCTAAGTCAGAAGTGACTAACAGTTAAAATACCACCTTTCACAGTTGAGAGAACTGGGACCCAGTGTTGATCAAATAATTTGCCTGGTTAGTCATATATCCAGCACTAGAACTCAGCAATCCTGCTTCGTGGGATAATTCATTCTGCCAAATTTCTTCTCAAATCTGCAGTAGTTCAGGAATAGCAGACGAGTTTGTGGCCCCGAACTGGAACGGTAAATGTGTGAAGGGGTGTCATGGAATGTTAATGCTGAAGAAAGCCCTACAGGCTGTTTTTTCCTCCCCATCTAGTGCTCTAATGTTCTCTGCACGCTTTGCACTCACCAAGTGTTACCGGCAGGAACACCTGTATGCACACAGGTGTGGGCTGTTCATTGTCTTCAACTGGTGACCTTAGGATCCTCAGATTTTACTGATCTCAGATTTCCTTCCTTAGAACCTGCAACTTTGGGACTACCTAGGATAAATCTAATTTCTCTTCCAAATCTCAATCATTCACGTATTTGACCTTTTATCTGTAACCCCTTCCCTCTGGCCCCCTCTAAACTGAGCTGTTTTCTGTAACAAGATGTCAGCTTCTACATATTCTACCTGTGACAGGATTTGTTTTCCTTTGATTCCTTTCCTAGCAAATAACATTACCATCCATCTGCTACCCATGCAAGAAACGTGGGAACATCCTTGACTTCTCTTTCTCACTCACATCCCACACGGATCAATAGGGTCTGTAAATTCTTCCTCCTGAATAGTGCTTCCTTCCTACTCACGATTGCATCTACCTGTCACCATTCAGAATTCCTGTGTGTCGTCTCAAAAAGTCTGGTACCCATCCCATGCTCCACAGTTCTTTCACACCGGGTCTTCCATTGTTTTTCTTTGCTAGTTCTTTGGGAACTTCCATATATAATTCATTAGACTGGTGAGAAAAATGCCTTTAGAGATGCTGGGTAAATAAACCGTTCGTGTAGCTGAGTTTTGCCCAAATTTCTGTCTGGGCCTATTTTGTAGATTTGACCTCAAAAGTAGGATTTGATGCCTTTAGAAGGGGTGTTTGCTTTTCTCTCTAATAAGACTTGTTTGGAGGATATTAATGGCCAGAATTTTCCCTCTGTGTGTTCTTAAGAATATAGATTTTGCTATTAAATCTTCAAATATGCAGCCATGAATTCTATACATTTAAGGCAAAGGTATGAACATTTTATCTCATTTTGTCCTCAGTTTTCTTTCTAGCATGCAGGCATTGATCTTATAGGGCAGTACTCAAATAGGATAAATCACTCAAATAAGTTAGTCCTACTTTTGAGAACCTCAGTTTTCAGAAAAGATGCTTGAGAGTAGTTGCCTAAACATGCTCCCACAGTTTTAATGTTGGCTATAATCCCTTTGGGAGAAATTTTTCAGAAATTACCATGTTTTTCAGGGCTCCTGGGTGGCTCAGTCGGTTAAGTGTCCAACTCTCGGTTTGTCTTGGTAAGTGTCCAACTCTCAGGTCATGATCTCACAGTTTCGTGAGTTCGAGTCCCACGTCAGGCTCCACACTGGCAGTGTGGAGCCTACTTGGGATTCTCTCTCTCTCTCTGTCTCTCTCTCTGTCTCTCTTTCTCTCTCTCTCTCTCTCTCTCTCCCCCTCTCTCTCTGCCCTGCCCCCACTCATGCTGTCTTTCTCTCAAAAAATAAACTCAAAAAAATTTTTTACTAAGAAATTACCATGTTTTTGCTTGCCTGTTGTCTGTCTCATACACATTCTTTTGATGTGTAAATTTACTTTCTTTCCTGTGGACTGGGATGATAGTATTTCAGTTTAGGAAAAGTTCATTTTGTTGTTGTTGTTGTTATTTGTTTGGGTTTTTTTAAGTTAATGTCTTTTTAGTAATCTCTATACCAAATGTGGGGCTCGAACTTACAACCCTGAGATCAAGAGTCATGTGCTCTGTCTACTGAGCCAACCAGGTGCCCCTAAATCAGCATAATTTAATGTTAATGTGTTTGTTATGACAAAAAGACCCTTTAATTCAGGTTTGGAGGATGCACATGTTCAAATCTCTATGCTTGGTGTCACAAGGAGCAAAAATGTGGTCCCTCCTCTCAGGAGCTTGTAATTCTGTAGGGTTCAGAAGATATGTTTGCAAATAAAGTGGAATGCTATAATAAGGACATAAACCAGATGATCTTGGCATCAGAGGAAGTAAGGATCATTTGTTACTGGAGGGATATTGGTGAAGGCCTCAGGTGCTGGCACATTATAGGCATTTAACAGATTGAATGAAGGAGGTGGCACTTGAGATAGAACCTAGAACTAATGAAAATATTAAAATATTTAACAGTCGTGTGGTGATTTTACTTAATTTTGTTATTTCAGGGCTTTTAAAAAACCCAACATTTCCTAAGAGTATGACTGTTAAATTTGCAGTTTACCCTTAAAATTTACCTCTCTGCCTTCAATTCTAGGGAATTCAGAAGTTCTAAGGTCTTACCTTTTCTTTGAATAATCAGGGATTATTCCTGGCATTTGTGAAATTCCAGATAAAGCCATTAATAACCCTTGTTGACCTTAGCTTGTACTATCCAGCACTGAAGTTCTGACCCTTCAGAATGCCAGTGCCCCCTTTTGTTTTTTTAATTGCTTTGCATTGTTCTGAACAACAGAATAGAGAGAAAAACAAATCAGTAAATTGCATGAAGCTTTCTATTGGGCCGTACAGCCTCCATTCCCTAGTATTTCACATGTGTGAATGGGAGACTTTATCATTTTGGTGTCACTGAGAAAACCTTCGTTAGTTCAGGCTTTTATCTATTTGGTGACTTCCTGAATGTTTCCATGGATGGAGAACTTGCCCTTTCCTGAGTCAAGTTGTGCCATTGTTTGCTTACCCAAATTGTCTAGCCTACCTCTAACTTGTATCCTTGGCCCTTATTCTGCCTACAAGATCTGTCATAGAGTCATCCATGGCAGCTCTGTCATGTGTTCCTGAGTTGGATTTTCTCTAGGCTGAAATTCTAGCCTAGAATCTGAACCCAAGTAAGTTATGGGAGAGTAGCCATTAGTTTCTGTCTGTGCTTTTTGGGAGCTTCTTTCCACCACGCCTTTATGGTACTCTCTGGAGGTACTTTGTCACTGACTGAGTCTCCCAAATGAGCTATCCTGATGGTTCCCTTTATGTGGTGCCCAGTCCAGCGCTGGGTAGTGTCTTGTTGGTGGAGCTTCAGCAAGTTCCCGATGGCCCCAGTCAGTCTTTCTCATCCATCTCTTTGCTCTACACATTACCCCTCAGGTAATTTGAGAGAGCTAATTAATAGTGTGAGCTAATAATCGAGCAATGGAGAGGCAATGTGATGTAGTGGAAGGAGCGTTGGTGGTTTTAGTCTGAGCTCTGCCGCTTGCTGGTGGGACACAACCCATCAATCTTCTCCTGTGCGGTAGGGGTCATTGTAATGATTTATCTGTTTACTGTGAAGATTTGATGACCCAAGCATGTGAAAAGTGCTTTGTACGATGTAATGTGCAGTCCACATATTAGTTAGTGTTTGTGTTAGTGTTTGTGACAATATTGACAAAAGGAGAATATCTGTGATTTATGAATAATCAATTATAAGTAACAACTGTGTGAAATTTATAGAGTGTGACAGGTACTCCAGAACAAAGCAGCTGTTTCTCCTACCATGTTTAATTTGGGGCTTTCCTAACCCTAAAATTTTAATGCCAAAATGTGCCGGTGGTGAGCTTGCTCATGAAGTGGGGCCGGTTGCCCACCTTTTTGTCACCCCTACGGCTGCAGCTCTGCCAGAGCAGCTTTGGGGGCCCCTCCCAGGGCTCAGAGATTTCCCATACAAGAGCTGGTTCATCCTCCATGCTGGGTTTATGAGATCATAGCCAAGGTAGTAAATTATAAGATGCTATAATTCACTTTCCATAGGTGGTCTTGGCTACATTCCACAGCCTTTTGGCTAAAAGGTGGCTGATTTTGAAGCACTGGCACAAACTCAAAAATTCAGCCCAGATGACTGGTTAGCCGAGCAGTGAGCAATAACATCAACAGATGAGCCATTTGGTTTTTCTGTGGAGGTCTTTTGTGTTTACTTCATGTGCATTTAATTTTTACTGTTTTGAGTATTTCTGGAGTGATGGAGAAATAGTAATTGCAGGCATTTTTCACAGACAGAGGTTAGAAAAAGTAATTTGATGTACTTACATTGAAGTGATTTAGTTTTTCTTTGCTGCTAGATGTTAAAGGTGGGGGTCAGGTTTTTAATCTGAATTCAGGGTTTGGGATTTCTCTCCCAATTAGCATGTCTAATGGTCAACAGATTTTATGTACCCTTTCGTGCCAGGCTGTTTATGTGCATTTTATTTTTTTCATAAAAATTTTTAACTGCCCCCCCCCCAAGCCAAAACTACACCAGTCTTGAGCCTAAAGTAATCTCATGTTTACCACAGCATTTCAGATACTATGTAAGAGTTTGGCTCTGTGTCCCAAAGCACTCTAATTTTTTTCCTCTTGGTTCCAACGTTCCTCATTTCCACGGGATCCAAGCCAGGCAAATAATGGAAGCCAAGTGGTGCTGCTTGCTTGCCGCGTAGGTTCTGACAAATATAGAGTAATTCTTCTATTCTTCAAAGCTGTTACATCTTTGGCTCCAGAACAATGGAGTTTGCAGGCCAAGCATTTAAAATCCTCATCAGCCTGAGATGTAAAACATATAATATTTTTCAATATTTTTTTATCAGAATGAATTACACGAGCATGTGCTGTAATTTCTGAAACTTTGCCGTCAAAATGGCTGTGTCATTTATGCGTGAGTTTACGTGGTAGGGACCTATTAGTAAGTGCTTGACTTTTGTGCGTGCGGTACAAATTACTTTGCATGCAGCTTGGCTGTGTGGTGTGTGTGTATGTGTGTTTGTGTGTTTTGGTGGTAGTAGTTTAGAGGAATGTTCTGCTGTGTTTAAAAATTTAGCTTTCCTAGAACAGATGTTAGCATAATTAACTACTTACTGAAAATTGCTGGCAAGAACGAATTACATTTCACTTAGCATACCCCATTACATGCACTAGGGCATAGCTAGGATAATTCAGAAAATCACCTCTCCAGGTCTTGGCCCTCTAGACTCACTTTCAGCTGCCCAGTAATTGAGATTGAATTGTGAAATAATATTTCACTTAATAATCTAGTGAGATTTATTTGGTATGGTTGAAATATAGGAGAATTTCATTTTCAAAGTCAGTGGCAGAAGTGGAGTGAATGTCCTGACCATTATAACTTCAGAGCAATTTCAGTAGAGGAATTAACAGACTGAGTCAGTTAATTCCGAGGCACTAAGTCAGTTTAACACAAGTATTTACACTTTCTTTAGCTAAAACTTTTGAAACTGTCATTATAATGGGACATTCTACAACTTGGATACCTGCTGTAGCAGATACTAAGAAATCTTTTTAGGAACTGACCTGGAGGGAACGGTAAGCAGAATTGGCTCAAAGAATTGCTAGTCGTCTAAAAACCTCCCAACTCAACCAGATAATATGATCTGGCTACTTCGTTTGTACAGTATACCTACCCCACATGTTTCCTTTTAACTAGAAATAAAGCAGGAGGTTTTTGAGCTTGAGAAAGGGAGACAGAATCTCTGAGGGAACTCAATTTAACACATTTAAAAGCTAATTTCTAAATTTAGCTGAAGTTTCTTTTAGGTTAAATAAGTGCTTTTGGGGGCCTTTGAATAAAAACTGTACTTGTACAAATAACAGAAATTTATCTGGTCTCCTTGGTTTCTGCCACCTATGTTCCTTTTCCTTTCTTTTCTGCTCCTCTCCTTGAGGCACATCAAAAAAATCCTCAACACTCCCTGGAGTTATCCAAGGGCCCGAATACCCAATACATTTCATATAAGTTCTCATTAAGGCAAACATAGATATTCAGATAGGCAAAGTATAGAAGCAATTTGAGTGTCTGATATTTAATGAATCATAAATCCATTTCATTGTGAAACAGTAGAAATTCCTCTACATTACAAAGGGAAAAGTAGTTTTTAGCTACCTTTAGCTTTGTAGCTCAGGTGAACGTTGTGGAGGCTTACATTATCCAGCTACTGCTTTTGTTCTCTACTTTTCTAGATATGGACTGCAGCCAAGTAATTCTTAGTGTGCCCCCAACATTAATCCTCTCCTTTTAAATCAGCCTCAATTCTTCTTTTAAAATAAAGTCTAGGGGTGCCTGGGTGGCTCAGTTAAGCATTTGACTCTTGATTTCAGCTCAGGTCATGATCTCACGGTTAAACATTAAAAAAAAATAAAGTCTTGGGGCACTTGTGTGGCTCAATTGGTTAAACGTCCCACTTCGGCTTAGGTCATGCTCTCACAGTTCATGGGTTTGAGCCCTGCTTCAGGCTCTGTGCTGACAGCTTGGAGCCTGGAGCCTGCTATGGATTCTGTGTTTCTCTTGCCTGAGCGTGCTCTCTCTCTCTCTCTTGCTCTCTCTCTCTCTCTCTCTCTGCCCTTGCCCTGCTCACGCTCTGTCTCTCTCACTCCCTCAAAAATAAATAAACATTGGGGTGCCTGGGTGGCTCAGGCCATTAAGCGTCCAACTTTGGCTCAGATCATGATCTCACGGTTCATGAGTTTTGAGCCCCACATCGGGCTCTGTGCTGACAGCTCAGAACCTGGAGCCTGCTTCAGATTCTGCGTCTCCCTCTCTCTCTCTGCCCCTCCCCCACTCTCTCTCTCTCTCTCTCTCTCTCTCTCAAAAATAAACATTAAAAAATTTTTTTAAAGAAACAAACATTTAAAAAGATTTTTTAAATTAAGTCTAATATCTACTTTCTATTTTCTAATATCCAAAATCTTTTAGGAATGAGGTAGAAAATAAATACATGACATTATAAAACACAGATAAATAAACCAAGCATTTGTATTTTTATGGGTGTGAAGATCATGACAGCAGATTTTTAACTGTCACTAGATTTCAAGAGTTAGAGCAACCTCCTTGAGTCACTAGAAGAAGGTATCTGTTAGCAATTATGTCTACATTGTTTAAATCAGGGTGTATAGTTTTGTTTTCATTTCTGTCAGCTAATTGCTATGGTGAAAGTAAAATTCTCTGAAATATTTCTTAAATACATTTGACCATTTTTACCTAAAATCATTACTTTTTCAAACTGAGGAGTTCTGATTATTAATGTTCATAAACATAACTTACCTTGTTTTTACATGCAGTTTTCTTTCTTTCTTTCTTTCTTTCTTTTTTTTTTAAGTTTATTTACTTATTTTGAGAGAGAGCCTGAGAGAGAACAAGCGGGGAAGGGGCAGAGAGAAGGAGAGACAGAATCCCAAGAAGGCTCTGCACCATCAGCCCAGAGCCCAATGCAGGGCTCGAACTCGTGAACTGTGAGAGCATGACCTGAATTGAGATCAAGAGTCAGATGCTTAACCGACTGTGCCACCCAGGTGCCCCATGACTTACCCTTTTAACTGGTCTGTTCTGCACATTGCTTCCCCTTATAGCCCAAAGCAGATTAATCTTTAAATATCACCTTTGTTGCAGGAATATATTCTTCCTCTGGTTTAGGTGATCTAGACTTCAAAGGAGCTCCTTGAAGGCCCAGTTGCCAGGATAGAAGGCAGACCTTCTCCATTCCCTCCCCACCACCCTCCTCCTTTTCTTTCCAGGAGAGTTCATGGCTAGCCTCGTGGCTACCTACAGGACAGAGATGGTGTCTCAGAAGGAAAGAGCCCCCTAAATACAAACTCTCTGCTATTTGTGGATCTTTCTTTATTCTTCCTTACATCGCTCTGTAGAGTGGAGCAGAGCTGGTAGGGAGCAGAAGCCGAAGCACCCTAGTAGAAGGATGCCGCTAATTAGAGGAAGCACACAAAGTTAGGCTGATACTACATTTTCAACTATCAAATGATCTCTTTATAAATTTTAAGACTCAAACTCAGACATCTGCAGAACTTACTGTCATATGCTAGATATCCTGTGATCTGGCACAAGCTCTTCTCCAGTGTCTTCCCCACTCGGCTGTCCCCCTTTTCCCTCTGGCCAACTGACACGTGCTCTCTTTCAAGGCTAAGTCCAGGCCTCCTGAAGTAGTACCGCCAGCCCCACCCCTCTTTACTGCTGGTGCATCCTGCGCAAACCTCCGTCCGAGCAAGTTTCAATCAGGATGTACTTCTCTGCCAACTTCTCAGCCTCCCACACTCAACTGTGAGCAACTCGGGGTCTGGGACTGTCATTTGACTCTATCTTTAGTTAGCACAATGCCCGCATAATAATGATATTCCTAGGTAATTGCTAAAGGAACCTTCTTTACTTGTAATAAAGCAAAGAAAGAAATAGTCTGTGCTGGCTTAAACGGAGACCATGTGTCATGTTAGCATGTTGTTTTAATTTTATTTTAACTTTTCTAGGAGCCAACTAAGTCTTGTATCTCTGTCCAACTCTTTAATGACAGGTTCTGGAGGGAGTAGGGGCTAATGATTTGATGTTGACTCAACTTTGAGCATGATAGCGGTAGTGGTTGGCTAGATGGTAATTTGTAAACTGGACAGCCATTTGAGATGCTATAACAGGAAGCTGGCTGGAGTCAATGAATATTGTTCCAAAAGGAGTACAGGTTTAGTCATTGTTCACTTACATTTTTACTCAAGGTTATGTTGTAATGATGACTGGAATTTTTACCTCATTCTAGCGAATTCATTTCTCTTACCTCCCAAGTATCTTTCTGTTGCCCTTTCTCAGGTAATGTCAGGATAAATGTAGCATCCGAAATTATAATTACTTTTTACTGTGAATTATTTATTGCCCGATAACCCCATCATTTGTACATTTCACATGGCTGGAAAGCTGATGTCTATTGGGTTCACTGTAGCATCGAAGAGTACCTAGTGCAAAGTAGGTACTTAAGACATATTTGGTGAATGTAGTATGAACCTTTGTAATTTATGTTAATTGAAGAGCCACTGAATTTTCAAAGAAGCTTCAAGATGAGTTTGTGCAGTTTTTCACCACCTCGAGTTAGAAGTCTTATTGATTTCATATCCCTTTAAAATTAAATGTCATATAGTATCACATTTCACAATTCCTGTACTGTAGCAGAGAGGTGGAGGAGGCCAAAAATACTGGCTGTTGAAGTCCAGATAAGGAAAGAAAAAATGGCCCATGTTTGACATAGTAAACGGAGCTGAACTCAAAACAGGTCAGAGTTTTCAATGAATAACTTGTGGTTTTATGACTTCTTTGCATGATCTAAATGCGGTCTTAAGCTACCACGAGTTAACCAATCCACAGTGCCTGGGCAAATTCACTTTTGGCCAGATTGCTCTGACTACTAAATTGCCCTGATGTTAAAGTAGCTTTTGGCCCATTTTTTTTCTCCGCAAGTAAATGCTATGGATGGGTAGAGGGGACATTTATAATGTGTGCTGAGGCAGCTGGGTGATATTGCATTACTATCCTAGGAATACTGAGGAGTGGTTATTTTTAGCTTTCACCTGAGCAAACATGACTCAGTTTGTTGACCTGAATCCATCCAGCCCCTTCTTAAATATACAAACTCTATTAATCCTTAAACCACGCTAGTGACTAAGTAGGGCCTTCGTTACATATACCTGTTAGTTGATTGTGGCTTCTTCAAAGGTTGCAGATAATTTCAACATCTTCCATTTTATTCTTTTCTCTTACAGTAATATCCTTCATACTTCTTTTTTTTTTATTTAAAGACAGAAAGTAAACTTTTTTTAAATTTTAGACACTGTTTTACGATGCATGTAGTCACAATTTTGTCTGTAGCTAGTGAAAACACTTTCTATTAGGTATTATCTTTGTTTTTAGTTCTCTGATAGGCTTTCTACCTAAAGAAACACCTGGGAATTCACTTTTAACTGTTGTAGGAGATTGTCCTAAGTTGTAAATATATTATTGCGAGAACATGAACTGTCCATGTTTGAATATCAGAATGTCTTTTTTACTTTCTCAAACAATACAAATATTTTGTGTTTTGAGCACTATTGGAAAAATTGAAGATGTTGAATTATCTTTAGGTATTTAAGGCATGTAAAAGGTTTTTGAGACTAGAGACTAGTCTCACAATTTATTTATTTATTTATTCATGTGTAGAAAAATATTTGTGATTCCCATAGTATAACTTGAGATGCACTTGAGGCTTCTCCAAGTTCATTGCCATGAGATTTATGAAAATATTAGTATTCCTGGGATTTTTTTTCTTTATGCAAGATACACTAGACTAATGAAAGAATGAAAATAATTCAGGCCGCTACAAAGGCAGGCGTTCACTGTGTCCATTAAAAATGCAGCCTTTGTGCCCGTAAAGTGTTCAGCTTCTCTGTTATTAAGTTTGGAATGTGGTTTTGGAGCTTAGCTGAGGAACTCAGCTAGTTATTTTTCATTTTGGTCTAAGGAGGGAGAGACTTGTTTTTCAAAGTGGGGGGGGGAGGGAAGAAATTAAAAAAGGTTAGGTTCATTTTAGAAGAATCGAAGTTTTAAAATGTAGTAACTATTTTCTGCAGCAAATAGTCAGTTTGAGTATGTTAGCCAAAAATAGAATTCATGACTTTTGTCTCCATGTTTATTTCTCCAGCCACATTAAGCATTCAGTTAAATGTGCCATTTAGTTTTTCTAATGTCAGAGGGCTATTTGGCTGAGTCAGCATAACCAAAGTTTGATTGATTCATATTTCTAATAAGCTAGAAGTCTGACTTTAGGTGGATTACATGTAAAATGTCTTCGTGATACAGCTTTGGGTTTTATTTTTTATTTTTTTTTAATTTTTTTTTAAACATTTTTATTTTTTGAGACAGAGAGAGACAGAGCATGAACAGGGGAGGGGCAGAGAGAGAGGGAGACACAGAATCAGAAGCAGGCTCCAGGCTCTAAGCCATCAGCCCAGAGCCCGACTTGGGCCTCGAACTCATGGACCGCGAGATCGTGACCTGAGCTGAAGTCGGACGCTTAACCAATTGAGCCACCCAGGCGCCCCACAGCTTTGGGTTTTAAAGAAAACCTTCCCTTGCATGGATTTGTGGTGCTTCTGTGGTGTACTGAAAGACTTTCAGCTAGAGTTCAGTTGTGCTGTGTTTCTGGGTAAGTTTTAGTGGACATTGCCCCAACTCTCTGCAAACATAACATTTTAGTACTCAAAATTTACCATTAGGACAGATATTTAGGGATAGAAAAATATGTATTTGAGCATTAGAAGCAGGGCAAATATTAATAATGTACTCTTTTGCCTCCTAAGTGACTTTCCTCTTGCTTTACATATTTCTCTAGGTGTTATCTGATCTCTATTACAAAAGAAATGATTTCTGCTCCTAAAAGGTCTGAAAGTACAGTATGCCAATTATAATATGCACAGAATTAGACATTTAAACTTGCATAATTTATAATGTTTTCCTTTCCCTGCTCATTTCCAGAGATAAGTTTTATAAATACATTTTTAAAATATATTGTAATACCAGGACCCACATGATGAAAACTGTGAAAATTTTCAAAGAAATATAAACATGAACTCTAGTTAATGGAGAAGCAATCATTGTTCTTGGATAGGAAAACTAAATGTTGAAAAAGGATGCCAATTCTGTCCACATTCATTTGTAGATTTAATGCAATTTCAGTCAAATCCCAGCGAAAGGATAAAAAGGATAAACTTGAATGGATTTGTGGAGGGGATTTACCCTACCAGATACTGATACAAACCATCATTTTATTGGATTCAAAACAATGTTGTATTGAGCCATGATGTGACAGTCCAATACATGAAATAGAGCAGATTTCCCAAAAACCTCTGTTTGGTTTACATGAGATAAAGGCGGTATCCTAAACCAACAAGAAAGGAGAGTCTGTTCAGTAAAGAATAATTTAAATATTTAGAAAAAATAAAACTTAGAACCTCACTTCATCTTTTACATCAAAACAAATTTCATATGGACCAACTATTTAAATACTTAAGAAAAAAAGAAATTGTAAAAAAAATAACTAGAAATTAATAAATGTGGCTGTTCATTGAATTTGGATATAAAGAAAGTCTAAGCACAAAATCATGAGAAAAAGCAAAACAGACATTCTACATAAAATCTGGAACTTCTCTAGATTTAAGTATGCCATAAACAAATTTAGACAGCAGATGGGAAAGTTAAGGTAAGTTACTAGCAAAAAATATTAGGCAAATAATTATTTACAGACAACCTTTATAAGCGAGGGGGATTTTGAGAAATTAAATTTGGTGTTATCATGTGACTGATTATTTTGCAAACACTGGTTGAAAATTTTTAATCATATAAAAATGTAATAGCTAATTTTTGTACTTTTCATGTGCTCAAACACTGTTCACAGTACATACTTTTCATGTTAACTCCTTTAATATATACAGTGACTCACAGAAGTACATATTATTGTTTTTAAAAACATTTTTTTTAATGTTTATTTATTTTTGACAGAGAGAGAGAGAGAGAGAGAGAGAGAGACAGAGCATGAGCGGGGAAGGGGCAGAGAGAGAGGGAGACACAGAATCCAAAACAGGCTCCGGGCTCTGAGCCGTCAGCACAGAGCCTGACTCAGGGCTTGAACTCACAGACTGCGAGATGGTGACCTGAGCTGAAGTCGGACGCCCAACCGACTGAGCCACCCAAGTGCCCCAGAAGTACATACTATTGTTATTGCCATTTAAGAGATGAAAAAATACACATAGAGAGCTTTAGTAATTCACCCAAAAATTTCTTAGTGTGAATGAGTGGTGACACAGGTAGGAATTAGGGAATCAGGATGGGGCACCAGGCAGGTTGGCCTGGAGCTGGTGGTACTCACCACTGAACTACTCTGCTTCTTTAAGTGAATGAAAAGAAAAAGCTACAAACCTATGTATGTTGTGATCCTGTTTTATAGAAATATATGTTAATATGTATGTATTTTAAAGTCCTATAATTCGTTTATAATTTTTTATCTAATTACACACTCATAGAAAAGACAGTATTTTGATATTTTTCCAACAGTGTTACTTCCCTCTAGTGGGATTTTGGGTGAATGTTGTTTTGAACTTTAAGATTTCTGTATTTTACAGATTTTCTTTTATAATCACCTAACTGTTTTACAATCACAAAACAGTGTTTTGGTTTTTTTTTAATGTTACGTAGTTCAGGTGTGATGATGTCTATTGAAATGCACAGATCAAAAGCATGGCTTTTCTATATCTCTGAAGTAGCAGTCAGTGTTTCAGTTTCTACCTCTGATAGGTACCATACTAAGTGAGGGCCTGAGGTCAACCTAGTTCTTTCTCTCGATCAAAAGCAGGGTTAGAACTAAGGAGAATCTTAGAAACCTACTGTCTTGGTCAATCTTAGAAACTAACCATCTTGTTTCTCAGATGAGTGTCCTGAAACCACTAGATTTAACCAATTTACCCAAGATGAACTGACAGTAAGTTGTTCAACCAGGCTTCAGACGCAGGACTTCTGACTTCAGACACTGTGCTCTGTGAAGTCCCAGAACCCTCCAAGCCCTGAGGCCTGTGGAAACTGAAGCACAGTTGATTTTTGTGACATTTGTTTGGAGTAAGGAAGTAACGGAACCAAAGTGGTTACAAATATATTCTTTCAATAAAAGTGATGGTGATTGAAGACATAATGGGAAGGCTCTTAGAGATACTTTATGACACCTGTGGAGGTCACTGAAGGATCCTCACCTGGATTTGGGGGATCCCTAGATATTAGTGATCCCAATTATAGAAGGCGATATAAAAATTGGGGACAAATGTTAGCCAAAAAATGAGCACTTCAGTGGATGATTTTTCTAAATCAGAAAACATTTTCTTTTCAGCTCCAGGGCCCACGACGGCAGTGTCCTACATGTCAGTGAAATGTGTGGATGTCCGTAAAAACCATCACAAGACAAAATGGTTAATGCCTTGGGGATCCAACCAATGCGACAAGATCCGAGACATCGAGGAAGCAATTCCAAGGGAAATTGAAGCCAATGACATTGTGTTTTCTGTCCACATTCCCCTTCCCTCCATGGAGATGAGTCCTTGGTTCCAATTCATGCTGTTTATCCTGCAGCTGGACATTGCATTCAAGCTGAACAACCAAATCAGTAAGTGTTCTCTCTTATCCCTTTACTACTTTCGACATTTTTCCCTTCAGGTTCTTTCAGAGCCAGTTCTAATAACAGAAAATGAAAATATTAATAGCAGAAAATTACTGACTACTTGCTAGGCACTCTTCTGAATATCCTACTTTTACTAATCCATTTCATATTCCTAGCAATTTTGTGAGATAAGTCTTATTATTTCATTTTACAGATAGAAACCTTGGGCATCAGTGAGGTTGCTTAAGGTCAGGTGAGAGAGTAGAAGGGCTAGGATTCAAACCCATGCAGCCTGGCTTCAAAGTCTTGCCCTAAACGCCAAGCTTTCTCACCTTTCTAGTGTTAAGAAGGAACTCATCCCAGCAGAGAGATTTGAGGATTTCTTAAAGGTCCCATGTTGAGAAAAGCCATCATATTAGTCAAGATCCCTGTCAAAATGGGAATGCCAACCCATGAGCACCCATTTTCCCATAAAACTAGGGTTTTGTTTGTTTGTTTTTTTTGTTTGTTTGTTGTGTGCGTGTGTGTGTGTGTGTTTAGCTTACTCAGCTGTGGTTCAAGATTCTGAGGACATGAGACATATACACATTGCATGAGCAGGAGATTACTGGATGATTTCTGGAAGACAGATCTATGTGTGGCATCTGAAAACAGTATAGGGAAACTTAAGTTGAGAAGGAAGAAAACACTTTTTTTTAATGTTTTATTTATTTTTGGGAGAGAGAGAGAGCGTGCAAGCGAGGGAGATGCAGAGAGGGAGGGGACAGAGGATCTGATGCTGGGGCTTAAACTCACAAACCTTGAGATCATGACCTGAGCCGAAGTCGGGTGCTTAAGCAACTGAGCCACCCAGGTGCCCCTAGGAAGAAAACATTTCTTACTGACACAGGATCCAGGGTGAGATGGAAAGAGGAAAAGGTGTGTTGGAGTCCTCTCTGCCTGAGGCATGTCCATGGATTAAAGCATCACTGTTTCCAATTCTTATTTTCCTGTATAGGCAATAATCTCAATATTTAATCATTAATTTCATTTTCTACAGGAGTTACCAATACATGTGCTTGATTGGCCTCTTATTGGGAACAAAAAGATATGCTAAGATGACTTTCCAGAATAGAGAGCCTCTTCCATTCATTCAGTCTCATACCCATTATTTCAAACTGTTGTGGAGTGCCTACTACCACTAGGCATTGTGCTGATGGCTAGACATATGGATACGGATACAGATGAAGACACTGTCCTTTAAGGGGTTTATAGTCAAGTGGCAATGATGAGCAAATAAACAATCATTCTAGTATGATGTGCTAGGGGCTGCAACCACGGTGTGCACAGGAGGCTGTGGAAATACAAAGAAAAGTCTTTAGAACGTGGAAAGGGAAGACTGCCTTGGCACACACGTACATGTGTGTATGTACATGCGTGTGTGTGTGTAGAAGTGAGCAAATAGATATTTAAAGTGAGTGTCAAAGAGTGAAAACCCAGATGAGGAGTTGGGGGTGAGGGTGGGGACAAATAAAAGAACATTCAAGCTAGAAGGAATGGCTGATATGAAGGTCCAGATTTGCACAGCCTGAAGCATTCCGTGGTGTATTTTGTATTTCACATGTTCACATTCTCTTGCCTATTTGTCTTCTTCATTGTTTGTGTAACACATTTATTCATTCACTCATTCAGACTTCATTATGTCCCAACCGTATGTTAAACACTAAGTACTAAAGATACAAGACTGAACAAGAACATGTTCTTTTAAGGAGTTGGGAAAGACAGTGTTTGGGAAACATTTGACTTACCAAAAAGAAAGATATGTGCTACAATGAGAGGAATATGCAATGTTGTGACACTGTGATTTGTAAGAAATGTGTATTTGGTCATTCAGATCACCAAAATATACTTCTCATATATATTTGGTCTTTATCCAGTTCCTGGCTTACAGTTCCCACAACCCTTGGAATTTCCTGAGCGATAAGAACAATGGGAGCATCTTTTGTTATGATATTTGGTGCATCAATCCATAAAGGTGAAATGGGTGTCTTGTTCATAACAAGCCCCTTTCCACCACAACTGGGCTTATATACTGGGGTGACTTTTGGAAAGCACTAAGGGTGGGGGCTGGTTGCCAGGGGAACCAAGCATGAAAACTCTTGATTTTCAGGGAGGGGAGAGGAGCTGAAGGTCGACTCAGTCACCAATAGCCAAAGATTTAATGAGTCATGCCTATGTAATGAGACCTCCATAAAAACCCCAAAGGAAGGGATTTCAGAGAGCTCCCAGGTTGGGAAACCAGAACACCTCCTATGCTACCCTGCTGGGCCACAAGCTTTATGAGGAAACAAGGAATTCCTTCCTTCCTTCCTTCTTTCCTTCCTTCCTTCCTTCCTTCCTTCCTTCCTTCCTTCCTTCTTTTCTTTCTTTTAAATGTTCGTTTATTTTTGAGAGCGATTGGGAGGAGCAGAGAGAGACAGAGACAGAGAATCTGAAGCAAGCTCTGCGCCGGGACTTGAACTCATGAACCATGAGATCATGACCTGAACCAAAGTAGGACACTCAACCCACTGAGACACCCAGGCGCCCCCAAGAAGGAATTTCACTAGGGACCTTGCCCCATGTAACTCTGATCTGGCTGTTGATTCATATCCTTTGTAATAAATTGGTAATCTAGTGAGTTAATGGGTTTTCTGAATTCTTTGAACTGCTCTAGCAGATTAAACCCAAGTAGGGTTTTGTGGGAACCTCTAATTTTATAGCCAGTTGGTCAGAAGTACAGGTAGCACCCTGGGCCTGAGATTGGCATGTAAAGCGGAAGGTTCCCTGTGGAACTGAGCCCTTACCCTTTGGGATTAGGTGCCATCTCCAGTTAGATAGTGTCAGAATTGAGTTGTGTTGTAGAACACTCTGCTGGTGTCAGAGAATTGTTGGATATGGGAGTACCCACTCCCAATACACACGCGCGCGCACACACACACACACAAACACACACACACACACACACACACACCCTATTTGGTGATCAGAACCTATTATATATATGTTAACAACTTCACAAATGAATTACTTCCCAGCAAATACTAATCCTAAATATTAAAAATGCCTTCAGTGGTGAGGCTTTAAACATTTCTATATGTAAATGAATTTCAACGTCTTCTGTTTTTTTTCTCTCTCAAGTATGTATTCTGCCTCCAAAATATATTTTATCTTCATCTAGAAAAAAGATTGTACTAAAGATTCTTAAAAAAATTGTTAAATTTCTTGTAACATGAGGGCCCATACCTGATGGTGGCAGACTAAAAAATTAAGATCAGCAACTAACAGCTCCTTCAATGAATGTATAAAGTAACTGACACCGTAGAGCCATCAAGAAAACCAGGTCAATAAAATACTTTTTTGGGGCAGTAGCTATAGGTGAGAGCTGTTAACTTTAATATGAGAAGGTTACATGTTAGGTTTGTGGGAATATTTTTTCCCTACATTTATTCTCTATACCTTTGTTTATGGACACTGAGGAAGGCATCAATTAAATAGTGATTACTTGTCTGCTTATAGAGAGATTTTTAATTGTAATAATATTTATAAGACGCTGGAGGTCTATGTTTTCCTCTGATCCTGTGTTAACACATGAGACTGCTGTCTACTTTTTATATTTTATCATTAGTTTGGATGCCTTTCTGGCAGAAGCAGTAGGACAAGAAAGAAGGGATCAGAGGTGTGGTAAATAGGATCCTATTATATGTGAATGGCTTCCTGCTTATCAGAGATTCAGCTGTAACAATATTACCTCAAATGTAAGGAGAAGTCAGGACCAATTCTATTTTTTTCTTTAAACTTTCTTAGGCAGTCGATGAAATGAGTTCCAGATTTCAAATAAGAGATTTTACCTATTTGATATGTAAAATTTTTCTCTATCTAATAAACATACCTTTGAAGAGTCTTTGAGCAGATAAAATAATCTAAGAATTATGTATTGTATTTTAATTTGAAAGGGAGAGCACCAGTGGGGAAGAGAGAGTGTGGGGGGTGTGGGGAGAGAAAGAGAGAATATGAATATCTTAAACAGGCTCCACACTCAGCATGGAGCCCGATGAGGGGTTCTATCCCATGACCGTGACTGTGGTATCATGACCTGAGCTGAAATCAAGAGTCAGTCATTCAACCAACTGAGCCACCCAGATGCCCTAAGAATTATATATTTTAAATGACTTTTAGTCATTTGATATTAAATGTATATTCTTTTCAGACTTTTCCATTTAAGGTGATACTGGTTTTAGCTAGAATTTGAGATCTTGACAAACCCTCAGAATCTGGAAAATATTGACTTACTCTTTAAGAGCTTGTCATTACGTAATCAGTTCTAAGATTTCATCAGATTGATGCCTTGGGGGGGGGAGTGATGACATTCTAGGGAAATTTATAGTGACAAAAGTGGTTAGAGAATGTATATTATATTTGATTATTGACGAAGAAGATAGTCTATGTACCTTATGTAAAAAAGGTAATCCGTGTTTGAAAAAGCAACTTTAAAAGAACCCCTATTTTTCACCTTTTAAACATAAACATTTTACAACCTACAATTGTCCTTCAGTGATAAGTATGGAAAGCAGTAGGCGGTTCAGCTTTGAAGTGGTGATAGTTTTAAAACAACAGGCTGGGGGCGCCTGGGTGGCTCAGTGGGACTTTGGCTCAGGTCCTGATCTCATGGTTTGTGAGTTCAAGCTCCGCATCAGGCTCTATGCTGTCAGCTCGGAACCTGGAGCCTGCTTTGGATTCTGTGTCTCCCTCTCTCTCTGTCCCTTCCCCGCTCTCACTCTGTCTCCCTCTGTCTCAAAAATAAAGATTAAAGAAAAAAAATTAAAAAAAAAAACCCAATACGCTGTAAGAGCTGGGGAGGGGAGTCCCATTCAAGGGAATCTAGAGACCTATAGATGCTTGGAAACAGGAATAATTGACCTTTCAGTGAAATACCAATGACAAATTCCTAGCAGACCTATCTGTCAAAAATCTGTGATTGAGTTGTTGCTAACTTTTTCTGAACCTTTCAAAGCCTTGGAATTAACCTCTTTGTCAGGGCACAAACATGGTGCTTCTGTAGAGTTGTAAGGGACACAGGACTTCAGTTTCTACCACATAGAGGAAATGGAGAGAGTATGAGTATACAAAAGGGTGTCAGAGAAAAGTCAGGTGAAACATCTGGTATCTGGATATATGGTTAATCACTGCAAAAAATGAATGCTTATCTGTGTGATGGGCTTAGATTGTCTGTGACACCAAATTCTGTTATTTGAAAATACCCTCTAAAGTGGGTGTATCTCATTCTTTTTAAAGTGTATTATCAGTCACTCGATTTCTGTATGCATTTGTGAAAGACAGGTTTGGATTGGCTAAGATGGTGCCCACTTGTTAAAAGGAATTTCACTCTACTGATTACAACTGCAAGTCACATACTTAGCATAACCTCAGACTCTCCATGGGGCTTCTTTTGAGGAACCTGGGTGCAGAGATCAAAGAAACTTTTTTTTTTGACATGCATCTACCACGCTTTCAAATCCACAGGCTGTTGAAGTAGAAGCACCGAGATTCATTGGCAGAGAGCCTTAAGATAGATTGATCTGTGTCGAGTACTAAATCTAGAATGTTAAGGGGTTTGAAAATTCCTTACACTGAAGAAATAATGGTAAATGCTGTGTGTTAAGAAAAGCCAGCACATCTATTCTGTTCTTCGGTAATGAAGTCATTGTCTTGCCTTGAGCCACTGCGATCGAGTGTTAAGTTTTATTTGCTTGTTTCATTACTGTAAATGACTGCACGAAATGATGGAATTATTTCTGTAACTGACAAGTGATTTTTCTTCTCTCAAACTGAAAACATTTCTATAAAACATATTTCTAGTCAAAAAAAATAATTAGAATGATAATATTACCCAGTTTTCAAGTTCAATAGCTGAGAGTTCTGCTTCACTTTTTACAAAGTGACCGTGCTCTTCCATTTGTACACCTGTTATGGAATGTTAGACACCACACACAAAGACAATTAGAATAAAAGAACAATCTGTTGACTGTAAAAAACAGTCATGTTATCCAGAATGATTAGGGGTGAATTTATAGGAGGAAGAAAGTCTGTGAACTCATTCTTAGCCATTAGCAAGAATCTTGGTTCTTAAGTCTAGGTTTCCAGATGCCTTTTGGGAAGATTCCACAAAGAGAGCTTAATGGGGGAGAGGATTCCATATGCCATAGAACTACAACTGCTAATGATGGATGGAACCAGGCCATTGGTAAAATGGTATTCATGCGGCTGGAGTTCTGTGCTTTATCAGATAGTCTTTTTTAACAAAATATGTTGAAGCAACTACTGAGAAGAAATGTAATTCTACCCTCCCATTACTTTCAAAAAGAGACCGTATTTGAGTCATGACCATGTGACAGTCTCTGTTTCTAAGAAACATTTCTGATTGGATAATTTTTATTACAGGCTGGTGTCATCAATATTTTTTCAGTTACCTTTTATATTTCTTTACCTACCTTACTCAGAGTCAGTGTGAACAAAAATGACTTCAGATTTTCCCTCTGCCCTCTCCTCCCCAAAAAAGATAAACTGAAAAAGCTCAAAATACATCAAAAAGGTCCAGGAGACTTAAATGTGGTGGGGCTTGAGGAGGTGGGTAAAAGATAGGGAGGTTGTCAATATTTGAGATGAGCTTCTGTGACCAGTTGGCTTTCTTCATGTGGAGTTCTGTGCCCCCTTAAAACCAAGGCAAGAACCTAGAATTTTCTAGTATGAATCAGCCTTACCTACTGACTTAGGATAGAAAGAAACTAAAATCACGGGAGAAGAATATATTTTGTTGATTAACCAGAACAGTAGAGATTAGGAACATCGTGTTTGTTTGCTTTCATTTATGGATTATCTTTCCCTTTGAGGGACTCTCTTCAGCCACAACTTTGGAATTAACCATTGTGAACAGGTTTATATTGGCAGGAACATGGGAACCTGTGACTTTGTTTTATTTGGGTGTGATTATTGGTAAGCTCATTACTTGGATAGCATCACTATAAACTCTCTGGATCTCCATTATCTGGCTCAAAGGTTTTGTGTTATGTATATCCAAGAGAAGAAATACAGCCTAGAAACAGAATTGGGCTCCTCTAAAACCTTCCCATGATTTTTAAATTAATGTTTATAGTTTGGTATATCCAGTCCCTCCTATTTCCTTCCGGTTATCCATTGGCTTGCGGGTCACTTTAACATTGGAAAGTAGATTGTATCAGGTTAGTTTCTAGTCATAACAAAACATACTCATCTATGGTTTGAATAATTTATAGTAATTGTTATTAAACCTCAGCTGTGTGATTGCAGACTTTGAGCACTGCAAGGAACGTAAAATGCTGCTAGTCTAATAATCTTCAACCAAGAAGCCTTATGGGTGGACTTCAAGGGCCAGGGAAGCCCCCTGGTATTCTGTGTAAAATTCCAGTCATATTTATTGTATCTATTTTTAGACTAAGAGGGTTTGTGGCTTTTGTCAAGTTTTCAAGTTGGGTACTTGTCCCAAAAATGTTAAAGGACTAATCTTTTAATTTACTGGACGAAGAAACCTTACACCCTGAGATACTTGCCCACTGTAGCATAGCTGGCTGAATACAAAGCAGGATCTCCTAGTTGTACATCAACCATGTAGGTAGGTGGATGGTACACAGCAACAAGTACACAACTTATACAGGTCAGTGAGCCTTCTACCAAACAGCACCCAAATATTCTTGGACAGAAGTTGCACTGGTCTTTCTAAGATGGTGCATTTTCTATTTTTCTCTCTTAGATCTCCCAATCTGTAGTTCAGCGAATGTAGTGCAGTCTAGAATCTGTTTATAGTACCACAGCTGCAGATCACCCACGTGTCTGATTTCCTGCTCTGAGTTTAGAATATAAACGAGGAGATTCTCTTTGCATCCATAACAAGTATATCCTGGTTACTAAAATAAATCCTGGTGACATCAATGAAGAATGTGAATAGCAAAGCAGCTAGCAGCAACAGATTCCTTGATGGCACCCCCACTATATATAAGGTGTTTGGTTTTTTTTTTCTTTTTTTTTTTTTAACCTCCTCTTCTGACTTTGGGTATTCTTGTCAGTATTTAAATGCCAGTCAGTCATCACATAGCTAATGTGAGGTTGTTTTCCCCAGAATCATACTTCAATTTTGGTTGACTTAAGAAAATATAAAGAAAAACGATTTTCTGGATTATGCTTTTCAAAACAAAAATAAGTTAGATGGGGGAAGGAAAATCCTCTGTTCAACAAAGCAGAATTCTACTTGCAAAAGTGCCAGGGACTCTACATTTGAAAAAAAAAAAAAAATTCCCTTAATATCTACCTATTGTCTCCACACTGAGGCTAGATATGGTTCCAGTTCCTCTTTTGCTTTAGTAAATTAGTACTAATAGTGTTAGTTGGAGAGGTAGTAGTAATTCTTTAGAGCAAGAGGAGGTTCTGGTTTTTAAATTTTTCTGGTCGAGGTTATTTCCTAAAATAATTGTTCAAGGAATCTGTCTTTCCTGCCTTACCTGTTATTCATATTATGGCCATAAGGGAAGTTCAGACCTAACCTAACAAAGAAGGTTATATCTTCTTTACAGGTAAGGTTTGGGGGAGGATTGAAAATATTGAAATTTTATATTTATTTTAATTTAAATATTTAAACTTAAATTTTTAAATATTCAAAATATTTAAATCCAGCATCTTAAAAAAAAAGTTGCTGCCACACAGTTGAAGTTGTCTCTTGAAGTATGGAGCAGCTTAACACTGGTAGTAATCAAGCAAAAGCTTATTGGAGTAGAGAGAATCGTAATGGTGACCACAGTGATACTTTGCACAGGGTGGTGCTGATGGTTGTCTTTGTGGCCAGCCATTCGCTTTGGCTTCATACCATTTTCTTGCAGAACTACCATATTTCCTGTCCCTCAGAGTGCGGGCTTCCACCACACCAGCTAAGTGGGCTGCTGGCCGCACGACCAGCCCCCCAGCCGCAGCTGATTGGATTAGGATGGGCCCTCGACCTAAGGAGAGCAATCAGATTCTCTCTTGTGCAACATTGGGATTCAGTATTTCTAGGCTGACCTTTACTGGCATCTAAATGAGAAGCCCTGAGGGCTCCCTGGACAACCATCATTCACCACATGTATGAAGAAGCCACAGAGTGGGAAAACCAGGTGCAAAGAGACAAGTGGAGGTGAAGGTCTATGGGGTATAATTACAATCGACTACAAAAGATGACTTTCTTCCTGGTTCTAGTCCCTCAGGTTTGGTAGTACTTTCTGCCCTCAAATTTCTTGAGATACCCTTGTCTCCATCCAGCTGATTTCTTTTCTTTTTTTTTTTTTTTTTTTTTAATTTTTTAATGTTTATTTATTTTTGAGAGAGAGAGAGAGCTGGGGAGGGGCAGAGAGAGAGGGAAACACAGAATCCAAAGCAGGCTCCACACTCTGAGCTGTCAGCACTGAGCCCAGTGCGGTGCTCGAACCCACAAACTGTGAGATCATGACCTAAGCCAAAGTCGGATGCTTAACTAACTGAGCCACCCAGGCTCCTTCCAGCTGATTTCTTCCTACCTAGTGTGGGTGAAATCCTGCTACCTGCAACCGAATCCTCTCTGATCAACACAACTTTACTTTTATTTCATCTGATCATATCAACAGGTCTCTCTGGCAGAGTGAGGAAATTGACATATTCAGAGTCTTACAGCTGAGAAATAGAGGGGTTATAAGCAAAAATGATCTCTGGAGTCCAGTGCCTTGACCCCACCCCCAGTCCGTCTGTAGTGCTATGGAGCATCTCCCTGTTCTGAACAGGAAATTATACCAGATGACTCCTGAGGTCCTATCACTCCAGCTCTCTTTTGCTGCTAGTCCATGACTCACTTAAGATTCTTTTGCTTTATAAAAATCTTATGAGTATCCCTTCAGCATTATAAATAGGTGACTTCACAGACCCTCAAGTATGAACCATTTTTGAAGATGCCCCTTTGCTAGTGGGTGAGCTTAGTGTTGACATGAGTGAGTTTTCTAGTATTTTATTTTGTTATGTGTTTACCTTGTGTTCATTTCTAGTCCTTGGGTAGGCAGACAGGGTTGGTGTACTGGAAGTGTATTTTTAGTCTGACATTAAAAAATGTATCATAGACACCAACACAGGAAGCAGTTTTTAGGTGAGTCAGTGTATAAATAACCTCAAAGAGTTTTCATAAAAGGAAGGTCGATCTTTTAATTCAACAGTCCGGCTTCTGAGTCCCTCTTCCCAACTTCCTTCATTCATTGAGTGGTCATTTATTGGGCTTCTACTACGTGCTGGCATTTTTTGGACTTAGGATTTAAGATACAAAGATAAGTCCTTATCCTTTATACTACAGTTTTAAAAAACCTCATGGCCCTTCTTTGTTACTTCTCTCTATCCTACAAGACTGAATTTTGAAGGCAGGGACTGTATCTTGTTCATCTTTTTGTCTCCATACTTAGCATAGCCCCAGGCTGTGTAAATACTCAAGATGTACTCAAAATAACTAATTAGGAGCTCAGTCTAGTGCAGAGAGAAAGAAATTAAAAATTACACCAATGTGTTCAGTGCTAAGTGCCTAGAGTATTCCATAAACAAAGAAGGGGAAATGATTAACTTAACTGAGAAGGTAATTTTTTAACCAAGTCCTGAAGGGTAGAATCTTCAAGGAGATGTTGAAATTTGTGACTAATATATGATGGCAAAGAAACAGTCCAAGAGTAGCTGAATTTTGTTCTAGGAAACCAGAGTGTTTGGGCTAAGTTCTTGACCTGACACTTATAAGTTTTGTGACACCTTTGATAAGTTAATGAACTTCCTTGTACTTCATTTTCTTCATCTATTAAATAGAGGTGTGTAATTGTAGTGCCACCCTTATAAGATTGTTTTAAGGATGAAACTAGCATAATACTTATGCAGCTTTTACATAGTAAGTGCTTGGTACATGGTCAATGCTCAGTAAAGTTGAGTTCTTATTATTCTTGGACTCAAGCAGAAAGGAGTGTGAGTTCTGGAGAGAACGAAGAAGTCCAGAAAGGAAGATAGCAGGGCTGAGTGTGCAATACAAGGACCTGGGTGGTTGCTGGCAATAGGCCTTTCATTACTTCAGGACAGTGGTTCTTAACTTTGGATCAAGGACCTTGACCTTCAGAGAAAAATGTGCATAAGTCCCATTGAGACATCTTGTATTCATGTTTCAACTGAACCCCCAGAGGTTATCCATGAATCTTTAGGTAAGAGCTCCAACTTCATGATATTGGTGGACCCCATGAGTTTCAAATTACATGTTGATCAGTACTTAAGAAATTGGAGAACACCCTAAAATAGAAGATGTGGGAACTTTTCAGCATCCTTAGGAGAATATGCCCACAAGGCATGGTTTAATTACATTTGACTGTAAATGTGTGTTAACATATAAATTAAAATGTTTTGGAATAGGATAATAATTTAAGATAAGAGTAGAAGTGTATGGGACACAACCTCTCAAAGCTCTGCAGACTAAAACTATGGCAGTGACTTCTCCAGGGTCACCTCGTTAATAGGTGAGGAAGTCAGGGCCAAGATCCCTATTTTCCCACCATGAAATGCTGTGAAAGAACATGTATGTGAAGGACAGAGAGCCCATTTGTTAGCCTGGAGAAGAATTCATATTGGAGAGAAAAGATAAGCTCCTAAAAGACTGAGGGGGCAGTTAGTGAGTTGCATTGATGGCCAGGCAAAGAAATTTGGAGTTTGATCCTTAAGAAAAGGAATTTAAAATCACGTATCCAGTGCTGAAATAAAATGTGGAATTCAGGATTTGAGATTCGTAGCTTGTTCTTTGTATTATGCAGCAGCTGGAAATCGCATTTCTTTTTTTTTTTTTTTTTCCATTTGGACTTCTCACACGGTGGTATTCCCGACGGGAGGGCATCTGTGAACTTTTTAATGGGAGAAGTCGTAAAGCTGGGTTAGGGCTGCTCGCTCGAGGCTGGCTGCCTTCGGAGGCAGGTAAAATCTGACTCCCCTTTTGCTTTTCAGCTACAGACACAGCCATCGCTGCCACCACCAGCTGAGTGACTCGGAATCTAGGGGTTGCCAGTAATTGTGGGTTTAAGTCACAGAGGAAAAAGATAAGAGAAGAGCAAGGCTGGTTTTTCCACAATTAAATGTTGCCTCTCGGGCTTCTCTGACGGCAGGAATCCAAGAGGTCAGGAACCACCAGCCATATTATTTTTCTCCCTGGCTGCCTGCCTTCATTTGTATCCCCTCCTCATTCATGGGAACGAAGAAAAGGTGGGTTGGAAATAAAAAGCTTGTTCTAGCCTACTTTTTCCTTTACGAAACTTGTCAGAAACAAAGCTTTCCCGTGAAACAGACGGAATCCCTTCTGCTAGCTGGCTAGTCCTGCTGGCAGCAAAAAGATATTTTGGGGTGAGGGGAGACAAACACTGTTGAAATGTACTATTGTCCTTTTATAGTTAGGATGGTTGTTTCTCAAGTACTGCTGTGTACTCTGGGATTTTTGTATTTGCTACTGTTTAACTCTTACATTCGTCAGACTGGAGTTTTTATCCCTTGTCACTCTAACGCCTTTACAAGTGGCCTGAGGGCAGGGATTGTTTTATTGTTCTTTGTTTTTGCCACAATGCCGCAAGTGCAGAATGCAGCTCAGCAGCTGGTGGTGTGTTAGATTTCTGCATTCGTGAAATGTTAGAACTAGATGGACCTTAGTTTGATCCAACTTCAGTAATTAATGAAAGAATACGATGCATAAAATACTCAAATGGTACAGCTATTAATTGGCTTTACCTAGACCAAGAAACAGGGCTCCTAACTCAACTGATCTGTGACATAATGGCAAACAACTTGAGCTGTGGTGTCAGGCACACTTGAGTTCATAGTTTGCCTCTCTCCCGTTCTAGCAGTATGATCACAGGCCTCATTTTCCTCGTGTTGAGACAGCAGATAATCAATCATCTGTGTCAGGCTGGCATGTATGTGTCTGAAAATGTTTACACATCTTAATATGTCTGCATGGAGTAGGCACTCAAAAGTTGGAGATTTTAAAAATCGTTGTTTTATTTCTTTTGAAAATACGATACCTTCTTGGGGCACCTGGGTGGCTCAGTCAGTTAAGCCTCTGACTTCAGCTGAGGTCATGATCTTGTACTCTGTGAGTTCGGACCCCATGTCGGGCTCTGTGCTGACAGCTCAGAGCCTGGAGCTTGCTTCGGATTCTGTGTCTCCTTCTCTCTCTGCCCCTCTGCCTCTCATGCTGTGTCTCTGTCTCTGTCCCTCTCTCTCTCTCTCAAAAATAAATAAACATTAAAAAATTAAAAAAGAATACAATACCTTCTTTATGCAAAAACTCCCATTTCCATGGTCTCTTCAATATCAGAAAATATAGCCTAGTTCCTCTTGATGAGAACTTAGGAGAGAGAGCAGGTTAATATAGAGCTCTTAGGTGCATCCTGGAATGGACTAGAAATGAAAATTGTTGCCCCCCCCCCCCACACACACACAGGAAATAAGGGTCACCCCTCTGTGCAAAGGACTTTGGTGGTTTGTTCAGCAGTTAGTAAAGGAGTGCCTGCCTGCTGAGCAAAGAACCTAGAGGCTGGGGTAGTGAGGGAACAAGTCAGCAGGCCCGGCTTGCCTCAGAGGTGATAGGAACATAAATGAGTGTAAGTGATGTGATGAGAGGCAGGGAGGCCACGGGCTGCCCAGACTTTGTGTTGTAGAGGCAAAGGGGGTGCCAACAACACCTGAAGGGCAAGAGAAGTTATTTCAAAGGAGAGACTGAGGGAGATGGCAGGAGGGAAAGAGAAGAAAAAGGAGCATGTTCCTGCAGGTGTCTTATATTGAGGGAGGGGCAGTGGAGGTCTTCTGGGGCTCAACCAAGGGTGGTTTTGATTTTGCTTCCTTCTTTCTCTTTCTCTCTCCCTGTCATGGACACATCACCTTCTCCCCCCCCCCCCCCCCGCCCCTTTGTGCTGTAAGGAGTCTGTCCATCTTCTGGAAGGCTGGGTGGCAGGCAGCCCAATATCGTCTCATTGCTGTTTGGAGCCTGAGTCTGGGGAAGGCCCTTGCTGATTGATCAAGGGTAGGCCCTCATCTGCAAATAGAGCCCCAAATCCTGAATTCCCCACACAGATCCTCTGTGTGAAGAACACTGGCCTGAATCCAGCAATAACACAGCTGTTGAAACAGCTTAGTCACCAGGGCAATGGAGGCAGTGCGGCAGGGGAATGCTGGGGTACAGTGCTCCGACATTTAGCTGGCTGGGAGCCCCCCTGAGAGCCGGTGCTGCAGAGAATCTGCTTCCCGCCCACAGGCATTCCCTTGTTTCTTTGAAGCGCAACCATAATCCCCTCCCTGGGGAGGCCAGAATGAGGAGAGAAACTAAAACATTTTAGGACCCAGAAGAGGAAAAGAAACGGTCACTCCTTTTAGACACCTGGTTTTTCCCTCTTAGCGATCCTTGTTAATTTCTTGGATAACTTTTTTTTTTCTCTGCCCCAGGCTAGGCAGTATGATTTAGATGTGGTGGTAGGAGTGGGGAATGTGTTCATTTATCTTATCCAGAAAACGTAGTGACTTACTCAGCTTGTGGGTATCCAGGTGATGCATGGAGAAGTTAAGAGGGCAAGTCTTGGCCCTTCTGCCTGATCTTGCTTGGATTCCTGTAGCAGCTTTGTCTGCCAGAGCTCTTGTCTGAAGGACTCTAGGCAGATCTGGGCAAAATACTTAGCTGATTTCATCAGGATTTGGGGAGGACTAATAAACTGCCACCAAGTGACCCCATTCCTCTTCCAGCTCTTTGAAGAGCTGACCTTTGTGTTTTCTCTTTATCCTGGACTACTTCTGCCCTGTTTGTTTTGGAAGTTGTTAAGTTAAATTAGCCATCCCTTTCCTTTCCTGGTTACTGTATGAGAATGCAGCTGTCAGTCTGTGAACTCTGCCATCTATTTTTAGATTCAGTGTGAATGAAGCTCTCTTCTCTAATTGCTTTCGGAGAGAAGGGGTGGGGGCGAGAGGAAGAAGCAGGTAGATTTCTGTAACCATCAAATCAGCTATTCTAAATGCTGTGTACGTTGACAGTGTCTTGGGGAGAAAGCAAAGAAGCCCACTGTGTGTTTTGCTCCCTTGGCTGTCAAGTTTATTTTCTCTCCGCATTTATGTTGATTATGGTCAAATGGGAAAGAGCTATTGCCATGTTTGCTTTCCAGTGTTTTAACTCTTGCCAGCTTGAATGGTTCTGATTTCTCAAGCATTCTTAGGCAAAGATCGGTTCATTGTTGAATTCAGATTACTTGGAAAACAGGGATGGTTCTTCTGGTGATAGTTTCTACGAGATTAGGTAATCTTAAGTATGCTGAGAACTGTGTCAGTGCAGTGGGCCTGAGTTTTCTCTAGATCTCTCTATGCTAATGTCCCCACCCTCTCACACAGCTGCCGGGCCTCTTTTCGTAAACATCTTTCTAAACAAAATGCTACAGCATTCAGAGCAAGCTTCTTCCCTTTGTCATCAGACCCTTCCTGCTCGCCCGCCTTACCCATTCTCTCCACTCCCATTCTCTGCCATATTGAATTAGTTGATTTCTCAATTTCTCTGACTCCATGATATTGTTTATGCTTCCATGGCTTTTTATTCATGCAGTTCCCTCTGCCTGTAAATCTTTCTCTTCATTACCTAATGAACTCTTACTCATCCTGTAAGCTACAGTTAAACATCACCTCTTATGGATGAGGTTATCCGGAAGATTATGTATTCTGTGCTATATTCTTTGACCCCCTAGCCAGCACTCTTGACATCTTTGTACTGACGGTATACTTTATATTCTAATGTAGTACTAACCACATGTGATTATACTTATTTGTGTTTATGCCTGGCTTCCCTACGCTACTGTAAACAATTAAGAGCAAACTTCACATTTTATGTCCTTTTTTTTTTTTTTTTTATCCCCCA
Organism: Panthera leo; assembly: GCF_018350215.1. Taxonomy (NCBI): domain Eukaryota; kingdom Metazoa; phylum Chordata; class Mammalia; order Carnivora; family Felidae; genus Panthera; species Panthera leo. Next base: position 56,009,887 of record NC_056686.1, on the reverse strand, counting down.
CTATTGTGCATGGAAACTAGCAGGTGCTTAAAAATATTTGGTGGAAGGAAAAAATGAATTGGATGGAATGGTCTACCTAGCATTAGGGGTTTCAGAGGTGTATTGATTCCCTCTTGGCAGCACCGGGTATTATGGGTTCTCAGTTCCTCATGAACTTCCTTTCCAACTTGGCAAAGGAGGCTTGAGTAGATTACCAAAGACATGACATGTTATACCTCAGTGAGTGCTGTACAGGTTTTCTTCTCTGGAATCTCTTGCAGGTAATCCCACCTATTCCCTTATCCCTACACACTTGGGATATAGACCTCAAAGGCCAACCCTTTTATTGCTTTGCTAATCGTTAAACTCAGAGAAATTCTTTGGTTTCTAGCCCCTGAGGTTACATCTTGTTTCCTCCTTTGCCCCCACTAGCCCTCTCAGGCAGAATATTTATGCAGCTCCATATTATAATTTAGACAGACATGGGGAAAGGAGACACTACCTCCCTCAGGATGACTTCCCTTAAAAGCTCTCCTTTCACCCTGGGGAACAGGTATATTGTTCTTCAGTAGGACCATTGGGCCAACTTTGAGGAATCTTTCTGAGGGGTGTGTGTGTGTGTATGTGTACATGTATGCATATGTGTGGGAGTAGGAAAAGGGCAGCAGGCCCTGGGGAAAGAATGAATGCCACCAAAACAGAGCAAACTATAAACCACACATGTGGGGTATAGAAATGGTGGAGTAACAGAAGAAATTTTGGGTCATAGAAGTATTTGGAGAAAGAAGGGTGGTGTTAATTTGGCAGATACTTAATGAATATCTGTTCTGTAAAGACATGGGCGATAAGAGTGGTGAAAGAGACTGAGGCAGTCCCTGGCTTTCGGGAACTTCTCCGTCTTCGTGGGAAGTGGGTAGGGAGAGAAATAGTCAGGTAGTCGGACTGTAGGAGGGTAAGTGTTACAGTGATGGATGTACAGGGTGCGAGGGCCACTTCATCAAGTTTTAGTGAGTGAGGGAAGGCAGGATTAAGTCTATCAAATTTTAGAAGATGAACAGGAGTCTGGCATGAGTGGGGATGCAGAGTGCTATCCTCAGCTCAGAATAAAAGGAACCTTTTTCTAATTCATCTGCTCAGAGGCGACACCTTTTTAAAATTTGGGGTGCTGGCAGGGACCTTGAGTACAGCCAGTGTAGTTAACCTTGAATAGCAGCTAGCATTTACTGAGTGTTCGCTGTATGCCAGGGCCGTGCTCAGCAATTCATGCACATTATCTCATTTAATCGTCCCAACTGTAGGAGATGGGCATTACCGCTGTCCTCATCTGTAGATAGAAGAGTTGGGTGACTTGCCCACCATTGCACAGGCACCAAGTGGTCTAGGTGGGCTACAATTCCAGGCTGTCACCCATATTCCAAGGCTGGAGGCGGAGTGGCGGGCTACACTCAAGGTGACCTGCCACCTGGGTGACAGGAGTAGGGAGGAACTCCTAAAATATGAACCTAGAATACCAACCAGGGGCCAGAAATTAGCCTTTTATGCCATTCAGGGAGTTCCAGATCTTATTTTATTTATTTTATTTTTAGTTTTAAATGTTTATTTATTTGAGAGAGAGAGGACTCACAAGCAGGGGAGGGACGGAGAAAGGGAGACGGGGGATCCAAAGCAGGCTGTGCACTGTCAGCAGAGAGCCTGATGTGGGGCTCGAACTCACAAACCATGAAATCATGACCTGAACTGAAGTCAGACACTTAACTGACTGAGCCACCAGGGTGCCTCAAGGAGTTTCAACTTTTAAACATTTTAAGGAGGACCATGTAAAGGCATTGAAAGTATTTCAGAAGTCATCTCCCTGGCTGTAGTGTGGAGAACAGACAGGAATGGGGCATGTGGTTGAGTTATTTAGGCCCGAGAGCATGGTGGCCTTGAGCAAGAGGAGTGACTGTGAGGAGAGAGAGGGGAATAAATCTGCAAGACTTGATGAGCAGATTGTGTACCAGCTTTGGTTGTTTGGCTTTCTGAACCGTGGAAGTAGAGACCTCCAGTGGGAAGTGAGCCTGCAGGTTTGAAACTCCGGAGGGAAATCTGAACTTGAGAGGGGCTGGTGACACACCTCTCAGGGCAAGTGAAGTGAGAAGAGAGCCCCTCTACAACCTGGCAAACACCAATGGATGTAGTTTTACTATATCCCGTGGTACTTCAGACTCATTCGTTTATGAAACAGTTATATCCCCAGCTCCTTTTCCAAATGTATAGCCTTTAAGCAGTACAGTAGGGATAAGTGGATGTTTTCTGAGTTGTCACTTTGCAAAAGGCCTGATGGGAGGAACGTTTCCCCCATTGCATATTTCAGACTGCTTACTTCAACTAGGAGAAGGTGCTTCACATTATAGCAAGGGATCATTTTGACAATGCTTAGCAAAATGGCTTCTTACACGCGGAAAATACTTCTCCAGAATGCAAATGCTTGACGTGATGGAGAAAAACGACAGAGGTAATGTGAACTAAACTGTTAGGCTGGTTTGCAAAATAATTGTACTCATTCATTTTTATAACTGTGCACACCCAGGCCTGTAGGGCATCTTAAGAAAACAGCCAGGGCCAAATTTATAATTAGCTGAGTCCATTTTTGCCTGGCTTAACCATGGATGTAGGACAGGGTTGGTTTTGTTATTTCCTTAATTGAAAGCGTCAAGAAAATACAAGCCAGGTCAGAGAGTTTTTGATTGGGGAAGGAACGCTGGCATAAATAACCCCAGATTATATGTCTGCTGGAGGCTGGGAGGAGGCTGGTCTGTGCGGCCTCCTTCTGAGGTTACCCAAACAGGCCCTGGTGACTGGCGGCTCTCCTATGGAATGTGGGAGTGCATGTGAGCATTTTGAAATTTCTTTAATTTCTTCCCAGGGCAAAGGCCCAGGAAAACCAAGGTTTCTCAGGGAACCTAAAAGCTTCTGACAACCATAATATAATTCTTTATTTCCTCTTAATGTAACTTGCCCTCCCCTTTCTCCCCTTTATTTCCTGGTAACTGGTCAACCCAACCATCCTAAACCAGGGTGGAAGGGGAACTAGTATTTTTAAGTACTTGTGTACCAAATGGTCCTGTCAACAGCCTAGGGAAGTAGGTCCCATGATTTCTATTTTGCATGTGCAAACTGAGACGCATTCAAGGTCACTCATCCAGAAAGACGTAAAGATAGAATTCCGAAACAGATCTCTTTGGCCCACAGGCTCTACTATCTTGACTGGAAAATGCCCATTTCAAGAAGTCTAAATGAGAAGCATCCTGATCACTTCCTCAATGAATCTTCATCTTTTATTGCTTCACCCCACTGGGATCCATTCTTAATGTTAAACAGCTGCCCTAGATATTCTGTGGTGCTCAGATTCTTCCTGTTTGTCTCCCCAACCATTTCTTGCTTTATGCAAAGGACTTGCTCTCCTCTCTGGCTTTCTTCTTGTCTTTGGAAAACTGATTGGCAAATGCTTTTCTCATGCAGGGCAGGGCAGGGCAGTTTAACTGAGAAGGTAACATGATTCCTAAGGATATGATTGGTCAATGCTTCCCAATATGGAAAGGCATAGATCTTTCCACCTGCAGTAATACTCTGCAGTCTGAGTCTGCACCTACAGAACCATGGAGTACAGATTTCCTCATGTCAGAGCACCACCCCCGTAACAGGATGAAAATAGTAAATGTGAAGAACCACAGTGCCTTTCCACACCTCCTTTCCCAGTATTCCAAATGAATTTTCCACCCAACTAAAATGTGTCTCCAAAGCCATTTGAGAAATGGGAAGCTTGGACAGCCCACAGAATAGCAAAGCTGCTGGTTTGGTATAGGTGTGGAAAACCATGGGTTTCAAATCTACAAATGCCCTATATTGATACCTTACCACTTTTCCCCATGGAACAGGTATAACCAGTGTCCTCGTTTTATAGGGATCGTTCTCCAGGTGCCAGGGGTAGCCTTGGCCTTCCTGCCTATTCTCCCAGGGAGTTCAAATTGGATTCTTCACTTTCATTATCTCTGGGGGTGTTGGGGGAAGGGGGGCAGTATTGCCCACGCAGTATCCCGGGAGTCATGAAACCGGTGTTTTATTACATGCAACATAGTCATTAAAGCTGAACTTTATTTCTGAGTCCATTGGAGGCAGAAGAGAAAATGATTCAGGGGGCTGACTTCACAGCTTTGCTGGGTTTCTCTGGCCAGTGCTTTCCTGTTTCTGAGTTCTGTGTTCCAGGTTTGGATAGGGGTTCATAGTGGGAAGTTTGATGTTCCTGAGACCTGGTAATGATGTTGAATTAAAGGTAGGTATTAGATTTTCAGTTCCCTAATAAAATGGTAAAAACAGTAGCCAATCCTTCATGCTTTCTGAAGTGTTCTAAGTATTTTTTTTTTCCATGTGATAACTAACTTAATGGTCACAAAATCCTAAGAGACAAGTCCTGTTCCAGCAGGGTTAGAAGCCTGAGCATATGTGCGAGGGGGTGATATCACGAAGTCCAGTAAGGGAAGGTCAGAGGGTCACTTGAACCTGCCATTCTCCCTGTGGTTTCTGTTTTTTTAAGTACACTATGAAAGACAGCCAAAAGGTATAGGACTGCAGTTCATGAAACTCTAGAAGCTTGATTCTGATGTTTCTAGAAGTGGGGCTTTTGGAGTCTTGACTTCTCTAGCTCAGGAATGATGACACCTGTCTCAGACAGCACAGGAAGTAAGTGATTGTGAGGATAAGGCGAAACATGTGATACAGTTTGTGAACAGTAATAGAAAGTTTTAGAAAGAACTTCACTTGATGGTGGAACAGAAAGAAAAGAATGGTGGTGTGAAGGCAGTATGAAAAGTGTCACCTCCACAGTATCACCCAGATCACCTGATCCTTCATTAGCTGAACTGCACAGAGAGTTTCATTTTGTTGTAGCTTAGTTTTTGTTTTTAGTGAATTAATTACAGACATTTAAAAATGGAGAGATGTTTCGTAACAATTTGCATTTCTGCTTTGTCTTGAAAAAAGCAGAAGGTCTGGTGAGACTGACCTGTACTGCTTCACGATGGCTGTGGTCTGGAGCTACAAGCGGCCGCCTCCAACAGATGGGCTTAATGCCGCATCCAGACCCACCCTGTCCCTGATCTCCCATGTGGTTAGGGGCAGACTACAACATGAACTTAGCTGGCCCCAGGCTTCCAGCTCCATCATGTCACGTCACATCACGTTCTTATGGCATGTCACACTTCCCCAGTCAGGTTTCTGAAATGGCGCTGTGTAGCTCAGATGAAAGAATTCCAGACACGCTGCAAGCCATGCTCATGGCCTCCAAAGCACTACATATTTCTCTCCCGTAGAAAGCTGCAAAGGCTGTTTGGTTAGCATTGAGTAGCCTGAGTTACCGCAGTGTGCTTGATTCGGGTGTCAAGTTTCATTTTGTTTGTTTTTAAAGTAAGCTCTACGCTCAACTTGGGGCTTGAACTCTGGACCCTGAGATCAAGAGTTACACCGTCTGCCAACTGAGCCAGCCATGTGCCCCCTGTTAGGTTTCTTTTGAAGTCTGCTGTTTTCTACCAACAAAGGTAGTTGAGGGTAGTGGGGTTTCGGGGTGACCCAGACCCAGGTTTAAGTCCCAACTCTGTCATTTACTAGCTATGTATTCTTGGGAAATTTCTAACCTCTTACTCACAGGATGGATGCCAGGCGTCAAGGAGAGGGTGTCTGCCTAGAGCCTGTGTTTTTGCTGAAGACTTACTTATTCATCTTTTGTGACTAGTTTGATGGGCTACTTTTAATACCAAGTAGTCAGTCTTCTCTAAGCAACGTAAAAAAAAGATAATTGTGTTTTAAGGCAATTTGAAAATGGTTGTCTCCCTCCCATTACCAACAACAGTATGATTTCAGGCAAATTACTTAATACCTGAGGACCTCAGCTAATTCACTAATCAAAAGGAAATATCTGTGCCCCACTTCATAGAGTTTGTTGGGAACATTAAATGATATCATTTAAATGAAAGCGCGGAAGTCATATGGGCTTAAATACAGAGTAATCAGACATGAAAGCAGTGTTTAAAATTTGTTTGCTTTTAACAGCGTCCTTTAAAACAGTTTTTCCTTTAGGGATTCCCAACAGATGGGAATAACTCTTAAAGCTGGGAGAAGGCCAGGAGGTGAGTCTGTCTGGCCTTCCCTCTCCCTGAGGCACCTGTTCTGATTAAGCTCACCCCTAACATTTGGGCCCAAGGCAAGAGTGCCTAAGAAAGCATAGCTGTCATATGTCTAAATACCTAAAAGTGATAAATCAGGCCAACAAATTGTTAAGCCAAGTTAAGTTCTATCTGATTATAACATTTGCCTTCATAATGCACTGGAAAGCCAGGTTTGAATTTCGGATTCTTCCACTTCTTGGAATTCTGTGCCAAAATGGGACTGACCAAGGAGTTGTGGGCCCCTAAATGCCTTTTCTTTCCACCCCTGGCTCCATCCCCTACAGAAAAGGAGCTTTGAGTGTTATGTGTATGGACACCCCAACCTCCTTGCTCCATCTCTGACTGTATCCTACAAAGAGTAGCCTTTGACCAGTCCTGAGCCCAGGGGGTGCGCAAGTGGTTGTATAGTACCCCTTAGGAGGCCAGATCTGGGGAAGACCCCCCCACCAAGGCCATGGAGATAGGCTCAGAGCTATCAGGGTAGGGTATTCTGGGCTCCTGAGTTCTTGGAGCATATTCTAATTTTTTTTTTAACTTTTTAAATTTATTATTGAGAGACAGACAGAGACAGAGCATGAGCATGAGAGGGGCAGAGAGAGGGAGAGACATAGAATCTGAAGCAGGCTCCAGGCTCTGAGCCATCAGCACAAAGCCCAATGCGGGGCTCGAACCCATGGAGCACGAGATCATGACCTGAGCTGAAGTCAGCTGTTTAACCGACTGAGCCACCCAGGAGCCCCAAGCATATTCTAAAAGTAGGGGTAAGGGGTTTAGGCCCTCGGTGGGCATGTCCCTTTCACTTGAGGGTTTCTCTTCCTGTGAGAAAGGGAATAGTTAGAAGAGGGCCAGACAGTAGGGCCCTTTAAAATTTGGACCCAAATTAAGGGCCCTTCCTGCCAATATCTAAGGCCAGTGCTACTCTGAACCCTGGGGCCCCAAGAAGCCCAGTGTGTGGACTGATATCTTCTTTTACAGCTTTTCACATTTATACTCTTGAGTCCTGTGGTTCTGGAAGTGTTCTTTCAACACAACATAGCTGAAAGTCCCAATTGCTAATGCCAGTTTTAGAAATGAAAAGGATGTAGGGGCGCCTGGGTGGCCCAGTTGGCTAAGCGTCCGACTCTTGATTTCAGCTCAGGTCATGATCTCACAGTTCGTGGGTTCGAGCCCTGCATCAGGCTCTGCATTGTCAGTGTGGAGTCTGCTTAGGATTCTGTCTCCCTCCCTCTCCGCCCCTCCCCCACTTGCTCGTGCTCTTTTTCAAAGTAAATAAATAAACTTTAGGAAAAAAAAAAAAGAAATGAAAAGGATGAAAAAGCTTGGTGTCTAATGTGAGAGCTCTGGCCAGTTCATTCTGTTGACCACTGAGGCTGTCAAGCAAGGAGCAGCTGTGGCCAGCTTGAGCCCCAACCAAGAGGACATACAAACGCTGTAAGCATTTTTTCTGTCAAGCTGGGTATCGCACAGTTTCTTATGTAGGGACTTGTACTTCCCTGTTTTCAGCCCTGAGTCTCTGCACTGCCTGGTGTCTCCAAGTCCAGAGTTTCTCCTCAAACTGTGCAGAGACAGGCAGATATAGAAGACCTGGAGATCCAATGATTTTGTGTACAAACTTTGAGCCAGTTACCCTGTTGTCAGCACCATGCCTCACCTGTCTTCTGCAACACTGGTGTTTTCAAATTTTGAGCTCCTTGGGGGTCTACTGGACATGATGGCTCACTTTCCCACAGTAGCCCTTCTGTTGCAGTTTAGGCTGTGCCCCTCTCTCTGGCTGTCAGGAAGCTCTATTTCATGTATCTTTCATTTTTTTTAAAAGTGCTGCAATCTCTGATCTGCTCGTGTCATCACCACTTTTTCCCCTTGTGATTTAATATCCTTTGAATTCCTTTACTGTTTGTTCTGTGGCATTTCAGGAGGGAGAGGAGGAAAATAGGAATGGCCAATTCACCATGTTTGAGGATTTAAATTGTACTAAGAAAGTAGCAGGACGCTGGTGTTCATTGAGGGTTTCATCTACATCCAGATGGCCTCAGATCCCTCCTTTCTTGCATTCTTTCTTTCTCTTTCTGGATTTCAGAGAACTTGGGGTTCACATTGTCAGATTGGCTTCAGGTCACACTGGGCCAGTGGATGGAAAGCCCTAATTTTCCAAACAGTAGTTATCATCTGTTTCTAGAGCCTAGAATTGAACCCCATCTCATAACGCCAGTGAAAGCTGGTTCTCCAATCATTTTGGAAATGTGATCTGTGCGGGTTTTTTTCCCCAATTAAGACTCTCCTGTTCTTGAACTTGCTCGGCACAGTTTAAGACAGACATAATGGGTAGATGCAATTTTTATTCATCTCGTCTCCTTAGTGAGTTCTGTGGTGAGTTAAACCCATTTATGGTTCTTACTGATATGGAAGTACATGTGAATATTCATTTGCACAATGATGTGCTTATTATTATATTCTTATCTGTGCATATATAAGTCTTTAATTTTGGAAAAACCCTTCATCTTTTACATTAACTTTCCCCTCCATTTGCAGAAGGGGTTTTGAGTTTTTGAGAAATAAAAGATCCCATTTTTGAGAACTTCTTTGGAAGTAATTTTAAGAAAGACGCCTTGAGACTAGAGTGTGTTACAAAGGCAGCACAGAGCGTACTTAAATCATGTCTCTGAGCGGTGGTTATTTTTATCAGATAGGAGAGAAAACACAGGCAGATGAAGTATGGGTTTCAGATACCTAAGGCACTTCTGTGGAAGAAGGACTTCACATTCCATGTAACTCCTCTGGGCAGGCCTAGGACCTGTGTTGCAAGTCTCAGGAAGATAAGTGCTGATCATGAGTCACAGTCTGACCACTTGAGCTGCTTCAGAGAGAGTTAGACCCCTGTCTCTGGAGGAGTTTACATGAAAGCTGTTTGACTCTTTGGCAGAGAGGTTAAGGAAGGGACCGAGCATCCAACTTCAACATTCACCCTATGACTTTTAAGTTTCAGATTTGGAGACTTGGATCTGGAGTTTGAGAGAAATGAATATATATTGTTTTGTCTTCATTTCCATGGCAGAGCCTATGAGAATTTTTGAACTGTTTCCAAAATACCTTCCCAGATGCCATTTCTGAATTGTGCATCCTTTCTCTTGCAGAAGAAAATGCAGAAGTTTCCATGGATGTTTCCCTGGCTTACCGTGATGATATGTTTGCTGAATGGACTGAAATGGCCCACGAGAGAGTGCCCCGGAAACTCAAATGTACCTTCACATCCCCCAAGGTAGGATGCCTTGGTGTCTAAGTTGATAGGGTTTTTATTTGGGTTCCAGGTATGTGGAAAGATTTACTTTACAGCTGACAGGTATGTTCTTTAGTATGAATGACCCACAAAGGTTAGTCGTCATCCTTTGTCTTAGTGGAGAAAAGGGCAATGTGGTGATTGTATGTCCCTGTTCAGGAAGAAAGAACAGAAGAAAGAATGTCTGTTTGAAGTGATGTGGTTGTTTCTCTGAAATCGCTCCATACAAATAAACCCTTGGTTCTTAAGCACTGAGAGTGTCTGAAGAATGTTGCTAAGTTATTTTGAGGTGTGAGAATCTGTTCATATTGAATCAATGCTTGTGTCTGCTTCTCTGATTCTTAGGCATTCCTTTGTTGCCAGAGTTAATGTGCAGGTACAAAGACTAAAAATCCCAGTGAATACCACATACAAAAAAGAGGCCCTGAGGGAGGAAATCTAATTTCATTTGAGACCTGGGTCTTCTAACCCATTTTTAAGGCTCTCCCTTCTCTGGTTCATCCAGGAGGACTCTTTCAACTGCCCACAGGAGGGAGGTTACTCTCCTGCATTGAAAATAAGGAGACATTTTGTTTTGGGCAAAGGCCTTTAATTTTATGATTCCTCATAAATGAAAATGCAAAGATTGACTCAGTGACCCTCAAAGGATAGTAGGATTTGATGGTATAAGGACCAGGTCACAGTTAGCCAGGGGCCCTTTTCATTGCCAAGTGCTGTCCTCACACACACCTTCCCAGGTTCTGACTCCGCTGCCCGTACTGACTAAAGTTTCTGTGAAGATGAAATGGAGCCATGGTTATTGTCACTCATGGTTACATTCCTTAAGGGTATTGACATGGAGCACCATCAGCTAGGTGACCTCTGATGTCCCTTCGGGTACAGAAATTGTCTCATTTTTTCTGTGTGAAGTGCATGAGAGACCCAACAGCACTGAAACACATTCTTGATTATGTCATCTGGCATCTTCGGATCAGTTGCTTTTAAAGGACTTGGGCAGCTTTGTAATACCTGCTCCATCGATCAGTTTAGTACTTCTTCTCTCCTAGCATTGGCCTTTCCTGGCCTCACTTTTGGCTATCGCTGCAAAGATGGGGTGTCCTGTGGAATGAATGGTAGGAATGGTAGGTTGAAGCTTCTGGGTATCATGCCCCAGCTGCCCACCCTACACTGAAGAGGAGTAAGATGGGGAAGGGCAGGTTCATAGTATTACCATTTAGTTAAAAGTGTGGATTTGGAACAAAACACACTTGGCTTCAGTTTCAGGCTGTATCACTTACTGACTGCATGGACTTAGGCAAACGTACTTAATCTGTCCAAGCTTAATTTTTTCATCTGCAAAGTGGGATAATAATAGCTGCTTTGGGTTTCTTTAGAAGGATTAAATGAGATGGTGGACACAAGCAGGGTGACCTTATTATTTCGTATCCTCTCTGGGATATGTTTGGGAATGAAAGAGGAGGTTTCACCAGGTGGGCCACCAGGACTGTTGTGGGCAACCCACACACCCTATATATAGGGGAACCTGGTATTTATGAACTCTCCCTTCCCCAGGTTCCCTAGACCAGAACTACAGAAAGTGTGGTCTGAGGACCAGCAACACCAGTATGACCTCGGAGCTTGTAGGAAATGCAGATTCCCAGGCCTGGTTCACACCCAAAACCTAGTAAGTCAAAATCTCAGGGTATAGGACCAAGGAATCTGTGTTTTAACAGGATTTCAACTCCTGCGGTTTCATGAAGTTTAAATGTCACTGCCCTAGACCCTCTGCTGTCTGCCAAATGTAGTACCATCCCCTAAAAAAATCATCTGGAATTGTTTGGGGTAGGTACTTGGGGGTAATCTGTAGGTGAAAATGAGTGGTAGAGAGAAACCTGAGGTAGCAGGAGAGAGGACTATCTGACATTTTCAAATCTTTATATGCAGTGGGAAAAATTAATTAAAACCTTTCTGTCACTGCAAGTTGATTGCATCTTTCAGAGGTGAGACTGGTTGGATATCTAAGCTAAAGTATATGAAGCTTTGGGGTATGGAATTTCATCCTCAGAAAATGGAAAAGTCATTTCTTGCCTCACTTACACACTTGGAGGGCGCTGAGAAGCAGAGTGAGGGGGAGGTCATCAAGAAGCCTGGAACTGCTTCTTAATGATGGCTGCTTAATTATCTTTAGGATGTGTTGATCCCTTTCAAGAAAGATATTAAACCTTGAAAAGTGTGAAGGAAATGAATCATCAAATCTCTGCTTTTTGATTGCAGTGAAATTTAGTCTTGAGTCTGAAGATTAAATGAGAAATTGCTTTAAAGCTTTTTAGTCCCTGGTGGATTGTGAGTTGGGGAAAAAAAAAAAAGTCAAGTTGCCACCTGCTGTAATTTGTCCTAATTAGCCGGTCTCATGCTGGAGTTGGGGGAGGACTGAGGGGGATGGGGAAAGGAAGGGGGGAGTGCCTTTCTTCCTAAATGTCCTAAATACTGGCAGAGGCAGAACCTTGGTGCATAAGGATAAGTTCCCAACAGGAGACAGTGAATTTGTCTCGGAGACAGGTAGGCCAGGCCAAGATCCCAGAATCTGATGTGCCTAATTTGTTGAAGGTAAATTTGTCTCATGAAGTGGTAGTGTTACCCTCTCTATAAGGACGAGGAAGTGGAGGACACTGAGAGAACCGTGAATGGGGAATTAGAAGGAACCCTGGAGATCTTGTTTTACTTAGGAGGAAAGTGAGGCTGAATGAGGCAGATGACCTTCTCAAGGAATCCAGCAGGGGGCCAGATCAGGGCTAGAATAGAAGTCTCCTGACGTGACGTTCAGTGCCTTCCCTACCACAGACACATGCCTCAGTACATGTCTGGGGCAACATCACTGTTTTCTCCCTGCTGTACTTGAGGGTCCTCTTCCCCATCAGAGTTAGAGGCTGGATTTGGAAGACCTATGTCCCCCAACCCAGTACTGCTACTACTTTGGGACCTTGGGCGAGAAATACAATCAAGTCAGTGGCAATAGACTAAGTAAGTTTTGTTCCCTTCCCTCTCAAAACCTCAATTTCTAGAAATAAAACAAGACCCTGAAGGAAAGCACATAAGAAAATTCTTTCTTGCCGTTAACATAGAGGACAATTAACTTCTTCCATGTGGATTAATCTGAGGCCAAATTTGAGGAGGGTAGTTCCTGCAGAGCCCCAATACTTGCCCTGATTTATAAGTGTAAAGGAAAGGAGTAGAGAGGAGAGAAGGAATCTACATAAGAAGAATCATCCAGTCTGCAACTGAAGTTTGGAACAGAAGCAAAAAGCTTTCGACAGAAGAATTGTTTGAAATCTCATAAGCCAAGTCTAGTCAACTAATAGTTCTGAAAGAGTCCTTCAAACCTTAGGGGATGCAAAACTATTATGATTGATTTGTAATGTCTGCTATGAGTGAGGAAGGGAAGAGTGGAAGCATAAAAGCCAGATATTAGCCTGCTGTACCTCTACTTTTGTCTCTGTCTCTATACAAAATTCTGTTTATTGCACTCTAAGCTCTGTCCAATAAAGAATTCTCCAAGATCACCAAAGGGTGAGAGACTCTTCATACACCAGTCGGATTGTGGATTACTTGTTGTCTTCCTTCTGATTTCTCCACTGGACTTTTTACTCTAAAGATACACAAAAAAATTATGTTGGTCCTGAGAATATAGTCTTAGGAACAACGAATTAGGTCTTCCCTATCACTTGGTTAAGAGGTGTACACCAGGAAAATACTGAAGCTGGCATATAAACCCTACATCGATGGCAGACACTCATCTCTTTTATCAGGGAAAAGTCCCTAGCTACTAAAGCTGATGCCTCTACATGCCCATATTTACTCCCTACCCTGACCCCTCAGCAGGGCCACATAGCCAGGAGTCCTGGTGAGGTAGAGCAGAATTTAGTTTTCAAAAGCAACCTGTACCCCTACTCTTTAATGTCTCACAACCATGCTTTCTGAGCAGTAGCTCTTCAATCATTGGCAGGAAGTCCAAGAGGCTTTTCTAGAAATTGGGCTAAATTTGGCTTAATTAAAATTTCTGCTCCCTTCTGCCATCTAACCTCTTGGGCAGTTAGGAAGCTTCAGAGGCAGAAAATTCCAAGTTGGCATCTCTGACAACCTAATCCCATTATTACCTTTTATCCCTTCTGTCTTCCCCAAATTCTAAGTGTTCCTTGACTTGCTTCTTTTTCTATCAAATCAATAAAAAGAAGATATTTTCACCTTCTTGTAGCTTCAGGCAAAAGCCGTGAAAATTACTCTTGGCATCCAAGAGTGTGATGAACATTTCAGAAGTTGCCTGTTCCATGCAGCCAACAGTCATGGAATAGTAGTGGTCTTCCATGATGTGCTGCAAATAAAAAGCCCTTTATAGGCCTGGTAGACCAGGTTATTCTGATGTGAAGCTTAATGCGGATTGAAGAACTGAGAAAGTGTTTGCTAAGAGAGGAGATTTCTGTTTTTTATCTAAAATTTTCTGGTTCCACTTCAAATGTGGCTGGGTCTTTTTTTGGGGGGCGGGTGTGGAGGGAGCAGCCATTGGATACCATGCCTCCAGTGTGCCCTATTATCTGTAGCTCTGAGGTATACCTTTAAGCATTAGCTTTTCAGCATTGGTGATATGAGGCGAAGGTAAGACAATTTAGACATAGTCTGTTGGAAATAGTGATTCTGTCTCAAACGCTCTGCTCTTCTTCCAGACCCCAGAGTATGAGGGTCGTTACTATGAATGTGATGTCCTTCCTTTTATGGAAATCGGGTCTGTTGCTCATAAGTACTACCTTCTGAACATCCGGCTGCCTGTGAATGAGAAGAAGAAAATCAATGTTGGAATTGGGGAAATAAAAGATATTCAGTTGGTGGTAAGTGAATCTACTGGGTCCAGGCAGCATGTGACATTAGAACACTGGCTCAGAACGGTGGTTTGTGAGCATGTGTGTTGGAAAGTAACTCCATCTCACCCTTGGGATCTCCGTGTGCCCATTGCATCACCTGAGAAATAGAAATGATGGCTGAGATTTCAATTGACATGAGAGATTACAGCAATGGAAAGTAATGCAGTTATTGTACCCATTTAAGATTTTATTATAATGGTCATGATTGTGTAATAATACCAAGATAAAAGTAATTTTTATTCACATGTCTCACCTTGCAAGGACAAATGTTTCTTTTTTTTAAAGTTTATTTATTTATTTTGAGAGGGAGAGCAGTGGAGGGGCAGAGAGGGAGAAAGAGAATCCCAAACAGGCTCCACACTGTCAGCACAGCACCCTGTGTGGGGCTCAAACTCACAAACTGTGAGATCATGACCTGAGCCAAAACCAAGTCAGACGCTTAACCAACTGAGCCACCCAGGCACCACCCTCCTCTTTCTTTTCTTTTTTCTTTCTTTTTTCTTTTTTAAGTTTATTTCAAGCACAAATGTTAAAGGTAGCAATGGTGTTTTTTAGGTTCTTTCCATTTTATTTGTTTAACAGGCAAAAAAAGAAAAAAAAAAAATAGAACATGGACCGAGTCTTTTTTATCTAAAAAAGTCACATAAGAAATGCACATTTATTGTAGAAAATTAGGAAGCAAAAGTAAACACAAAAAATAACATAAAAATTGCCCGTAATATCTAGAGAGATAATCACTGTTGAGGTTTTGATATATATATCCCTACAGACTTTTTCTATACAGATAGAAAGATACATGCATATAGTTTTTCCAAACAAAAAAAAATCATACTCAACTGACTTCTTTGTTCCTTGCTTTTTTTTTGTTTAATAGTATATTGTGAATATAATATAAATATACTTTGCAATACTGTGTAGCATTCCACTGTATAGATTTACCTTAACACATTTTACTGTCCCAACATTTTGGGAGCTATCTTAAAATAGCTCCAATTTTTCAATAAAAAAGTCTCACAGAAAAATCTTTAATCATGCTCTTAGTGATTCCCTTTGTATAGAGTGGGTCCATTTTTTTTGCCTTTTATTTAGATTTCTTACAGTGCCTGAGGAAGGGGCAGGGGAAGGGTGAAGAGGGTACATGCTATGAATATTAAAGCTCTTGATCTTGAAAGTTCAGCAGAAAAGATCTCTTTTCACTTCTCCCCAAAATGCGTTTTCTGGTAGGAAATAACACTAAGATATAGTCCCCTTCAAAATTATGATTGGTCTTTGTCTAGGGAATCCATCAAAATGGAGGCTTCACCAAGGTGTGGTTTGCAATGAAGACCTTCCTTACGCCCAGCATCTTCATCATTATGGTGTGGTATTGGAGGAGGATCACTATGATGTCCCGACCCCCAGTGCTTCTAGAAAAGTAAGAACTGATTTCAGAGCACTCTTAAAGAACACTGGCATTCTAGATCTTCCTGCCATGGTCCTGGTTTTGCTGGGGTTTAGTTCAAGTGGTCATTGTGGTACTTAGGCAGGTGATTAGACCAGGAATCATCCTGGACTCTTTTTACTCCTTCAGCTTTCACATGCAACTTATTATTAAATCCTAAGGATTAAACCTCTCTCACATTTCTGTTTCTCTATTCTGTCTTTCCTCTTCATTCCTGTGGTCTGAGTCAGATACTTCTCTCTGTCACTGTGGACAAACTGCCTTGCTCCTAAGCCCAACCCTCTCACCTCCATAAAGATGATATGCTCGTAGATATATCCCCTTTCTGTCCCACATTACTGACTTTTCCTTTCTGCTGGATTATTCCCATTAACATACAAACACACTATACCATTTCACATTCTTAGACAAAACTCTTGATTTTCCTATTTCCCCCTGAAGCCACCACACCGTCTCTCTACTCCTCTTCATATCAAAACTCCTCAAAAATTTTGTCCATATATCTCCTCCACCTGTTCTTTCTTGGGCCCATTCCACCCCTCAATAAAACTGCTCTTGACAGGATCTCCAGTGAGCTTCACATTCTAAATCCAATGGTCACTTCTCAGTTCTCACTTGACTCATCACCAGTATTCGATGTAATTGGCCATTTCCTTTTTCTTCACAGAGCCTTCTTCACCCTTCTCATGGTTATTCTCCTCCTTTGCTGATCATCACTGTCTCCAGTGCTGTTTCCAACCATCTTTTCAACCTCTTAAACTTGGGAGCCAGTGCTCAGTCTTTGGACCTCTTCTCTTTATTAGCTATGCCTGTTCCCAGAGTGATGTCGTCTAGTCTTGTGGTCTTAAAAATCACCTACACTCTGATGACTCTTAATTTATATCCTCAACCTCAGCCTCTCTCAGCCCTCAACCCAAATATTCCAGCTGTTTATTTAACATCTTCACTTGCACAAAAATGTAACACATGCAAAGAACAACATTTTATTTCCTCTGCATCAAACTTGCCCCTCTCCTAGGCATCCCCACTGAAGGAAATGGCAGCTCCATCCTTTCAGCTGCTCAGATTAGAGAAGTAGGAGTCATCCTTTACTTCTTTTTTTCACACCCCTCGTCCAACCCAGCTGGAAATCTCACCGTATCCATTGCTACCACCATAGTCTAACTCACTTTCACTTCTCATTTCTCACCTGGATGACTAGAAATAGCCTCTCAATTGCTCTTCTTGCTTCCACTCTTGTCCTTCCTATAGTCTATTCTCATAGCAGCCAGTGTTCACTTTCAAGTATAAATCAGATCTTGTCACTCCTCTGCTCAAAGCTCTCTGTTGGCTTTTCATTTCAAATCCTCTGATTTCATCTCCAATCCTCTCTACCATTCACCATCCCCCTTGATGATGCTTAGACATGCCTGGTATGCTCCCACCCCATGGCCTTTGCACTGCTGTTCTCTTCGTCTGAAATGCTCTTTCCTAGATATCTCTGTAGCCCAATTCCTCATTTTCTTCAGGCCCTGTCATAATGTCTCTTATCTTAGAGACTTTTTCCTCTCCACCTTATGTAAAGTAGTATTCCTTCTTTCTTCATTTTCTTACCTTGATTTATTTTTCTTCATTATATTCTATATTTATTTGTTATCTTTCCTCCCAGACCCATCCTCTCACCCCTGCTGAATGCAAGCATCGTTAGAGCAGGATCTTTGCCTACGTTGTTTACTACTATATCCCCAGCATCTAGAATAGTGACTGGCACATAGTAGGAACTCAATAAATACAAATGTGTTGAATGAATGAATGATATCATTCCACTGTTTAACCTTCTTATTGGATCCTCAGTCCTTTTAAGACAAATTTCAAGTTCTCTGATGGGGTAGGCAAGTTTCTTCATGAACTCAGCTTTTTTCGTTTTGTTTTGTTTCGTTTTTTCCTTATTTAGTGTCATGTCCTGTCGTTTCCTGGTATGTGCTACATGCAGATCCCCAAATGCTTCAGGCTGTTCCAGGCTTCTGTGCCTCCATCCAGGCTTTTCCCTTTGCTTGAAATGTCCTTCCACCTCCCCAGTCTTGACTCCCAGCTCTTCTCAGTTTCTGTCTCTGTCAAAGTTAGAAGTCCGTGTGGCAGCCTGTGCACACTTCTGTCATATCACTTGTCACACTTTATTTGGCTCAGCCACTACATATATCTCCTTGAGTAGAAGAGGGCTACTCTCTTAGGTATCTCTAGCCCTAACAAAATGCTTGGTATGTCATCCGTGCTTAATTAACCCTTGTATTTCATAGGTATGAATGGAAGTATGAATAAATCAGTGACAAAATGCATGAACTTGATAGAGCAGTGGCAATTAATAGTACAATAGGGAAAAAACAAAATAAAAACTGAACACACAGCTAAAACAAGTATTTCATGTTGTTTGGAGTGATTTATTATTGAAACAATCATGCTCGTTCATAGTTGCTGAGGATATCATAATAATGATGATAATGAGTGTTCTTAATGATCAGGTTAATGATTACCTGAATAGGTAAGCGGGGATAATTATGTTCAAAGAGGTCTGCTTAAGAAGGCAAAGGCGGGGGAAAACATTGTAGGAAGCTCTTAATCTGATTTGGTACCAAAATAAAGTTCAGGGCATTAAGGAGGTTGGGTTCAATTACATAGAAAATGTTAATGTAACACTCCTTCGTTCTGCAGTGGTGCTAACGAAATAAGACATTTTGCATCTCTGTAGAAATGAGAGCTAAGAAACTGATCATATGGCTTCAGTCCTAATATGAAACATCTCATTTCCCAAAACTGGGGTTTTTTTTGTTTGTTTTTTTTTTTTTGAAAATCTGCCTCCCAGATGAATAAAGTGGTTTTCCTGATATTCTCTCATGATCAGAGTTATCTTTGCCCTTGGGATTTCCATGACTTTTATCAACATCCCGGTGGAGTGGTTTTCCATTGGATTTGACTGGACCTGGATGCTGCTGTTTGGTGACATCCGACAGGGCATCTTCTATGCGATGCTTCTCTCCTTCTGGATCATCTTCTGTGGCGAGCACATGATGGTAAGAGCCTCCTGACGAAGGAAGGGACTAGAAGGAAGTGTCTGGAGTCAGACCAGTGGTTCAGATTCCTACTCTACCACTTACGAACTAGCCAGGTGGCCTTAGGCAAGTGATTTAATCACTCAGAATTTCAGGTTTCTTGTCTGTAAGATGGAGTTTAAAGGCCTAAAGCATAGAGTTTTGTGAGATTTAAATGAGATGATGTATTTTTTACAGAAAGTAAACACACAAATGTCAACAATTACCACCATTTCCTCTGTTTTGACTTCAGCTCTTCTTGTCCCCAGGACCAAGGTAACCCCCAGTGAATGTGGGCCTGGCTCTTTCCCACTGGCAACTTGATCAGGTGGCCTAGTAACCCCTATTACCTCCCTGGTCTCAGTTTGCACAGACATCAAATCATATTTCAGGCGGGACTGAAGGTACCATGGATAAAAATAAGAATGGTGCAGTCATCACGTTGTGGCTAAGGTGATGTGCCAGCTGGAGCTTGGTCCTCCTGTCAGGCACAATCAGCTTCGTAGTAGCGGACTGTTTTTAAATCCCATAATGGTTTGATCATTGCTTCTGAAGACTTGCAGCCCTTGTAGGAGAGCAGTGAGAAGAGAGAGAGGTGTTAGCTTACGGCTGGGGTAGCCATAAGGGCCCCTCCAGCAGTGATGCACTGAGAATGAGCCCTCACAGCAGGGACAGGATACAGGAGACTCGGGAAGAGCAGCGCAGCCTGCCATGGTGGAGTGCCCAGAGTGAGTTGTGTGCAGTGTCCCCACCTGGGCTCCAGCCTGACTGCTACAATTTGTCTTCTGCCTTTCCCTGTTTTCTCACTTTATATTCCTTCATTCTCTGTCTCTTGGTATCTCTCTGTATCTCTCAAGAGGAACCACTCTTGATTTTAATGAAGACAGGGAGAATATATGTCTATTATCCTAACCATGAGAGATATTGATATATCTCTTGACATATTTTAATGCCTTAGAGTCTTTATTTTGTCCTCTGGGCACCACCCACCTGATCAAACACAAGTGTTTAGTCACATAGGAGTTCAACTCTGAATGAGTCCTTTTACAGACCATAGATCTTCCACTGCTGAGGGTACAAGACCTTTCTTTGGGTTCCCATAGCATCCTGTTACTATTGCTGTGAGGGCCCCTATGGGTGGGCTGATAACAATGAGCTCCTTTGGAACAAAGATTTTGGTCTTATTCTCCTCTGCCTAGAGCCTAGCGTGATGCTTGATATACAACAGGTGTTTGAATGACTGACTTAACTATAGATGTGCTTTGCTTTCTCCTGTCTCATTTCTCAATTTGGTTTTCCTCAGGATCAGCATGAGCGGAATCACATAGCAGGGTATTGGAAGCAAGTTGGACCAATTGCTGTTGGCTCTTTCTGCCTCTTCATATTTGATATGTGTGAGAGGTGAGCAGGTGCCTGTGGGGTCCTGGGCTAACATGTGCATCCCTATGTCCACTCCAGCTCCTTTAGAGGTATTCAAAGAGGGGAAGGGTGGCCGGGAGCCTATGGGGTGAAAGCACTGGACATGGTCACATCCTCAGATAAAGATTGGGATTAAATCAAAGACAAAGCCCTTTATAGGTGGAAGATGTTTGTGCTGGCCCTATCCTTCAGACTCTGTTTCTCTTTAAGTCTGCCAGCCTTTCTTAGTCTAAATACAGCTCCCACCCCTCTGGCTGTGAGAAACTAAGAATGTGTAAAAAGAAAGTTCCCCTTTGCCTCTGTATTAATTGTGTCTTTCCATATCGTTTTTCTTTGTAGAGGGGTACAACTCACGAATCCCTTCTACAGTATCTGGACTACAGATGTTGGAACAGAGCTGGCTGTATCCTTCCTTGCTGGGTTCAGGGTTTCATTTCTTGTCATAGCCACCTGGTCCCTCAAGATGATTTTCTAAGTCCTGCTAATGTTCTCCATGTGTGCTCAGCCAGAGCTTTGATCCTCAGACCAATGATAACGGTGCAATTAAGGCAAATAAGAAGAAGAATGAATGCTTGCTTTTAAGCCCTGTGAGAGGAGGCAAAATGAAGAAGTTGCAGTGCATCCTCACACCAGATGGATCAGAGTTGCTAGTCTTACCACAGCCTGTCTAAATGATCTATATGCTTGTTTACCGCAGACTCCGGCATGGCCAGCTTTTCCCTGCAGCCACAGAGGCTCATATCTGGGCCCCTGTGGGAGAGCCCGTTTCCAAAGTCATCTGTGTGCGCGACTTCTCACAGTGACCTTGGTGTGCCAGCGTACGTGCTGCTGCCATTCCTTTCTGAGACCGCATGGAGATAAGGCTAAGGTGATTAGTTCCAGGGGAGTTGCTGACGCTTCTGGTTGGTTGGTGTAAACTCTGTCTGAGTCATCTTCATGAAGCAGAAGCGACAGTCTTAGCTTATCCCCTTTAGGATGCTGGATTTAAATATTTTATCTTCCTGAATAATATGTCAAGAGCTTTGGGAGAAAAAGACTCTCCTCTGGAGTGGGGAGAAAGGCTGGAGTTGTATTATTTCCTGATGGATAATATCTTGTCACGTGCTGGTAAATAATGCTTTGTTCGGCCATGATGTTTATCTGGGCTTCTTAGTGTCACAAGAACTTTGTGAGCAAACTGATTCAGTAGTATCATTACCTTAAAGATGAGAGAGTTGATCTCACCATGACTCCCATCCTTCCTCTCCAAAATGTGAGCTGCACAACACGGGAAATACTCATAATGTTAAGTCTACTTCAACCTTTTCATTGTACAGATATGATGGAGGTCCAGGGAGGCAAATAAAATGTCAGGTTTCCTCATTCCAGGGTACTGTTAGCTTTATGGAAGAAGGAGAAACTTCATGAAATGTATTACTTAATGAAATATACATGCTGAGTTCATACTTGTTAAAATTTTTTAAAATATGCAACTTGGGGTAGAGTTGGAGCAGAAAGGACTTGCATTCAGGTCACCTGCCCCCCAAGCCAGCTCAGTGTACCCCAAGCCTTGGTGGTTCTCAAGTTGAGCTTTAAAGATAGGTCTCAGGGTTGCCCTGATCAGTTTCAACGTATATACTGCCCCCACCCTCATCTCCCAATTTGGCCATCTGTCCTTCTGCTTCCTGTCCCATTTGACAAGATTTTTCTTGTAGTAACAGAAGATTGCAAACAGAATTTCCTCCCTGGTTTTACTTCAAGGACTTAGGTCCCATGCTCAGCATCCCTTCTAGCTGCTGTGGCTGCTTCCATCCCCCACTCCATCACTTCCTGATTCCAGGGTGTCTCAGTCTTCTTATAAAAATCCAAGGACTAACTAGCCCAGTGGTTCTTAAACTTGATCCCTGCTCTTGGTTTCCCTGCTCTTGAAAAATCTGATTTCATACATCTTCAGTGAAACCTGGGCTGCATTTTAACACTTCAGGTGATTTTAATGCAGCATTCTACCTGATCAGTAATTTGCAACTGATATCCAGTATTTTAGTGCTTTTCAAATTTATTGTACATACATATCTCCTGGGGATCTTAAGAGGCAGATTCTGATTTAGTAAGTCTAAAGTGGGCCCTGGAATCTGCATTTCTAACAAGCAAGACTCCATTCCTCTTCTTCCTTGCCTCAGAGAGCAATTTGGTTCATTCCATTCTGTTGTACTTCTGTGTCAGAAAATCTCTATCACTGGCATTAGAATACCAGTTTTAATGTTTTATCCTCCTGAAAATTGCCCAACTATTTGGAGACAGAGGGTGTTGTTGCCAACAGAGCTGAGACATGCTTGTGTCCCCAGCTAGCCTGCCATTTCCTTTACTGGAAACCATCAGATGGCCTTCATCATTGTGGCTGGCATCTGCCTCTGCCTCTACTTCCTGTTTCTGTGCTTCATGGTGTTTCAGGTGTTTCGGAACATCAGTGGGAAGCAGTCCAGCCTGCCAGCCATGAGCAAAGTCCGGCGGCTGCACTATGAGGTGAGGAAATTTCTTGGCTCATGCAGGATCTGGTTACTCAGTGTCTCCTGCTTGATATGTAAACACATACCACACACCTATACCTGGAGATTAGAAGCCTTTATTTCAAATACACATCGAGAGGTTCTCATGTAATATAGGAGCTCTGGGCAAAATAAGAGGCTAAATCCGACCCTAAAAACACCTAGCTGGCCTGCGTGGATCTTGGAGTTTTCTGTGGTATATATGTCTTTCTGTCCTCACTAGGGGTGAACTTGTTCAGCAGGTTCTTCAGCTTTGGGGTGGAATGTGGGTGATACTAGATGGGAGATTTGACTAGGGCAGAATCAGCCTTGAGACTGGGCTTCAGCCCAGGTGATCTGATTTTTAGACTCCCAAGAGGCTACATTTCCCCTAAAATATCCAGCAGGTGATCAGATAGAATTCGGTAATTTCTGTTTATATGTTATGCATCTCATTCAAGGGAAAACACTCAACATCCTCTAATCTCTAATACAAGCAACACATTCTTAATTTTTCAAGGATCCCTTGGACTCATGCCTAAGTGGCTGTCCTTGGAGAGACATGGGCCTAATTCCTCCGTGAAAAGAAACAGAAACTGCAGAACCCCAGGGTTTTTATATGCAGTGGATCTGCAACTAAGCACCCCTGAATAAGAGGTGTCTCTCCCTGAAACACAGGTTCCCTTAAATCCTGCTCTCAGGAAACCCTGGGCACTTGCTGAAGCTTTGCCTGGCTCTAGAGCTGGAGTGACACATGAGAAAATTCAACCAAATCCACTTCATGTTGATTAATATGCACATTTCTTTTTGTTCACTGGAGCAGAATTTTATTACAACCGCAGAAAACTTGGATTTGGTGACTTTGAACCCTTGCAGAGAAGCATAACCAGCTTAGCAGGGAAATTAGCAGCCTCACCACGTGCTGTGAATATAATTTCCCAGGCTCTGGTATCACTGTTTCATGAGAGATAAGAACATAAGAAATATTTGGCCCAATAAATTTTTCAGCCACATTCACCTCTGCAGGAGAAATGTTACTGTGTGAAATTATTTTACTAGTCACTCTTAGGGATTTGGTTTTATAGATTTCTTTAAAATTAGTTTTTTATAGATTTATATATTGAGAAAAGGATTGGTACCAGCTGGGAGAGTGTTAAGGTACTCTTTTTCTCCTTCCTAACAGGGGCTGATTTTCAGGTTCAAGTTCCTCATGCTGATAACCTTGGCCTGTGCTGCTATGACTGTCATTTTCTTCATCGTTAGTCAGGTAAGTGGATCCTGAACAGTCAGGGTGAGAATGTGCTGGAGAGGTGCCTCTACTCTGCATAGAAAATTCTAGAGAGCTGCTGAGGAAGGAGCAGGGAGGCTATAATGCTGGGCAGCTCTTCAAACCATGTTTTTTAAGGGACATTCCACCTGGCCGGAGGTGGACGGAATTTTCCCTTTCAGTACAGCCTCACGGAAAGAAGAAGTTGCTGAATAAATTAAAAGCCTGCAGCCAGATGGAAGGGCACTTATTTCATTTAGTTGAGAATACACTTTTCAAGCCCTATAGCAGAACAGCAATAAGCAAGTATCAGTTTGATTTGATCCTTATCTGGCATTAACATAGATCCTTTTACAGTCCATCAGCCATTCTTTGCAGTAATTATATTGCCACTTAAACATGAAATATAATTCACAAGTCCCCTTGATAGAATCTTACCTTTCTGCTGGTTATTTCCAAAACTCAAACTTTTGCTCTCTTGATGACCTCAATAATGGTAATAATGTTTAAATATTGGTAACTGGTTTTGGAAAGTGGAAACTACTGTTTAAATCTGACATGCTACCTTTCTGTCATTCATTGGAGCTTCGCAAAAATCCTGTGGGGAAGTAGGGTAAGTTTTGCTATCCCAGTTGCTAAGACATGAAATCGATAGCCTTAGAGACATTTCCCATTTGTGCTCTTTTCCAGCCGGGTAGGATTGTGGATGGGTTATTTCACAGTTCTAAGGTTGAATTTTCTTATATGTAGAACGGATGTTCTGCAAAAGGTGGCTGTAAGGACCACGGGCAGCAATGCTTGCAAAGTAATTTGCAGAGTGCCTGGCACATCGTGGGCAGGAATAGCTGTGCTCTTGTGAATAAAAAAAAAAAAGGGTAAATATTGTGCCAAAGGACATTCAGTAAGTTAGGGACCAGAACCCAGTCCTTTTGACTTTTTCTTTTCTTTTTTTGCCAGCTGTTCTGTCCTCTCTGTATTTGGCCCAAACTGAGAATGTAAGTAGTGAAGATAGAGCCTTAGGATGCAGATTTGTCTTGTTCTGCTAGCTTATTTCCTCAGAGGGGCCCCTGTGTTTTTTTTGTGCCATAGACCAACCCCCTTGGGCAACCTGGTGGAGGCTGAGGGCTTCTTCTTGGAATGTTTTTAAATGAGTAAAATAAAAACTTTGGACTTCAAAGGGAATCAGATATATAGGTATTTGCAATTATATATGTTACAGATATTACAGATCTATATCTATAATTGTGATTGATACGAAATTATGATTTCTATTGGTGGCAGAATTATCAGTGGTGCTAATATTAACAGGAACTTGTTTTCTACATTCATAAATGAAAGAAATGGTAACTTTCAGTTAGAAACGGGTGAAAATAAAGATATAATTGTTCTCATTCCGGTTCATGGACCTCTTGAACTTTATGGAAGGACACCCAAGGGCGCCTCTGACCCAAGTTAGGAGCCCCTCGAGCCATGTGGGCTCTGCCCACTGGGCAGTGTTAGTGTTGCTGTTGAAGGCTGACGTGAATGTGGAAAAAAAAAAATAAAACAAATATGCATATCTGTCTTCGTAAGTTCAGCTTACCACATCTGCTGTGACCTACACCAGTGCTGTGTTTGTATCAGACTGTTTGTTTATAAAGCCTTGGAAATTTCACTCGCCACTCCAAATGCAGTAAAAATATTTCAAATTCTGAATGAGTTTTTTATTCAACCAGCAGAGACTCAAACAAGGGTGTCTGAGGCCTGACTTATCCTTTGGCCAGTTCCCTCGTGTGACCAAAGTGTCCAGCCCTCCAGTGCCGCGGTAACGCGCTGTGGTACTTAATATGGCCAGTTGGGGGAGTCCGAGAGAGCAGGGTGTGCTTGGAGGAAAAGAGCCTCAAGTTAAGCTGGACTCAAGAATAAAAGGCAATCCCAAGATATGTTCCCAGGGAGGCAGAAAGAAAGGGCACTTTTGGTCCTAACAACATGTGTCTGCCACCTTAGAAAGCTGAAGCCACACCACCACAGTCCCCATGCTACTTACCCTCCTGCCTCTGCAGAGGGTCCCTTCCACCTGAAGTCAAGAAGGGACAACTGGCCGATCTTTGAGGTACCTATGTGTTTCCCGAATTTAGCCTTGTGTATGTTAGATAGCGCACCTTTTTAAAGCAAGGTAGGCCAATTCTTCTAAGGAGCAGAGTTTGTGGCTTTTCTTTGGAGAAAAAGATTAATATTCCATTGCCCCAGTATTTTCTAACATAGCTCCAGCCTGTGGCTGGCTTTTTATATCTGCCGCGACAGTCAGCCCGGAGTGGATTTCTACTCCAAGGGGGTAGCAGCGAGTTCTTTTGGATTCCATTAGCTCCTCACATTCCTCCTGCTGGGTTATTTTTTTAAGGTTTATTTATAGATATCTAAGACGTTTTCAGGCATAACTCTCAATGTCCCAGGTACTGTACTAATATAGTCATCAGAGGATTTATTTTTTAATGTCATTTTGGAATGTCTCAGCAATGAGCTCACCTGAAAGAAAACCTATTGGGTAACTTTTTGAAATAGATCCCAGCCTTAGGTAAAAGGAATGTATTAAAACTCCCATTATACTCTCGGGCTTGCTGAGAGAGCTTGCATTTAAGCCCCATGAAATATAATGCGAGGGGATCTCGCCAGGATATTGAAGCTCTGAGGCCAGGAATGAAGGGCTAACAGGAAGCTGTGGAATGCAGTGACCTTGAGGCTTTGTAGCTGGGTCCTGAGGGGCAGTCTTTTAATGCCTGCCATTTTAATGGCCTCAGTCATAGCAACCGAGAGATGGTACATCACAGTCTGGTATTTTAGCCCCTTCCCTCTGGAAAAGAAAGAGGCGTTCCGTTTAGAGGTAGCGGACAGTAGGGAACAGAAGTGCAATGCAGGGAAGAAGGTCACCAACCTTCACTAAGGGGACCCCCAGGTGCCTGACATTCAGGTCAAGCCACATGCAGCAAACTCCCAGAGAGCCTGTCCCCGGCTCTTTTGTGTGTGTGTGTGATCACTTCATTCTGTCACTTACGGAGGAAATGTTTCCAGTAAGAGAGCCTGTGTCTGGGATTTGGAAATCTTGTTGTTAAGTGGAATGTTGGTTGTCAAGACTACTGGGTGTAAAGGGATTTGACCTTCACTTGGCTCCAGGGGTATAATTGGGTGGTTTCACACAAAAGTAAATTGTTCAAATGTTAAATCAGGAAAAACAGGGACTTTTAGAAGTAAGACTTATGCAGGGGGAAGATGATTTTCTTTTCTTTTCTTTTTTTTTTCACTGGGGGCTATCTGATTTTTTTCTCCAGAAGTTAAAAGAGGGTGAGTGTCACCTCTCTGCCTTGGCGTTAATAAGATTTTGGATTTACAGGGCCTGCCTGCTCTGTTGAGGCTGCTTACTGTGGTTCACGTTGGTGGGAATGTGCTCAGAGCTCAGGAGGTCTCAGGCAGGAATAATTGAGGGAGGAGAAGGGCAGGCACACACAGTCGAGTGACACTGTGTATACAGCTCACTTATGCAAATTCAACTCTTTGCCCTCAGCAGGAAATAATACATTTAGAGATGACAAATTATGGGTACGGGTAATTCTGCAACTCCATGCTAAACAAGGTGCATGTGTCTCACAGCAGACATGAGACAGGGGCACGAATCTGCTGTGGCTCCTCAGGCCACCTGAGCGCCTGTGTACCCCTCGTGGTATGAGCATTCTCATTTCAGTGGTTCTACTGTAAAGTTGTAGTTTGCATATATATCCAGCTTATTGTACCATACATTACTATGTCTAGGATATATAGTGCGTATATATTACTATACGGATTTGAATATATGAACCTGTGTATAATAATGTGCATTATGGTTAATTAAGTGAGTTTTCAAAGGAAGTTTGGTCTTCCGCAATAGTGGCTTCATATGCCAACTTAACACACTCACCCCTGTTTACAATAATATTCCTACTGTTAAGAATACCTTCTTTTGGAGTCAGAGCCATGACTTTCTGGCTGAGCAATCTTGGGCGAGATAACGTACCTCCCTATGGCATGGTTTACCATGTGTTGAGTGGAAATATTACCTGCCTACCTCATAAAGCTGTTATTAAGACTGATCTCTTCCATGTAAAATTCTTACTGTAGTGCCTGACATATTAGCTTTGAATAAATGTCAACTATCATTATCTTTGTTATTATTTTAAAATGTCTTAGCTTTGCTAATATCTGTGTTAGCAATATTTAAGTGAAATAACACTTACCATTGACGTCTTACTTTTAAGTAAAAGTATCATTATTTACTATGGAATGCAATATTTTCTCTTTACTTTGCAATCTGATATTTTCTTAGAGTGACTGTTTCTATCCTCCCTTTCCATTTCCATGGATTTGCACTTGCATTCCTGCACGTGCCAGTACTTTTGTCCATATTCATTCAACAACCGTCTGTCTGTCGAGTACCATTGTGTACCAGGAATACAGGTGACTGTTTTCTTGAGATCAGTCATGCCAGTCCTGACAAGAATCCATTTCAGCAAAATTCAGTACTGAGTATTCCCAGCGTATGTCATTGGAAGTAGGGTCTCTTAAAGGCCCTTCCCTTATTGAGGGACCGGCCGCCTTAACAGAGTAGAAGAAAATCAGAACTGTCTTACTCCATTTTACCGACAGTTCCCATCCCAGCCTCCCCTCCTCCATCACACAGAACGGTTCTCTTTGTTATGACAGCAGGTACATATATTTCCAGGAACTATCTTAAGACTTCCTCTCCTCTTCCATTATATTCACTAAAAATCATCTTAAGTATGCCCTAAGTACTGTAATTTTTATAAAGTTAGGATATTCTTCTTTAAAGTAAGAAGAGTGACATTTGGAGACATTGCTGAAAAGTCAGCCCTAAGTAGCTTGAATGCTCGTACATTGTTCTAAAATCAATAATGGTTATGAAATTCTTCTTGGCCAAAAAATATTCCTGAGCACATCATATCAAGTGAATTATTTTTGAAAATAAATAAGAGTTTGCAATGGTGGTTTATGCATCACAAAAATGAAAAATTATGTGTCATCAAGGCCAAACTAAAACTGGTAAGTCTACAGTTAACTTAATTAACTGACACTCCAGGTATTTCAAAAGGAAACACCTGTACTTACAGCTTTATTATGCCTGGGGCCCCTGGGGTTGCGGGCTATAAAGACGGTGTCAAATGAATACAGATACCATCTGTATCAGATACAAATGAATAGATTACCATCTTACACTTTAGCTCCAAGAAGGGTCTCCTAGAGATGGTTTACATAATGCAGTCTCATTAAGTTATCACAGGAACATTTGTCCAGTATTCTTTTACTCCCATTTAAGATTTCCTGTAGCAAGCAGAAGTGGTCAGAGTCGTTTCATTGATCTCAGAGCTGGCACAAGTGTCTAGTCACTCGGGTCAACAGTTCTGTTGACAGTTCTCAGTGTAATCCATATGTCATCAGACAGCCCTCAAAACAATTATCAAGTCATTAACATAGACAAAACCAGCCTCAAAACATTCTTGTAGAATTATAAAGCATATGAAAGCTTCATAATTACCTTCATGAGTGACTTACATAGAGTGACAATGTAAGACCTAAGATTTATTGTGTTTACTGTGTGTCAGGACATTTCTAGGAATATGTTTACTTAATTCTCCTCAGTAACCCTGCAAGTTTTTATATTGCCCTTAAGGTCATTGAAGTTCAGAGTCTTCATCTTAACTTCACTTACATTAAGCAGACAGTGCGTGGTAAAGTCTGCATTGAACCCCATCTCTGACCCCAAGCCTGTGTCTCTCTGCTTCCCCACTCTGCCCCACTAAGGAAAGCAACTCACTCTCACTCACTTGCTTCTTTAATCAGCTTGTCTTCATTGAGCCACTGTGATGTGTCAGGCACCGAGAGTATGGCAGTAAACAAATCAGAAATGGTTTCTGCCTACAGGGCGTTACATCTAGCTGGGAAGACAGACAGAAGAGGAGTTATAGTTATGGATAAGTGTGAGACTCAAACACAATTTCTTTTTTTTTTTTTTTAATTTTTTTTTTTAACGTTTATTTACTTTTGAGACAGAGAGAGACAGAGCATGAACAGGGGAGGAACAGAGAGAGAGGGAGACACAGAATCTGAAACAGGCTCCAGGCTCTGAGCTGTCAGCACAGAGCCCGACACGGGGCTCGAACTCACGGACCATGAGATCATGACCTGAGCCAAAGTCAGACACTTATCCGACCAAGCCACCCAGGCACCCCCAAACACAATTTCTTTAAATTAAGGATAACTATGTACTGCTGTTCAAGGAAGAGATACTCTCTGGGTGATTCTGATATACAGCCAATGTGAGAACTACTGACTTTGTACCTGACACACAGTAAGCCCTCAGTGAACCTAAATCCATACTGGTACGATTTAGGTTTTAAAAGGAGTCTTACACAGCCCTTTAGTTTTCCTGGAGGTTAGAAGGCATTTGGTTTTTGTGTTGGTTGGCTCCTGTCTTGGTGTTATGTTTCTTCTTGGTTCTAATTGCATGTCACTGTCCTTTTTCCATAGGTGACTGAAGGCCACTGGAAGTGGGGCGGCGTCACAGTCCAAGTGAACAGTGCCTTTTTCACAGGCATCTATGGAATGTGGAACCTGTATGTCTTTGCTCTGATGTTCCTATATGCACCATCCCATAAGAACTACGGGGAAGACCAGTCCAATGGTGAGTTTCAGTTTCTTTAGAACAGCTGTATTCAGGATATAGGCTTCAGTCTCTACAAGGCTCACATAGCAAAGGCTCTGGGTTCCCCAGGCAAACTTTCCCTCCAAATGTCAGTGAGTGCCCCCAGGGACTGGAGAGCCATAAGATAAAAAGCCAGCACAAGGCAGGTATTTCTTTAAGTCGTCTTCTTTTTTTGTTTTTAATGTTTTATTTATTTTTGAGAGAGCACAAGCAGGGGAGGGACAGAGAGAGAGAGGGACCAAGGCTCTGAAGCAGGCTCTGCGCTGACAGCAGAGAGCCCTATATGATGGGCTTGAACTCATGAACCACAAGATCATGACCTGAGCTGAAGTAGGATGCTCAACTGAGCCACCCAGGTGCCCATCTTCTACTTTCTTAATCTTTAAGTATTAGGGATACTGCATTCTAGCCTGAAACATGTGCCAGTTTTAGTATAAAACTTAAATTTGCTTTCCTTAATTTTTTTGAGCAAAATTGACTATTGGAGATTATGCCATATTTATTCTTCTAGTTTGAGAGGCAAAATCTTAAGGTATCATGTAGAGTGGAACTAGGTCCTGAGATTTGAAGATTGAGCTGGATTCATTTTTTTCTCCTGCTCATTCTTCTGCAAGACTGTTTGTTGACCTGCATCCAGACCAATAGCTATTTACCTACCTGTGTCCATGGCCTTCTTCTTAAGGGCAGTTGGTGCTACCAGGAGCCTTAGGGAACTTAGCCAGTCCGGTTATTTTGTAAGTGATGAAACTGAGGCCCACAGAAAGGAAGGGCTTGCCTGGGGTTTCTCTGCCAGCCATAACAGAGGGAAATGACTGTCACTGCCTAGGCCATGCTCTTAACTTGGAATAGGTGCCCTGCTAAGTGACACCTGATCTAAGAGCTCCTTTTTTTTTTTTTTGAATACTTAGTCCTACACTGTTTGGCTGCACCCTTATTCTTCCTTCTCTTTTTCACACCTGCTTCACCTTAGCCATTTACTTGCTATTCCTCAAATATAAGGTGTTCTTTCTCAAATCAGAGCTAGTGCCCTTCACTGCCTTGGAGCAGAGATCAGGGCTTGAAGGTCTGCATGTGTGCTATGGCACCACAGGTGGGTCTTGCTCATAAGAAGTTCTTACCATGTGTGTGTTGAATGAATGGATTCATATCCTATGTCCATTTGGGCCTAATAAAACCCTACCCATCTTTTGGGCACATTCAAAATGGTTCCTTTTTCTTGAAACCTATTCCTCATCACTCCAGTTGCAGATCAGCAAACCATGTTCAATAGAATATTGTTGCCATAGGATGTTGATAGGTTTTAGTAGTCAATTTGAGAATCATTGGGTTTTTAATTGGCATTAATGAGGTTTTTATTTAAAACATCCTCCCAGAAAAAAAAATAAATAAAAAAAAATAAAACATCTTAATGCCTTTAGTACATTAATTTTTACTGTAAGTCATTTTAAATGGGTAGGAGGAATAGTGTTTCCCCAGATTACTTTTTTATAAAGTTTATTTATTTTGATAGAGAAAGAGAGAGAGGGAATGAGCTGGGGCAGAGAGAGAGGGAGAGAGAGGATTGCAAGCAGCCTTAACACTGGTCAGCACAGAGCCCAATGCGGGGCTTGAATTCACGAACCATGAGATCACAACCTGAGCCCAAATCAAGATTTGGACATTTAACCGACTGAGCCACCCAGATACCCCTCCAAATTGTTAAACCGTTTGGCCCCAGACCCCTTTTTCCAGGCACTGTATTTGTTTGGAACTAGTGTTCTAAGGAACAGGCCTGGGGGAACATGATTACACATTTCATATGACACTGCATAAATGTAATAGATGAGTTTGCCTGTGCCTTCCCTTTCCTGCTGGAATATTAACTCCTTAAGAGCTAAGGACAGGTTCTTAAGGGTGGTTTGAAAGTGTTGATTGAATTAATGCTTCAGAAATAAGAGTTCTAGATTAGTTTTCATATTTCACAGATGGGCCAATGATCTTGAGAGTTGGGGTAAAAGGACGGGGTGATGACATGAGAGGAGATGATGTGGGAAGTGAAGGGCATCTGTGCTGAGGGTTGGAATAGTGACTAGTCTCAACCACCATCCACCTCCAGTACTATACCTGCCGCTTCTGTGCAAGAGCATCCTTCAGGCCGGTCTTCCTCCCTCCTCCTTGGCTGGTCACACTCAGTGTGGGAAATGGGGGCACATGGCCTCTCAAACAGTGGACCTTCATAACACCAGCAGGAAGGGACTCTGGGCTTGTGAACAAGAATCTTGATTTCATTTCATGGTCATCCTGTTGGACTTTGACAGAAATCATATGGACGTGTGTGTGACTTGAGAATATTAAGCAGGAACCCAGTAGGTGAAGTTCCTCCCTTCCAGGGAAATACCACATAAAGCAGTGGCTGGACTTCCTGGGAAGTTGGAATAATACTACTAATGGGCAATAGTTACTGAATTCTGACTGTGTGCTAGGGTGCTCTATGTAAACTATTATGGTTGTTTTTTGCTATGAGTGGCAGACTGCTTAACCTCTCCCCATTTCTCCCAACTGTAAGTGATCTCTTACCATTCTCCCAACTGTAAGTGATCTCTTAAAGTCTTTTGGAACCATAAAATTCTGTGGTTCTCTTCCTTCCCGTTGGCAAAGAAGGAGCAGAAGAGCACCTCCTGTCCTAAGGTGGCAGCCCAGAGGGTGATTCTGTCATAGGTAAGGGGTTTCCAAACACCGGTGAGAATTTTCCCATCCCGGCACTTTTAGGTACATGAGAGGCCAGAGCCATGGCCCAGCCTGCAGTGGGAGGATGACTGCCTGCCAGAGGCTTGATGTGCAAGCCAGATGTCAGGCAGCTCCCATTAGGACTTCTTACTCTGCACAACAGCCACCCCCTGAGGCTTGAAACCTTGCAGTTGAGAATAGCACTTGATCTGTTCCCCATCAGAGTTTTTTTGTTTGAAGGCAGCTTGACCTGTAATTTCACAAAAAGTTCAAAAGCTAGTTCTCAGCAGGTGGTCATATCCCCCAAATCCCTTGCCAACTGGCGTTCAGAAGTATTCATGGTTTTGTTTTGATTTTTTTTTTTTTTTTTTTTTTTGGATGTCACTACGACTGGGACATACCACTAGCATTTAGTGGCCAGATTCTAGGGATGCTAAGTATCCTTCAATGAGCAAAACAGTCCCTTGTACTAGAGAATTACCCTGCCTCAAATGCCGATAGAATCCATGTTGAAAAACATTCTTCAAGCAGTTTCGTGGGTAGACTTTTTTGGGACCCTGTTCTGATCATAAACACAAGTCACACAGTTGAGTAGTTCTGTGATGGTGACATGATCAGCTGTGACTTCACAGCAGCCCATGAGCACCTGGCAGTTTGTTGTGCCCTTCCCTTCCCATGGTCACATGGTACTGTGACCTTGTGCATTTGGAAGGGAGTCTTCCATGTTGGGTTCTCTGATCATTTTCCTTCTCTACCCTCTTTCACTTTTCATCTCTTCATCTGTTGCCAGACCACACAATGTCTCCTAGGAACTATGGAGCATTTGCCAAAATTTTGAAGCTCCTTGGAAAGAGCTAGTTTGGAATATCACACAGAAACCTAGAAAATGAACTTCTGTATTTTAAAATTCTCTGGGTCTCTGGATGACATCCCTTCTCCTCCCCCAGCCTTCCCCTGCTCCTCTTCCTTTCTCGTGGAAAGTTTTTATTTTTAAGTTGGCTTGGGCTCCCCCACACCCCCACCACCTTGCTTTTAAGGTCTGGAGCCAAGAATTCAGTTCTCTTGCTATGGAGAATGAATCCCAGGTTTGTGGTGTTTTTTGCCTTCGTGAGACGGATCCTGGAGAGACCTCTGGAAAAAGCTCCTTTCCAGGAAGTTGGCAGGCAGTTTCTGATGCAGCCAAAGGGGATAAGGAAAGAGAAAGAACATTGAGAGGGGTTGTTTTGTTTGGACGTGGAAAGAGATGCCAAGTGTCAGGAGGGAGTGGGTAGGGAGGAAATGAAAGCAGAGAGCATAGATTTTGTTTCTCCCTTTTGGTCAAGGAATAGACTGACAGAAACAAAGCAGATGGCAAGTTCTAGAAAGGGTCAGCTTCCAAAGAGCTTGTTTTCTTATATATATATTTTCTCTTTTATTGTGTGCATCAGGAAGCGACCCTTAGAAATGAACCACTCAGTGCTTCAGTACTTAGCAGTGTGTCAGGTTTGATAAGATGGAGTGACATGAAGCCCAAAGGAGTGACTAAGACAGAGTTCCTGCTTTCATGGAGAGCTGGTAGCCTTGTCTGAGAGACCAGGCTTCCTTGACTGCCTCCTGAAACTCGGGATATGGCAGAACATCTCCAGGCCAGAATGCCCTCATGTTTTTAGCAGCTCACTGGTGCTGCAAGGATCTGAAGCTATGGGTTCCATCTTTTTGCAAGGATGTGAAGCTATGGGTTACCATAGCTGCTGGTACCAACATGTTTACATGGATCAATTTTATATACATACATATATATATGACTCTGTATCTATGTACATATGTTTATATATAAACATTTTATGTGTATGTGTACATATATGTATACACATATACAAACATATATGTAAATTTTTTTAATTTAGCAGAGATATTTTAGAACTCTCTTTCAAGGACCATTCACATTTTCTGCCCTGCTCCTGCTGCCTTTTCATTAAAGTTGTTCTTTTTTACCTGTTTCCAATAGCAATTTGTGAATCATTCTGGATGTCTTCCCAGGCAGGAATGGATCTCAGCTAACCTTAGGTTGGAATGAAGACAGCATCTCCCAGGGGTTCAGCATCGATGTCCTGCACACACGACGAACTGTCCAAATCCTCTCAGACATCAGTTCACGTGGGAAAAAAAGTTGGAGCTACTTATAAAGTCAGACAATTCTTAATAATAGCTTTGATTTTTGTGTTCTTTCATCTATAGAATTCTTGTCAGAGGTTTTAGAAAAAAACTGAGGAACGGAATTCCTGACTGGATGACTATGACGAAGGGAACAGGAGACACTCTAATTGCCAACCGGTTCCTTTCTATTTCTATTCGCACTAAATGTCTTCTGTCTGACACACTCATTCTGTTGGAAGCCACAGCAGCAGCCCCAGGTCCCATGTCATGGTAGCTCACTACCACACTGCGTCAATTTTACTGCCAGAGGCTTCTAAGGTCTCCTGCTGCTTGTTTCACAGAAAAGGTGGCTTTGGCTTTTGTTGCCTCAGTAAATGTTTGGTTTGAGTCATGAGGCTCTGACAGTGGCTGCCTTTTATTGAGGCCTTCCCCTTGGTTGCATGTTAGATGACCCACCCATGGCTAGCCTGGCTTTTCGATGTCTGTGAGCAGTGATGGAAATGGTCTTACCACCAGGGCTGGGCTCAGACTTGGAAGCGGGTCTCAGTAGCCTTTTCCCATTTTCTAATGAAGTTCGCAAGCAGGTCACAAGCCATCATTAGCCTAGCACCTCTTGCTCTGTTATTTGTAGTTGGGCACTTTCTGTCTCCTGCCTCTCCCAAGGTTGCTGTCCCTCCAGTGACCTGATCTCTCCTTTCCCAGGCAAAGTAGATCATTTTTTCCAGGGCTTAGAATTACCATCACTCCACTATAATAGGAGGTACCTCAGTCACTGTTTCCCTCAGTTACTTTTGGGGGAGTAACTTTCTGCTTCCTAAATGTATCAGTTTGGCAAGACTGCTGTTACAAATACTGCAGGCTAGGAGGCTTAAACAATAGAGATTTATTTATTTTCTCACAGTTCTGAAGGCTAGAAGTCCAAGTTCAAGGTATCCCCAGGATTGATTTCTTCTGCAGTTTCTTTCCTTGGCTTGTAGATGGCCATCTTCTCTCTACGTCTTAATGTAGCCTTCACTCTGTGTGTATGTGTATCCTCATCTCCTTTTCGTATGAGGACATAGGTCATATTGGATTAGAGCCCACCCCAATGACCTCATTTTAACGTAATTACCTCTTTAAAGACCCCATGTCCAAATATAGTCACATTCTGAGGTAGTGGGTGGGAATTAGGACTTTAACACATAAATTTGGGGAGGGTATAATTCAGCCTATAACATTAAGATTTCACTCACAGCTTCTAGGTTTTATTGTGTCCACCCTCTTGCAATTGCCCAGAACTTGGTATCTGGAGGCACTTTGGAGGTGGGTGGGGAATGGCTCATCCCAAGCTTGCTATAAACCACCTCATTGTTTTTCTCCTTCTGCCATGAACCAGCCTGGACTTTATTACAGAGAGTTATCTTTTGAGCTTAGCTCTGAAGAATAGGAGGTCAGTAGGTATGGGACTAGAGAAAATTCCACAAGAAAGAATGAAGTCAAGAGTGTTACAGAAAGAACATAAGGTTTGGAGGTAGACATAGGCCGTTTGGAATCCTGGCTCCAGTATGTACTGAGTATGACCTAAAGAAATATAAACTCATGGTATGGGAGCTTTCTGGCTTCTGGATCTGGGTAATGGGGTGTTCATTTGCCTTAGTGGTGGTTGTGAGGCTAGAATTAAGTAGCCCCTTTCATATTCTAAGACTGGTAGTCTCCCAGATTCTGTGAAATAATCTTGGAATTATCTTAGCAGTTTTCCTTCCTTTTATACTAAAGTAGCCACAGATAGGCAAGGGATGGGCATTAAAATGCAGCCAGTCGTAGGGAGTTGTGGTTATTGTTGTCACGTTATAGTGCAGTTTATATAGCTTTGTGTGTCCCCAGGATGCATTCCAGCCAGTTAGAATCCAGTAGCAAGCAGCTACATACCTGTGGGTGCAATATCACAAATATGGATCTGTTGATAGTCCTCGGTGATTAAATCCAATGCCAGAGACTGGTCTCATTTTGCAACGGCTAGACACAAACAAGCCTTCATCTCCTTGTTAATTATCTGAGAGGAGCTGACACCATAACCAGGGAAAGAGACTTACTGCAAACTGAAGAATTCTTTTCTTTACCTTTCTTAATGTATTTTTTTCCCTTTTATTCTTCCCCTCCCCACTAAGTATGTAACATACTGCATTTTCGGAAAGGCTTTTTTTTTTTTTTTTTTTTTTTTTTTGTCTTAGATGGAAAGAGACTCCGAGCATGTTTGTGCACTGAGTAGCAGGAGCCAAGAAAGAAGGAGAATAACAGATGGAGCAAGACCTTGGCAGAAGTAGGAGTTGATGGAATTTGGAGGGAATGGAGGGATCCCCATTCCTGCCATGTTACTGCCATATTCCCACATTTACTCCCTAAGGCGGAGGGGGGGCGGGGTTAGCCTTCAGGGTACAATAAAAGCACATGTGAATCATAGAGTTTTCTAGCCAGAGACCCACTGGCTGGGTCCTCATCCCAGCTCTACCAGGAGCAAACTGGGCCACATTAGAGAATAATTTCTCTAATCGCCTATTTGAGCCTCAGTGTCTTCCTTCCTGTCTTACAAAGAAATACAGGGCATGCTGAGCCCCTAATAGTGCATACGATAAATACTCATAAATAACAACTCTCCGTACTATCAGTGCACTGATATTGTGTACTATAAATTCTTGTTTATCAAACGCAAAAGTAAAATTAATATGCTGAACAATTCATCCAGATTATTGCGTGTATATATTTATGACCATAACACATTACGTGTGGACTCATACTTTGCTGGCAGACTCTTTGGCTGTTGGAAACTAGAATATTTACAAAAGAATCAACATAGCCTAAAGGTTGAGAGCCTGGATTCTGGAGCCTTATTGTTCTGGTTTGAATCCCACATAATTTACTAATCTGGCCCTTGGGCAAGTTACTTAACCTCTCTGTGCCTCAGTGTTTTCATCAGTAGAATGAGAATGATGACAGTATTTCTGTCAAAGGTCTGGTATGAGGATTAAATACATTAGTATTTAGAACAGTGTCAGGTACATGATAAAACACTATAACATGGGTACTCATTAAAATAAAGAAGCCAGGGGCTCCTGGGTGGCTCCACTGGTTAAGCATCCGACTTTGGCTCAGGTCATGGTCTCAGGGTTCATGGGTTCGAGCCCTGCGTTGGGCTCTGTGCTAACAGCTCAGAGCCTGGAGCCTGCTTCAGATTCTGTGTGTGTGTGTGTGTGTGTGTGTCTCTCTCTCTCTGTTCTTCCCCCTTTCACACTCTCTCTCTCTCTCTCTCTCTCTCAAAAATAAACATTTAAAAAAAGTTTAAAAAAAATAAAGAAGCCAAAGTTATTTTGGCTCAAGTGATCTGTAGAATCATATACATTTTTTAGGACATGCTAATTAGAATCACATTCTAAGCTTAAAGAATTAGCATCTTGGGTTCAAAACCTCGGTAGAATTACATTCTAGTGTCTATTTTTAAGTCTTTGGTGAAAGGGATTCTTTAGGTAAACACTAGGAGATGCTAATGCATTTACCGGGGTGGGCGGGGCTCTCTTTGAAAGTTTGATCACTCACACAGACATGCAGATCTGACAGTGGCTTTGAAGTTCTGATGGCTCACCCAGATATGCAAATCAAGAACTAGTTTTGACCAAGAAATTTGAGGCCTCTGCATTATGGTAGGCTGAGAAGTGGGCTAGAAGTTGCAGTAGTGAGAATGCAAGCTAGTGACCTGGGGAAATATACTTGTTGTACAAATCACGGTTCAGCATGACCCCAGGGGGCCCTGTGTAAAGCGTCTGCAGCCTTTGCACCCAACTGGTCTGTGCCCTTGCCCAAAGGACGATGAAGCTGGATGTGCCGGAGGCTGGGCTGATACCCCCTTTATTACTTGCTCTGCCCCTAGTCCTGTGGATTGGACCCTTACCTCAGTAGCCCCAAATAACCATTAGCAGTCCTCTGCAACAGCTTAGGACTGCTGCTGAAAGTAGGGTCTCTTAGGTAGAGAGTCACAGACTAGCATTTAATAAGACCGATTGATCTGCACAGCTGCTGGGAAATGGGTCTACAATGAAAAACTAATACATATGGCACATGTGAAAGGTGCCATGCAGCCTGTGGGACCAGTGTGTGGGGTGACTCCTGGGGTTCTGAGACCATGAGATTCACTGATGCTCAGCAATTCTTAGACTAGTGATAAGACATTAGCTGTAAGTGTAGGGCCAAAGTCGCTTCTAAGTTTCAGTCCCAGTTGAAAACAGCACTTATTTATTTAATTCTGTGGTTTGATTTAGGAAACATTTTAGTTCCCCAAAATATGAAATCGTGCGTACATGGTATAAATATAAAAATCACAGACATAACCAGCACCCCTTTCTGTAAATACCCAAATCCACGTGTATGCCCCTCAGACAACAGTCCTTAAACAGTTAGGTCCTGATGTTTTCCATTTTCCCTTTGCCAATTATACATTCATTTAATTTGTGTCCTGGCAGGTAGGAGAACACTTTAATTTACAGAAACTTACTTTTTCTTGCTGGTGGAGAAAACACTACATTATTCCATTTTAGCAGAGGAACACCTCTGTCACTGATGATGAGTCCAAAACACTGGTGTTGTCTACGGAATCCTGGGGGCAGCAGAAAATTCAGAACACATTTCTGGTACTTTTTTCCTGGAGAAGAAAACTCTTAAATGTTTCTAAATGTGTTACGTGTATTCCCTGCCCAATCTGTTGGTAAATATAGGCAGGTCTTGTTTCCCTTCACGTGGCGTAGCTGCTTTGTCAATTACTCACATGGAGTGGGTACGTGCCTCCCTCCCCATCACTGGGGAGGCGTGCGGTGCTGGCTTAGCCCACAGCAGAGACCTTAGAGTCAGACTTTCCTTCCCTGGCCTAGTTCCCGGCTCTGTCATGTGTCTGCCCCTTTACCTGGGGCAGTTACCTTACTTCCCTCCCTGTTTCCTCGTCTGTAAAGCTGCCATGATCAGAGTGCTCACCTGGGCTGGCTCTCGTGAGGATTAAATGCGATTACATATAAAACATTGCAAATAGCGTCGGGTACAAAGTAAGTTCTCATTAAATGTTAATAATTACTACAAATGATAATAAGCATTATGCTGACTCATCCATCATTCATATCTCTTCTCTGGGAGAAGAATGCTGTGAAACTACTGCAGAGTCTTGAGGAAAAAGGTTAGGAGTTAGCCCTACGCGTGGGTGCCCTGGTTGTCTCTATAAGCTCAGGATGTGAAAGAGGGCTGGGGTCAGGGCAGTTGTTACTGAGGTGCATCCTGTCTTTCTTCTTCCCTGAACACATCTAACACCAAAACCCTCTTTCAGGTGATCTGGGTGTCCACAGTGGGGAAGAACTCCAGCTCACCACCACCATCACCCATGTGGACGGACCCACTGAGATCTACAAGCTGACCCGCAAAGAGGCCCAGGAGTAAGAGGCTGCAGCACCTGGCTGGGACTGTCCCCCACATCCCAGCCCCTCTAACTAGAGCGGGGAGTGTGCCAGAGAGAGCTCAGGTGCAAAGGAATGCTTGAGGCTCTTAGCTGGGGTTTCTTCTTGGATCCGCGGCATGGACGTTTGTCAGCTTGCCTTCTGACTGTAGCTCTCACAGGAGGATTCCTGCAGCCACTAATGCATTGTGTATAACAAAACCTCTGATATGACACATTTTCTGTGATCATTGTTAATTAGTGACATAGTAACATCTGTAGCAGGTGGTTAGTAAACCTCATGTGTTGGGGGTGTTTTCCTTGGGGGATGGTTTGGGCCAGATGGGGTCTATATGGAGTGGAATTATTTGACTCTTTTTCCTGTTTTAGATTCTAGGATAGATTTTAACATTTTTGCAGCCCAGGATAGGCTGATGTCATAGTCTTCTCAATCCTAGTCTGTGACCACTTGTGTTTTTTTTTTTCTATTTATATCACCAAGTAGCCTATTGAGTTAATATTTAAGTTGTCGATAGATATGTGTCCCTATTTTTTATGGCATAATATAAAATAACTGAATCTCATGAGAAGGTCTGTTACGCCAGGGGCATTTCAGCTTTGAAACCAAATCTGTGTATCCAATACTAACCAGTCTGTTGGATGTGGGTTTTAAAAAAATGTTTGCTAAACTACCCAAGTAGGATTTACTGTATTAAATGGCCTTTGGGTCTGAAAAGCTTTTTTAACCTCTTGCTTAAAATGTGTTTTCTTTTGATAAGATGCTTCCAGCAGCCTCCAAAAGTGTAGATCTGATCATTTAAATAAACCTGTACATGTACGCACATATGTATATGCACACGTCGCCCTCCTGCCCTACCAGCACACATGCCCACAGATTCTTTTCCCTGCTGAGTCTATGGGGTGGGGAACGGGTGGGGAAATAGCTTTATGAAAAATTAAAATATTTTGCCACCAAATCAGAGTGCTTGGGGATGGTATCTGTGTCTGGAAAGAGGGTAATATTTTCTGTGCTGGGTGGTTAACCACTGTCCCCACTCCCCCACCCCGGCGGGACAGTGAGTGGCCACAGGGGCGGGGAAGGAAAGTTCTAGGACATACAAGCAGACAGCTGCCCCCACCACCTTATTCTCACTTCCCCAGTAGCCTGTTTCATTGTATTTTACCTCTGCCTTCCGAGAGACAGCATGGTATGGCAGAGAGAAAGGATACTGGATCTGATGTTAGAAGGCTCAGTTTCCTGTCAAAGGTCTCTCATTAACAATGTGACCTGGTTGAAGCCACCTGACCTCGGTGTTCCCTCACCTACAAGCTGGAATTCATAAACTTTAACTGCTTCATGGGCTTGCGGTGCCAATTAAATGAGTTAAAGTATATGGAAATGTCTCTTAAACTCTAAGCCATATAAATGTGTTCTTCCTGGAATCCAAAAACAATTTTGTGAGTATTTTTCAGACACACACTCCTGCAGGTCTGAGGCACAGTCCATTTAACATACCCTGATTTTGGCTAAAGTCATGCTGAGCCGTGATGGAAAGAAATATACTTTGGCTTTGGCTCTTCTCCCAGGCCTTTTCCTGTCCTGGTAAACAAGGGATGGTGTATGATCCAATGCCTTCAACATGCACTTTCTGATCAACCACTGTGGTGCCAGGAATTCAGTGTAACTTGTGCCTAGTGGTCTGGAAGGGAAGATGAACATAAAATGTGACTAGTGGTCTCCTCTCCAAAAGGATGGAGGAAGAGTATCTTCTAAGGACATAGGCCTTCAAGGAGTAAGATTTCACCAAGGTGAAAGGGCAGAGGGAACAGCAGTACCAAAATCCTAGAGGATGTGAAGAACAGAGAATGTTTGGATGAGGCTGGTCCTCAGGCCTGGCTGGCCCACAGAAGGAGTAAATAGCAGATGAGCCCCATGCACCTTGAGCCACAATGGGAAGGGCTTTTAGTGCTGTGGTAAGAGCTGTAGCCCTACCCTGAGGTTTTAGGCAGAAAAGTGGTAAGATCAGAATGAACACCAGAGTGTGGAGAAGCTAGATAAGCCCAGCAAAGAGATCACAAAGGCCAGAACCAGGGTGATAGTAGAGGACATGGAGAGGCAGGGAATTATTTGGAGATAAAACTGACATGGTTTGAGTGTTCTGAATGAGAGTCTTATAAAAGTCGAGAGCAGAGTCCAATCTCAAGCCCTTGCTGTGTGAGGGAATGGTAGGGCCCTTGATGGAATTGGAGATACCTAGAGATGTGTCTGTGGGTCTATTACTTAAAGGTCTATAAGTAGTAGAAGACAACTCTAGCAACCTTAGCCAAAAGAA
This sequence comes from Panthera leo, assembly GCF_018350215.1. Taxonomy (NCBI): domain Eukaryota; kingdom Metazoa; phylum Chordata; class Mammalia; order Carnivora; family Felidae; genus Panthera; species Panthera leo. Next base: position 55,966,501 of record NC_056686.1, on the reverse strand, counting down.
GGACTTTACTAGCACTTTCCTAGAGTATTTCATGGATCCACGAAAAAGTGGTATTAAACAGAAAGATGAGCAACTGGGACGGCTCTAAGAGACCCAAGCACTAGGAATTCACGGACCTTTCCCCTAAAGCTGTACCATTTACAACTAGTCCAAGTCTCTGTCTCACTGCAAAACTAGGAGGGAGTATGCGAGTGGCTCTGCCTCAGGCAGGTGACTGTCCTTTCGCCAATCAACTGTGTTCAGGAAGTCAAGTCAAATAGCTGCTAGTGGCTCACCCTGTGGATTGGGGTTAGTTTCCAGAGAATCCATTTTGAGCTGGACAAACAGAAAAGATGCCAAAATGAGGATGATGAGCTTGGATTTGCCTGGGCTGAGTTTTAAAAGCCATCTTCTGGAAGAATTGACAAGCCAACCATTGGAAATGAAAGGTGAAGCAGACCACCTGGGGTAGGAGGTTTGGCGGTCATTACCATCAGGAATAAGTACAGGTGGGGCAGGGCATCAAAGCATTGGGGAAGACAACTGGCAAGAGTGGTGAACCAGGCACAGCTTCATTAATATAGGAAAGAAAGAAATGAGGTGGATTACCCAGAAAAATGCAAGTTGTCAAAAAAGCCAAAGAAAACCAGATTCACCGGGGAAGAAGTTAGAAATCCTGAGATTTGACAGCATTTAGGGAACGAAACCTGTTGGATTTGGTGTTTGGATGTCTGTGACTTTCTCAAATGGTTAGGACACAGGTTAGAGGTGGAGCAGAATTAATAGGTGGTCATTTTGGGAAGGAAAGAGGTAGGATTGTTGTCACAAGAGGAACCAGAATAAAGGGAGGGCTTGCATGTTTTAGTCTGAGGAGAGAACTGGACTGAGTTTGTAAACCTGAAGCTTAAGAGCCAGCCATGAAGTCAAGATGACGATGAGCTAACATAAGCCCCAAGGAAGTTCAGAGATTTGGAATCAAGGACACAAGTTCGTGGGTTAGTTTCAAAAAAGTGAAAGGTTTCATCCTGAGACAGGAGAGAAATAGCAGATGGATGTTGGAGGAGAAAGTTGAAGTCCAAAGGAGAGAAAAACTTGCAGCCTGTCTCTCTCTCTGGGTGTTCTGTCTCCTCTGCAAACATGAAATGAGTGTTGGAGTTTTACTAAAGAAGGTCTCAGTTTCAAGAATGCAGGTTTGGGGGCACCTGGGTGGCTCAGTCGGTTAAGCGTCTGACTTCGGCTCAGGTCATGATCTTACAGTTCGTGGGTTCGAGCCCCGCATCAGGCTCTGTGCTGAGTGCTCAGAGCCTGGAGCCTGCTTCAGATTCTGTGTCTCTCTCTCTCTGTCCTTCCTCTGCTTGCACTCCCTCTCTCTTTCTCTCTCTCTCAACAATAAATAAACATTTAAAAATTTAAAAAAAGAATGCAGGTTGAACACAACCATTTTCCATCAGTGGAAGTTCAAGAAACTCTTCAAGCAGTGAGAAGAAGCCTTTATTAAGGACTAGAAACCTAGAGAAAAAAATTATTTACTGGCCATGTATACCAGTTTTACAAGTTGATCTGAATTTTGCAGGTGGCTTTCAAGAGTATTATAGAAAAGAAGTATAAGCTTCTCCAATTATCTGGTTTTAAACAGTAAGAAAATTCACCAACATTCAGCAAGCAAATAAAATACAGTTACTGTTTAATAGAGAAAACAAAATCAGTTTTATCAGTTCAGTCCCACTGAGTATTCACTAGGTGTTCCTATATTTTTCCCTTCCAGGAAGAAAATGTCCATAATAATGAAGTAAGTGCTTCCCTACATGACCTCCAGGTAGTTTTAACCTTTCTCGGAACTGAGGTAAATCACTGCAACAGTTCTGATGCCTGAGTCCCTCGGTGCATCTCTCAGATCTGCTGGGGCCCTTGAAGTCACACCCCTGGCAGGTACCTTTGAGAAGGTTGAAAGAAGTTCAGAGGGAATATTGGTCTTGGGTCTCATTCACACCTTGGCAGTTCTAGAAACTATGTTTTATCAACTCTTTCAAACTGATCAGGCTCTCAGAGACTGACCGGTCATGTTGGGGAATCTCAATAAACTACGATTCCCACGCAATCTTTTACAATGCAGCATACACACACCTTCTGTGGCTCCATCATCCCATTGTCCAGTAACCATAGCGGCTGAAAGAGGAAACAGAAGAAAGGGATAACATGTCAACCACAAGAAGTCTGAGGGATCATCCCTGAGCCTCCAAAGAAAATACAGCTCCCTCAAAAGTGCTTAGCATAATGTGGGAATTCCATCGGGGAGGGTTGGTGAACATACCTTGGCTAATCCTAATCTCGGTTTGCTGTGGAAACATGAATTCTTTAGGACCCCTATCCTTTTTTGATTCAAGCCACCTTTGCTCCTTTCAGGATATGTTGGTGCTCCTGATTTGGCCAAACTTACCGGTGCAAACTGACTTTCATGGGACTGTACCACTGTCCCCTGTATTTCAAGGTCCTTTCGTCCTGCTGGGCTACAAGAACAATTCCGATTTCTGCAAGCTTGCTCTCACCCACCATATTTTGATACATGACTGATTTGGTTGTATAGAGATAACTTGGTTTCCAAGACTACATCAGCAGTGCCTTTTCTCTGGACATCAGAAGGGTCTTCTAGGCACTCCTTGAACTGTCCAGTATACGCAGCTGCCTGTCTGTAGCAATGCACTTAGCTTTACTTGTTGAGAAGACCCTTAAGTATTGAGACCAGCCTTTTCTTTGTGGCTTTGACCCTCTTACTGAATCCCTTCCCATAGGTCCTCTCCCACACTGGGCTGCACTTCTCCAGGTTCATGTCTCAGTTCCAAAGCTCTTTCTGCAGACATGGTTTCGCGACCCTCCCCTTATGACCACTTGCCTGTTAACTGCACTCTAATTCCTCACTGTTCCAAAATGTGATACTCAGACTGCAGTATTTGGCACAGATTAGCGTGCCAATAATACTTCTACTGGGGTGTGACATCCTAAGAAAATGGCACTAGGTGTTTTAAAAATATCTACGTCTTACTTTTTTGCTTCTTGTGACCACGTAACCACTGAAACACTTGGTGTTTCAAAAACAAATATCACCAATACCTTCTTGTGTATTCAGCAGCATTTTTCAACTTAATTGTTGGACTTTACATGTATCCCTGTGATATTTCACTTTTCTTATACGGATTCAATAGGTAAGGCACATCTTTAAGTTTTAAAGTAAGCACAGTTCGAAATGTAAGTGCAAGTAGTAAAGTGCTTTCCAAGTGCAAAATGGGTTGGTTTCAACTGCCACAGAATTTAGAAATATATTCATCCACGACCAGAAAACCCTCCCAACAGCTTGGACCGCTCTCCCCCGTCCAGCTCTCACTCTGCTTCAGACACAACACATAAACACATATCCCATTGCTGTTGAACTCCCTTTCTTTTTGTGTGTTCTGTAATAAGGAAATTTATAATTTACATATTTTCCCCCTAATATCAGTTCTTCAGAGTCACATAGTAGATAATAAAAGAATGAGGCTCTGAGAGGTAAGTGATTAATTTGGAACTAAGAAGAGATTTTCAGTCCCTGAACCTCACTGTCTTTTGAGTAGCATATTTGTAGCAGAAGCATCAAGAATTTTCTTTTGAGTTGGAATTCTCATTAGAGCAGAATGACCTTATTAGGGAGATGTTATTCCAGCCTAAAAAAATATCTGCCTGCTCTCTACCTCCATCAATGGCAAGTGTCTGCCCTCCTCTGGCCAAAGGGAGGATGACAGCTACGACTGAGCAAATCCTCAGGACAAAAGTCAGACCTTGGAATCTGGGAAATATGTAACTGCTCCAGGATATTATTGCTTTTTAGTGAATTCTGGTCTTGGCTTGGCCTACAACTTTACTCTGGGATTCCCAGGGCAGCCGAGCACCACCACCCTCTTTGACCTAGGTAATCTCTGAAGTCCTTACCAGCCCTGATTCTAAGAATCATAAAGGAGGCTGTGTGCAATGATGTCCTGTAGTAATATAGGGTGCCTGATCCAAATCCACTGGACATCGCCATGTGGGGGTGCTAATGTAAATAGACCCCAGTTTTTGGCTCTGCAGCCCCATAGACACCTGTCATTGCTCTTCTGAGCTCCCTCAGGTGGCTCCTGTATCCAGCAGCTCTTTCCATTGGGTGAGCCCAGGTGGGGATGGTCTTTACTCCCAGTTAAGCAGAATGTCTCCAGTTCAGGAACTCTTGAGAGACTAAGAACAGACAGAAGTGGCCACCACATGAAATCTTCCCACCTGACGTTTGGCTGCCATTCCTCACATGCTGACCCAATGGAAATGCTTCACTAGCTATGCAAGGTAATAGAGTGGGTTACCCCTGTTTTTTCTAGGTTTAATTTTTTTCTTTTTAGTTTTCTTTCTTCAACTCATCAATTCACGAAGATTCGGTTTTCTGTAGGAGTCTCAATTCAATATTTTCTCCAAATAGGTATCGTGGCATAAGTTTTTTGATAATAATTGGGAAAGGCAGGATCTTAAAATGGGGAGGCCATGGCCGTGGGCCACCGGAGCTGAGACTCTGGAGCTGCCGTGAGGCTGACGCAGGGGAACCATTCCCCTGCCGGCTGTTGCTGGAGGCTGCCAGCGGGGAGTGCATTCTGGCTTCTGCTATCCAAGGGGCTACCCAGAGGCTCCCAAGAAAAGCACCTTTGATTGTGGCGGTATGGGCCCTGTCAGTGCCAAGGAAACGCACCATCTGGGGAAGATCCACTTGCTCTGGGTCACAGAGGAAATGTGGGAGCTGTAGGCAGAGGCTGAGCAAGCTGAGTGGTGAGTAGGCAGTGATGGTCTCCTGCCCACCGTCCCTGGACCTCTGAGTGAGCTGCCCTGGAGAGCAATCTGCTCCTCTGTGCTGTTGTCCAGGGCAACAGCATCTGGGGCCAGAAGCTGACAGCTGCATTGATTAGAACAGTACCCAGGGACTACTTGAGCCTCCTCTGTGGGTAAAAAAAGCCAAGTGGTGACCTGGTGCGGTGGGCAGAACACAAGGCCCTGCCTGGCTAGCCCTCTCACTCTGCGACTAATTGTTGTGCGTCCTCAGCCAAGTTACAGTACCTCTCTGGGTCGAGTTTGATCAAATCGGATGTTCTTTTTTATTATGTCACATTTAGCGTCATTAGTTGGGAAGAATTACTGCATAAGGATATGCACCCTAGATTGCATGGTTTGGAGCACAGGCTGCAATTATACTGATAAAAATTTGGGAGTGTGCACAGTATTCTACTTGATGCGGAGGAGTGTGTGTGTGAGAAACAGATCCTTAGAGGACAACGAAGGGAAAGAAGAGACGGAGGGTGGGGGAGGAAATTGAAAATAAGTTGGGCCTGTGAGAAAAAATTGCACCAAAATTTGTTGTGAGTTGAAATTTCTGCCAATCATTCCAACTGACACAGTGCGAGTTAGAGGGGTAGGGACTATACAGGTCATATAGGTGCAATAATGACCTATTAACCTGCCAGCCAGCTCAGGAAGGACAGTCCCATTAACCTTCAAAGTTGACATTGAAAACCACCCTCTCCCAGAATCAGTGTCAGTCATAGCTATTTGCTGACCTCTGCTGGCCAAAATAAATAATGTCTGCATTACAAAAAACCGATATTTCTGATGGCAATAATAATCATTTACCCAACAAATATTTATGGAGCTCCTATTAAGTACTAGACACCGTTCTAACACAGACCAGGGGACGCCTGGGTGGCTTAGTCGGTTAAGCGTCCTACTGTGGATTTCGGCTCAGGTTGTGAGTTCCAGCCCTGGTTGGGCTCCGTGCTGCTAGTGTGGAGCCTACTTGGGATCCTCTCTCTCTCTCTGACCTTCCCCTGCTCACGTGCACCTACATGTACACTTTCCATTTCTCTCAAAATAAATAAACATTAAAAAAAATAAAACAGACCAGTGGTCAAAATAGACAAAGATTCCTACCTTCACAGTATTTAATTCAGTAACAACAGTTATAACATCTAACGTTTAGAGTCCTGGCCATGTAGGTGCCAGGTATTTTAACTGCTTGGTTTTATCAACTCATTTTAACCCTCAAATCAATCCCATGGGTTAGGTATGACTCTTTCCCATTTGCCAATGAGGAAATTGCTGCAGAGAGAGAGGTTGACTGATTCAGCTGGGGTCGCAGAGCTGGAAGTAATTGAGCCTCATTTAAATCCATCCATCTGGCTCCAGGACCTGTTCTTAACCACTCCATACATCCTCTTTACTGTTATGTCCTAGTAATTAGGCTTTCCTTCCTGCCCCAAATATTGTATAGACAACGGCGTTATTATATGGCAAACACCGGCTCTGCTCATCTGGTTCAGCCAGTCATCAATCTCTGCCACTGTGCAGCCTCAAGCCGGTCCCTTACCCCAGGTAGTTGTGAGAAGATTAACGCATGGCAAGTGCGTGCTCCCAGCAGGGGTCTTTAGGTGTTTTCCCCATTCTCCTCCCTCCCAGAAGCTGGCCCTTGGATGGGAAGGTCAAGGAAGCTACAGGAGGAGCTGAATTTCTGACCAGCTGCTCCTGTCTTGAGGTCTTTGTGATTCTTGCTTCTGCAGTTCAGCGTTAAGAGTAGGAGGCAATTTGGAAGTTACTGATGAAACCAGAAAGTCTTCCCTGCCTGGACTAGATCTCCAGGGCAAAGAGACAGCAAGAGGGTTTCGGGTCTGCTCCGGGGAAAGCTGGCATCTACTGACCTGCCTGCACGTGGGGGGTGGAGACCTGCCAGTCTCCAGAGAGGGCTGCTGTAAACGGTAAACTGCCAGCAGCTGCTGCCAGGAGGGAGCGGGTGGAAAGTGACAGAACACAGGAAGTGTGAAGGGGTCCTAGAATTTTTATCTTTTTTTATTTTTTTAAAGTTTATTTATTTATTTTGAGAGAGAAAGACAGCATGAGCAGAGGAGGGGAAGAGAGAGAGAGAGGGAGAATCCCAAGCAGGCCTCAGGCTGTGAGCTTGAAGCCTGGTGCGGGGCTTGAACTCATGAACAATGAGATCATGACCTGAGCCAAAATCAAGAGCCAGACACTTAACCGACTGAGTCACTGAGGTGCCCCCGGAGTCCTAGAATTTTTAGAAGCCCTTGATTTTTATTTGTTTATTTTTTAAATCTTGTGTGCTCAACCTCATACAAAATATTAATTTTATAGGGAGAGAAGAACATATTTTTTAATTTCATTAAAAATTTTGTTGACTTTTTAAGACAGTTTTTAAAAGTATTCTGTTATGGTATACCCCAGAATCCTCTCTTGTCACCAGTGTCCAAATAACAGCAATAATGATAGCTGCCATTTAAGAAGCACAGATTATGTGCCAGCATCTCACAGCAGCCCCATGAAATAGATACTGTTATTTACAAAACTTAGAGATGAGTACACTGAAATTCAGAGAGGTTATGTCATTTGCCTGGGGTTACACAGCCAACACTCAAAGCTGTGCCTGGATGACCCCATTACCACCACTCTATACTATGTCCCAAAATAAGGGAAGCGATATAAACTGAGTGACCCGCCTCTAGGTCTTAGAGATCTTGAAGAATCATCCCAAGAAGCAGAGAGAATTTATCCCTGGGTTTTGTCTGACCCATTGGTGTGATTTGGAGGCAACAGATCTGTGTGTCCCTGAGAGAGGGGTGGGTAGGTCTGTTCTCACGTGATGCAGATCTGGCAGTGTGGAGCCACCACAAGCCCAAGAGAGCCCCGGAAGGGACCTCTTAGGAAGCAGTGAGTTGAAATATGAAGTGCCAGGACTGTCCCCTACGCTAGTGAGAGGCTCTCGGTAGCCTTATGTGGGGGTGGGGGTGGAGAGTACCATTTATCCAAGCATTAAAGAGAAGGGACTGTGTCCCAGGGGAGGAAGCTTACCAGAGGCCATGTAGCACTGGGGGGCAGAGCTGGGACTACAGCCCAGGCCTTACAAGTGCAAGGTCAATCCTACCTGCAATCCAGCACCCTGTCCTCTTCCAGGATAGCCCAGCGGCATGATAGAAATGCAGAATCTCAAACAAACCTGGCATCTCCTCCCAGCCTTGGGCTCACCACTGAGGCCACTCTAGTCTACACTTGCCCACTGAAATGGCACCCTTAAATTGGAACATGAGAGACTTTTTCTCAAAGGAGATTCAACTTTCTCGGTTTACACTATTCCAGAAGGAATGAGCTCCATAGCATGGTAACTGGCAGTTCGGCTGGGGCACAAATTTGAATCATGTTCACCTTGGGGTGGGTCTCTGGTCAAGGTTCTCAGCTCTTGGGGAGCTGGATGAGGGGGTGGGGGGACGAGGCACCACTTCATCATCTGGCAGGTTTGGTCTCCACCAGTTACTTGGCACTTAGATCTGAGAAGTCACAATTCAGCATAAAAGGAATTAAAGTGAGGAACCAGCCCTGTTGCTCTGTTTCCTCATATGTAAAATGAAAACAGCGCTCCTCTCCTAGGTTGCTATAAGGAAAACATGAGTTAAGACAGTGCTTGGCGTGTAAGGAACTATCAATAAATGTTAGCTATCATCATCATCATCATCACCGTCATTGTCGTCGTCATCATGAATTCTTGACGCCTGTGGGCTACATATGGCTCTGGACCTTCTCAAATTCCCTCAGTGACAAACAAGAAATGCTATATTTGCCCCTGAGTTTCTCCAAATGGCATGTGCCTTCTAGAATGCGGTATTTCCCCTGTATATCCTCACAGTAAGTTAACTAGCAAAATCAGAGTGAAGGCTTATCTCTCATGGGGTGGCCAGTATTCATGGAGATTCTGTGTTGTTATTACCCCATAAGCATTGCCATAGATTCACTCAGTCATGGCAGAGACGAACCCAGCCACATGAAGGAGCGGACTCTGGGTCCCTTCCATCCCCCTAGCCTGCCCCCCAGAACTGAGAACTTTGCCCGGTGGGCATGATTCAAATTTGTGCCTTGGCAAAGCTGCCAGTTATCATGCTATAGACTCATTCCACCTGGTACTGTTTAAACCAAGTAAACTGAATCTATGAATGCCAGGGGGGCAATACAGTTTTTCCCAGGGTGCATTTCACAGGATACTAGTTCCATCAAATGCTTACATTTGTTGAGTCGTTATTGGGCTGTCAATTAGGTTTGAGAAGCATTGGTGTTTTAAGCAAGTTTCTTTTCTGAGGACATCCTCATCCTTCACATGCCGGCTTTCTGAGTCTGCAAGGGAGGGCCAGGGTATGCTCCTTCTCAAACTTCTTTGGCCATCCGGCTCTCTTTTGTTTGTGGGACAGCTTAGGGGACTTGGCGCTCTATGGCAATATTTCCAAACCTTCACCTGCACATGGTTCACCTGGGAAGCTTACTGAAGTACAGTTTCCGAAAGGCAGTTTCTGCTTTAGAAGGTCTGGGAGGAGCCTGGGATTCTGCATGTCTATCACGCTCCCAGGTGGTGCTGATGCTGCCGGTCCACAGACCACAGCTTTGAACAGTGGCGTTTGAGAAAAATTTCTGAAAGTTCTGTCTGCTTGATTCCCTTCCCCAGGACTCCTGTGACATCCCTGTCACAGTCCAAATGTCTGCTGTGCTTGGATCATGTGAAAAGTGAACTGGATACTGAGCTGGAGTGGATGCTTGGGAGGACAGGGAGTTCTGTCCCTTTTGTTCCCAGCGGCGTGTCCAGAGGCTAGAACTGTGCCTGCATCACAGAGATGGTCAGGAAACACCAGCGCAATGATTGCATCGCAAGGGAAATTAGCAAAGTTGCCCTTTTCCTAGCATTTTCTGAAACATTTGCTCTGCTGAGCTGTGGTGGATCTGAGTCCTTAAGGTCCAAGACTGCTGCAAACTCACCAAAGATTATGAAAACCACCCAAAGCAAGTCTTTCTTAAACTTGCAAATCTGACTCAGCCAACTTCTATGTGAGGCCTCTGCCTGTGAAGACAGGGCTGCTTTTCTTGTTAGGGGAGCCTCAGACCTTGTGGTCTCCAAGTCTCACGGAGAGGGTGCTTCCTGGGTTGGCATTCAGGGTGTGTCACAGGCTGGCCAGTGGCTCCAGAAAGAAGCACTTTCTTTAAGATGGCACCAAAGCATTCCAAGGCAAGTCCATGGGCAACTTACTAGGTTCTCAGATTTGGCCTTATCCTTGTCCCGATGCCCTCATTGCCAGTCCAGACAGGGAGCCAATTTTCTTGCTCTTCAACAATTTGTCTGTCTGTTTGTTTTGATCAGAGAGAATAGGAAGAGAAGCTCTTTGTTGCCATGGTAACTGCTCATTGAGATTCTCTTTTGTTAATGTTTATTTATGTTTTTTGATGGGGGGAAGAGCAGACAGAGAGGGTGACAGAGGATCTGAAGTGGGCTCTGCACTGACAGCAGAAGGCCTAATGTTGGGGCTCGAACTCACGAGCCACGAGACCATGACCTGAGCCCAAGCTGGATGCTCAACCGACTGGGCCACCAGGTGCCCCTCTCATTGAGATTCTTAAGTAGGTGTGCCTGGAGGCCAAGTCTCCCTCAAATCAGTTCTTTCCTTCCAGGAACTTCTAATCTTCTTGGGGAGCAAGGCTACCAATGCATGAGCTATATAGCCAGTGACCAATGGGAGGTGCAGTGGGTGCTTTTCAGTGACTCCTATGCTGGGGCAATCTCAAAAGGCTTCCCAGAGAAGCAAAAATGAGCCAAGCTTTCAAATAGTTGGATAACAGGGGAACACAAGAATGGGTGTGAGAGACTGTGAAGGTGAAATTTCATAAGCATTATTTGGGAGGCAAGGACTAAATTACCCTGCTTAGAAGAAGGTCAGGGGTGTGCTGGGTAGAAAAGCAAATTGGACCTTGGAATGTCAGGTCATAGGGGCTGGACACCTGGGTCCATCTCTTTAGAACTAGAGTCTGGGAGGTATGTGCTGTTAGGTTCAGGCAGCCACAAGGCAGTCACAGAGAGGCTCCTGAGTGAAGCCAGGGGTGGATCACCAGATTGAGAGGGAATGAGAGGGTCTGGCCACTAAATATAGTTGTATAGCTCATGCACTGCACAAAAGCACCTGGCCAAGGGAGCAAGAGAGCACTGAAATCCAGTTCTCACTCCTCTGTGTTTACTAAGGCACCTGCATCGGCTGGCAGTGGTCTGATGGGCTCTAGTCACAGCCACTTGGTGTTTTCTCAAATAGCCAGTCATATGCATTCCCAGTGTGTCCCAAGGAGGGCGCTGCTCAGCTTCACACAGGTGTTCTGAGAATGCAGTTAGAACTGGAGCAAACCAGTTTTCTTCTGCTGCCGACTGACCCAACAAGCCAGCATGGTCTGTAGTATCTGTACTTGTCCTCTTCGACTGAATTCAACTAAATCTTCTTCAAGAACGATTTAGCTCCTGGGCACCTGCGTGGCTCAGTCTGTTAAGCATCCGACTTCGGTTCAGGTCATGATCTCAGTGTTCATGGGTTCGAGCCCTGCATCGGGCTCTGTGCTAACAGCTCAGAGCCTAGGGCCTGCTTCAGATTCTGTGTCTTCCTCTCTCTTTGCCCTTCTCCCAGTCGTGTTCTGTCTGTCTCTCTCTCAAACATGAAAGAAAGAAAGAAAGAAAGAAAGAAAGAAAGAAAGAAAGAAAGAAAGAAAAGAAAAGAATGATTTAGCTCCCAAGCAGGAAATGAGAACAGAGCATCTGTAGCCCTCAGGGTCGTAAAGGTAGGACCAGCAACTAACTGTCCCAAGGGGTTGGACGGAGATGTACACACTTGAACGTGCCCCACAGTTTCCCTGCTGGCAGCAGGGAATATCACGGATGCAGATGACACAGAGAAATGCGGATGGCTTGAAGGGCTGTAAGAACCAATGCTTCCCATTAAGGGTACTGCTGGCATTTTGGTGACAACCAAAAAAATTCCCCCTCCAGGTTTCAAAGGCCTCTCCCGAGGGTTGAATCACCCCCAAATGAGAACAACTGGTCCCCACTCTTGACAGAAGAGAAAACAGGCGTAGTAAGGTGTCCAGCCTCTCACGGACAAGAAGATGCAAAGCAGGGTTAGCGTGCATGCTGCCTGCTCTGCACCACTTTTCACCAGCTTTCCCCACTCACCACGATTGCCTTTCTTTCCCCCCCAGTCTTATTCATTCTCTATCTAGATCTGTGAATTGAGACCACAGAACATAGTGGAGCCAACTGATCCAAGTTCACCCATGGTCCCCTCAAGCTCCCAACAGCTAAACAGAGAAAAGGTAAAGAGAACAGTTAGGTCCCTGGCTTTGGCCCGTAGCCATCTGTTTTGAGAGGTGGGCGCCCATAAGTACAGATGAGTGGGGCTGCAGGCTGGGCCTGACTTCCAAGGTCATACGTGGTCCTGCTGTGCCCTCTCTTTCCCCTGGGCCGGACCCGCATCTCCCACACAACCTTCTCAGGCTGGGTAGTAATTCACCACTTTGTTCACCCCGCTGATAAGTACTAGGTGAACCTTCCCCTCTCCTTGCCCCGTGGCTGTGCTTACAGTGAGAAGGGGAAATTCATTCTTGCTCGTCAAGGAGGTGAGGCAGAGGGCAGGCAGTGCCAGTGGCCAGCCCGGAGCTTTTGACCACATGCCTCCTCCCCGGGCCTCTACCTGGACCCAGCATGTGACCTGGGGAGGCTACATGGCTCACAACCAGTCATGGGCTTCAAACTTATGCACTGTGAACTCTAGAAACAGAACTCAGAAAAGGCCCTTTGCAGATTCCTGTGCTCCTCGCATTAATAACTGTAATAAATTATAGCCAAAAAATGTTATTATTAGAACTTTAAATATTCCTCCTTAACATTTTTTAGTATGTAATACTTAATAATAAAAAATGCGTATGTAATGTTTATATAAGCAATTAAATGAAATAAAAGCCCACCAACAATTTAAGAGTTAGACTATTACCGGGGAGCCTGGATGGCTCTGTGGTTGAGCATCTGACTTCGGCTCAGGTCATGTTCTCACGGTTAGAGAGTTCGAGCCTCCTGTCGAGATTTGTGCAGACAGTTCAAGAGCCTGGAGCCTGTTTTGGATTCTGTGTCTCCCTCTCTCTGTCCCTCCCCCATTTGCACTCTGTCTCTGTGTCAAAAATAAATAAACATAAAAAAAAAAAGAAAAAATTAATTAAAACAACAAAAAAGAATTAGAGTATTACCAGTGGTTTTTGTATCTGTCTAGGTACTGGTGCCCTACCCCACACTTTCTTGGCCCATTCCAGGTCGTCACTTTCTGAATTTGGTTGTTTACTGTTCTTCTGTTTTATTTTTATATTTTATCACATACTTATGAATGTTTCATCTTGCTTGTTTTAAACATTAGAGAAAGATAATATGCTATATGAGGTACTTTTTTCTAGAATTCAAAACCATGTGAGATGCGTTTGACTTGGTCACATGGCTGCACTCTATGCGTTTCACACTCTTGGACGTGTCTCCAGGCACACATATGCAAGAGTGCCTCTAGGTACACATTTAGGAATGGAGTTATGGCTCATAGAAAAGGCAGGTTTTCAACTTTACGATATGGTATCACTTTACAAAGTGATTGTACGAATTTCATTGCTACTAGCTGTGTATAAACGTTCCCATTAGCCAACATCCTCATAAACACTTGCTATTGTATTAGTTTTTCCCAATAGTGTGTAATCTGGTGTGTAAAATAGCATCCCAGTGGTCATAGTTTTCATTTTCCCAATTACTGAAGTTAAGCATGTTTTTATATGTGTATTTGCTATTTGTATTGTTTCTTCTGTAAAATGCCTATTTGTATTGTTTCCATATTTTACTGAGCTGTCCTAACTGATTGGTAGAATTTTAAGAAATACAATCTGGATGTTAAATCCTTGGCAGTTATATCTGTTATATCTGTTACAAATATCTTCCACCAAGATGTTTGATATTTTTCACTTTCTTTATGGCATCTTTTGGTGGTGTCAATGCAGTCAATTTATCAGTTTTGGGAGGGGTACTTCATGTGTCTTTTGATAAACCCCAAGGTTTATTATAAAGATATTCAAATTTTCTTCTCAAAGTTTTAAGCTTCACTTTTCATATTTAAGATTTTAGTCTATCAGAAGTTAATTTTTGGATATCTGAATAAGGATTGACTTTTATTAATTTCCCTATTGGATGGCCAGTGACCTTAGCACCATTTATTGAATGGTCCACCCATGATCTACACCATCACTTTCTTCATCTAGCAACTTATCATATATATGTAGTTCTGTTCTATAGTCTGTTTCTTAGACCAATTTGACTGTCCTGGCTATCCCGCTTTAATTACTTTAACTGTTGAGGAAGTCATGCAGTCTGGAAAGTGATGCACGTTCCTTCATCCTGTTTGTCTTCAACATAACTTGGCTCTTTTTGGACATTAGCGTTTCCATTTAATGATATAATCATATGCCCATAAAACCATCTGAACCTTCTCTTTGCGGAAAGATTTTGGGCTACTGCTTCAATTTATTTCACAATAATAAGGCTATTTATATTTTCTATTTCTTCCTTAGTTACTTTTATAAGCAATATTTTTCCAAGAATTTGTTTTTATTTCTTTGAAAGTATGGGTATAAATACTTCAGAAGATTTTATTACCACCTTTTTAAAACCTTTGTTTATCTGTGGACATGCCCTTTGTTCATATGTATTAATACCTTGTCTCTTCTCAATCTTACCAGAGATTAATTCATTTTTATAGTCTTCTAAAAGACTTTGGTAGTTTTTCTGTATTGTTTTGGTAGTTTTTCTGTATTGTGTTTTTGTCTCTTATTATACTAATTTCTCTATTATATCCTTGCTTCTACCTTCCTTTTGTTTGTTTTACCAGAAAATCAGGTTGATCCTGTACTTTCCTCACCACCAATTTAGGATTTGGCTTTCTTCGTTCTAATAAGTTTACTGTCCCTTGTTCATCTGCCTTCCATTTTCCAAAAGTTTGTTGCTATTATCTTTTCTCATGTTCTGCTCATCTTTGTGGGTTTATATCATTTTGAAAAATCATTTTGCTATAGTTTTAATGGGTTTAGGGAAAGGAATAAAATTAGATGTATGTGTTCAATCTGCTGTCTTTATCTAGAACCTATGATCATTGCTTATTAATCTATCTTATTTATCATCTATTTCTCCCTTGGATGCATCCTGTTTAATTTCTTCAACTTATTTTTCATTTCACTACGTCTTTCTTCTTCTATTTAACCCACCCGCTGGGTTTTATTTGAATAATAATAATTTTCCTTTATAAACTTTAATTATTTTTCAAATCTTCCATTTAATTTTTTATGGCATTGCATGCTTATGTCTAGAACTTCATATTCTATTTCTTTAAGGATTCAATACATAGTTATTTTGCACTTATATATGATTATTCCACTACTTAAAGTCCTTCAAGATCTAACTATGGTGTTCTTTATTTCTTCTTCCTCTTCTCTCTCACAGTGGTTTGGCTACTCATGTGTTTGGTTATATTTTCCTGAAAGCTGATAGTTATATTTTTCATCTTAATCAGTGAAAATCCTAGAGAGTCAAAGAGAGGAAGCTTTCCTCTACCAAGGATTTGCATTTGCTTTTGCTCAGAGCCAGAGGGTGCTACCCACCTATTAAAAACTTCAGCCCCCTGCTAGAATCCCAGGCTTAATCTGTCCACCTTGTTACTTAGCTTTTGACTGTGGTTTGACCATCAGCATTTGCCAGCAGGGCCAACTGCTGTGAGTTGTGGGTGAACTGCTTTCACCTTTACTCATCACTTGCTGCTGTGTCAGGGTGGGAGCAGAAGAGTCCTAGATCTCTTCCTGCAAGCCTGGAAATCAAATTAAAAGTATGTTTTATCAGGTTGTAATGGTCTTATAGTAGCAAGCACTCCATCATACATAGTTTTCCACAGTGCCAGAATGCTTTTTTTTTTTTCCAGAATGCTTTTTAATACTACTGGATTCCGCTAACATGGGGATTTTGGTATAGATGTTCAAGACAGAAATTATCTGATCTTCACAATCATCTCTGCCTCTCAATCAGTGCTTGAATATCTTCAAACATTACCATTTCCTTTCTTTATAATCCTTTGGCTTTTCTCTGAACTCACAGCCTCTGGGGTGTGCTAATTATTCCCATGATACAAAATTCTCCCCTCAATTTTCCAGCCCTTCGGCTTGTTTTACCTTCTCCAGAGGATAAGCCTATAGACCTGAGCTGTTCAATATGGTAGCCACTAATTCCGTGTGGCTATTTAAATTAAAATGAAATAAAATAAAAATTTAGGTATCAGTGAAATAAAAATCTCAAAAAGGGAGATTCTAAGTGACTCAGTTCAGTATATTGATGGACACTTTTGAGTTCAGCTAACTTCTCTTTAACTTAACTGCCCACCTCGGTCCAATCAATCATAGTGGAGAAGGAAGTGGGAGGGGGGAACCTTGTCTAGACTAGAGAACATGTGGGGCTGAGTGGTAGAGGTGGGTGGGTACACTGCCTTAGAGGGAGGAGGGAGGACTGGGCCTATTGGGCCCTCCGTGAGAGCACATGTTATCATGAGCACTGGCTATTGTATGTAAGTGATGAATCACTAAATTCTACTGTTAAAACCAATATTGCACTATATGTTGACTAACTGGAATTTAAATAAAAATTTGAAGCGGAAAAAAAGAAAAATAAAGACCAGCTCCTCGTCCAGGAAGCTGGGAACATGCCCCTTTCAAATGATTTGGGAACCGGCCATCTGGAGTTTTCTCTGTCCAAATATATAGTGTCAGGTTTGAAAAGCCACTCTTGCCCTATAAGATACCTACCTCAGCCACAGCACAGAGCTATCAGTGGGACCGTAGGAGAGGATGTAAAGCAAACAGCTTTAAAGTGTACAGGTGTTGTGTACATATAAGCATTATTATACCTATTTTCAGATTGATAAAAACCCCCTTTGAGCCTAGGCTGTAGGGCTTGTCAGGACCACTTTGGCCTTAGGGTTGTTTCCACCAATGATTTCATTCATCTCCCAGAGAGCTGGGTTCTAGAGCTGACTTTCTGCAAAACTGTGGGATGGACCTTCTTCTGCATTGTGCTCACCTCAGAGCCTGGGCCTCGGGTCAGGCAAACCCAGGTCCGAGTCCCTGTTCTGCCACTCTCAGCATTGTGCCTATGATTAGGTAGATTGTGTACCTGTCCCATTTTACTCCTGTATAAAATGTGGATAATAGAATAGTATCTGCCTTATAGGTTTGCCATGAGCATTAAATGTTCCCTCACCCAAGGTGCATCAGGAAATGAGTGAGGCTTGTTTGCTTTGTGATAATGTGTGTGTATATGTGTGTGTGTGTGCATGTGTGCATATGTTTGCATGGGTATAGAGGCCTCAGGCATTTAGTGCCTGAGGAACACGGAACTTTGTGCCCTGAAATCTGGCATTGTTGAACATCTGGTGATTAGTTCCTAGATTCACCAGGTTTCTGGAATCAAGTTTAGATCTATTTGCCTCGGGGTGAAATCAAGTCACAGCCCAATTTCCCAGCTCCAAGGTGTGAGTCCCAGGCCAGGAGGCCATTGGGCCTGGGGTTTTACTTGCTGCCGAGAGATATCTTTATCCTCCACACTCCCTTTTGGTACAGTCAAGCTGCAGAGGTCACACAGAGACTAGGAATCCCTGAGGACACTATCTTCCAGACATACTTTCAGGGATCCCTTAGGGTTTCCTTGCAGCCAGCCCTGCCCATGCAGACTCAGCATCTTGCTGGAACACTCTCCCCTAACTCCCCTTGGGGCATGTTGCCTCACACTAGCATTTTCTCTTTATGAATAGTTCTAAGTGCCTTTTAATAAACCACTCAAGAATGTATATATTATTGATGTGTCTACATTTCAAATACAGAGCATTGCTATGGGAGTGACCATTAGTTGTTTTTAGCTGGGATTCTTCCCAGGCAAAATCTGCACCAAGGAATTCTAGAATTTCAGAGCCATATACTTGGTTTCCTATAATAAAACTTTGACTGCAGTGACCAATGTTAAGTTTAAGGTTATTATTCCAAAAGAAGAGAGTAGAAAAATGATGGTATTTTACTGTCTTTTCTCTCACCCCTGGTACCTCAACACCAAGCCCATGCCCCTTCTTCTCATTAGGGGCTGAAAGCATTTTTTTCCTTTTTCCCTTTTTTGCACACTCCTCTGGCTTTCAGTGTACAGAACTAATATATTTCCACAGATGCAGCCATATATCCAAATCTATCTTTCCACTCCTATTTCCTTAGGTCAGACATATTCTGACTCCTTACTCTAAGGCTGAGATTACTCACACCTCTACATTCCAAGAAATATGTCTTTTCTGGATTTTTAGTTTTGCATGGCAGCTAGTTTCCTAGTAAATATTGAGCAGAGTTCAGTGAGAAAACTAGGATTCCTTTTCCTCTGGAATTTGGATTTCCTGGAGCTCAGGACCCCTGGACAGTAGCGACTTCTGCCTTCATTTCCTTGTTTGGAATCTGCAACATTGCCGTTTATTTCTTCCTGGGTTCTTGGGGCAAACCTTGGTTATGGCTTTGTGGAATCTAAACTTGACTTTACAGAAGAGTAATTGAACTGAATGAGAATTTAGCAAATGTGTCTATTCTAACAGACCTTGGAATTCTTTGTTAAAACAATTAAGCATAGCAGTCCTAGACAATGTAAGAAGACTATGCAAAACATAGACACTCAGGTGGGAAGTCTTTTTCCCAAATCTTAAACTATTACCTCTCACAAGGACAATATATTATCAGGTAAATTAACTATGATGCTTCAACAGATTGCAGAAAGAGCAGAACTCCTCAGCTCCTGCTGTTCCTCCAACTTTTCTGTCAAGGAATTAGAAAGAGGAGACTAGAAACTGATAAAGGGCAGATTAGACATTTAGCTTCATTAAACATGCTGGTCTAGATCAATTAGAGTTGAAGAAACTGGACCATGCAGATTATCCACAGGCAGTGACCTCCTGGGGCCTTAAAAACCAGGAGAGATGCCGAAGAATCAGAGATAAGATTGCACTTCGGTTTTGGTTTTTATCACAGTGAGGTAAATAGTCTCTGCGATCCTGAATTTTAAAACACTAAAGCCGAGTGGATGAACTTGACAACAGAAGCAGCCAAGGGGCTAGAAGGGGCCCTGGACACCCACAGACCCAACAGAACTGGGGTGGGGAGCCTTATGATGTTGCACCAACAAAGGAGAGAGCTAGCCTGGGGATTTGCACTGGTTATGAAGAGTCCAACAGGAGTCACCAGTGGGATGCACCTGCCATCAGCTAATGTGTAGTTCAGCCACATTAAGGAAACTGTGGTGTTTCCAAAAGAGGGCACTGTGACCCCCCTGGACTTAACGCCCCTGGCCACATCTGGAACACTGAGTCCTCCTCCATTGATCCCGATACTGTAGAAAGAAGTGTTTCATATGACATCTACCCTGGGCCACAGGGTCTGCACTTTGATTTCGGTTTTTATCACAATGAGGTGAACATCACAGGGCCCTGAGAGACAGGAGTTGTTCTCTTTGCTCTTAATCAAACGTTGCATCAAGGAACATTGAGTTTTTTCCCTACTGCTTCTCCCCTCTTCCAGAAGGTAGGAGTCTCCAAGTGGCTGGGTAGTCCTGGGCCCCAGAGCCAGTGTGGCTTGCTTGGTGATGGGCACATATGACAGAGGAAGAGTATGTCTCAGGTTATAAACAAGCCTTTGAACTCAGCCAGTTAATAGCATCAAGGAATGATCCCATTTTTAAACTCAAGATAAGACAGCTTCACTAACAATCTGGGCTGTTTTAAAACAAAATTGACTGCCTTGGGAAAGAGTTCTTCATCATTGAAAATGTCTGAGAGCAGAGTGTGGTCAACCCTCCAATCATGGATGTGAATCAAAAAAAAGCTTGGCAGAGATGATACCAGTCTTTCTTCCAAATCTGACATGCTACATTTAGACCACCCTGGGTTTCTTTTCTGATGATGAAACTTCCCAAATAGCTTGATTCTTCCAATTTGAAGTTAGGAGAGTGTTATGAATTATAATTTTAGGATTCAGAATCCATTTTTTAAATTTATTTATTTGTTTATGCTTTATTGTTTTAGTTTCAAGTTTTTATTTCAAGTCCGGTTAACATACAGTGTAATATTAGTTTCAAGTGTACAATTTCGTGATTCAACACTTCCATGCAGCACCCAGTGCTTATCACAAGTGCCTTCCTTAATCCCCATCACCTATTTTACTCATCCCTCACCTACCTCCCCTCTGGTAACCATCAGTTTGTTCTCTATGGTTAAGAGTCTGTTTCTTGTTTTGTCTCTTTTTTTTCTGTTTGTTTTATTTCTTAAATTCTACAAAGAAGTGAACTCATATGGTATTTGTCTTTCTCTGGCTTATTTCGCTTAGCATAATACTCTCTAGCTCCATCCACATTGTTGCAAATGGCAAAATTTTATTCCAAATCCATTTTAAAATGAAAAGTCCTTGTAGATGTTCTTTAATCTCTCCCCATCACTTCAGGCGCTGCCCGCAATCACTCTGCTCTGACCACCCAATTCATAAGAAGAGAAGGACTGCACTATTTTGTCCCTTTCCAGGTCCACTAGAAGGACACCATGGTGTTCCCTCAAGCTCCTTCTTTAATCCCTTTGGCTTTTTGGCAAAGCAGTAGAAAAAAAAAAAAAAACCTTTATAAGGACCATGAATATCTCACAGTGGAAGCCAACTTGTGATTGTTCCCTCCTCCTTACCTGCTTCCCAGTCAGCTCAGCCCAAATCATTTTGAAGCAAAACCACAAATTACAGCTAACTTAGGCCAATCACAGGATTTACAAATTAAACGTGTTCCCATTGGTTTCCCTAGCAACCGTCTCTGAATCACACAATGAGCTAAAACTATTGTTCTATTTAATGGAGTCTGATATTAAGAGAAGCCCAACTACATAATTCACAGCGAGTAGCCACCCTGGTGTGAGCAAAAAGAGCACTGAGCATGGGGCAGGAGACCTATATTCAGCTTCCAGTCCACTGGGGTCAGATCCAGGATAGGATCTTATCCCAAGACCCTGGTGGTCAATGCCCCCAGCAGAGAAACGGGGTCTGAGCAGTGGAAGGTTAAGGAAGACTCAGGTATTTCTGAGTGAATGAAAGCAACAGGCACAGAACAAGTTGAGGCCAGGGGTCTACTGGACAAAGCCGAGACACGATGAGGTCTGATGCAGAGCCAGCTCATCGAGCTCCACAGGGCCTGAGCAGTGCTCAAAGTGCCAAGGCATGGAACGATCTTGGGCAATGCACTTTATTATGCTGCCAGCACCTTGCTGGGGTCTGGGAGGGCGGGCCAGCCAGAGGGCATTCAGTTCTCAGCTTTTTACCACCACAGTAAGGGGCTTGAGCTGTATCATTTTTTCTGGCTTCTTCCAGCTCTTTAAAATAGCAGGAATTTCTGGTTCTGAGCCAATTTTAAAAATGTCATATTTACAGTCAGAGATGAAATAGCAGCTTTACTGGTGGCCCATACTGGAGCCTTAAAACTGGACCTGCCACCAAATGACCTTCAAAATGGCACTACCCTGACTGAATCTGGACCCCTACAGGGACGGAATTGGGGCTATGGCGCAGATGCATGAGGTGGGAAGCCTGCCTCAAACCCATGAATTCTGGAGAAAGAGAGACATGGCTCTCTGGACCCTATGCTGGGATCCAACTGTTCTTCCCATGGGAAAGCAGAAACAGTGAAAAAAAAAAAAAAAAAAAAAAGGCTCTATCCTGTGTGCAACTAGCCTAAAAAGAGAGCCCACCGGTCAGGACTCTTATGTTCACCAGGAAGAGAAGTCATTCCCTCCCGCTGGAAGAAGTGAAGGAGAGGTAGAGGGATGAGGGCAATCTAACTTTCTAATGCTCTAAAGAGGGCAGAAATTTGTGCCTTGTAGACTGGCAAGAATGCAGGAGGAGAGAAAATGGTTTCCTACCACAGGGAGGGAGATACTGAATGAAATACTAAAGACACACATCTGCTCATGGTAGATAGTCCTTGCCTCTCCCTGCTTCCCAAAGAACAGACGTCTGGCCACTCACACCTCTGTGTGCAGAAAGACTACAGCACCCAGGAGCTGTAAAGAAGACATTTGCTCCTACCCACATACATACAGGTCAAAGTCCCCTTGAAAACTAAAATCTGCCATGAGACATTTCATTTCTTTCCAACGACAAGTTTGAGTGGAGCAGAACTATTGAGTTGTTGAATTTTTAAGGGTATAAAAACGTTTCAGTAAACTTTCCAGTATTTCTCACCATGACTCAATATAGTTTTATAATTTTCCCAGTAAAACAAAGAATGTGTTTATAAGCCTGTACTTTGCAAATCCCTTTGCTGCCAATCATTCTGAATTGTCACCATCAGAAGATTCATCCCTGCTCATTACCTTTCTAGATTTTTTTGTATATTTCAAAGTTCTTCCTTTAGTAACTAGCACATTAATAATGGAAAGTCCTGTCATGTATTATGTGCTGGACAATGAAAGAATGTCTAAGGATCAGAGAGGGAAAACAACACATAGAAGAACATGCTACAGTGAGTGGTTGAATTGGATTCAATCCCAAATCCATCCTCTTTATGCCTGCTTCACACGGGCCTGGAGAGACTTAACATTCAGGTTCTTTCTTTCCAGACATCGTTTTTGCCTTTCACTAGGTAATTGGGTTTGTGGAGGAGGAAGACACTGAAATAAAACCTTTCTGGGGCAGAATAATATATGGCCTTAATTTTTCAGAAAGTAAAGGAAAGCTCTCTCTTGTGGTAGGTTGCTGATGCCCAAAATAATCACAGCGATGGTGATTAGCATTTACCCGCACCTGACTCTGTGCCAGGCATAGTGCTACATATCTTATGTTATTTCACTTATTCTTTACAGCAATCTCATGTTACAGATGATGCAAATGAGGGCTGGAGAGACTCTTGAGTAACTTTGTGTGGAGTTTCATCTAGAAAGTGGTGGAACTTTGCCAGTCCAGATAGTTTACTTTTAAATTCTTGCCAAAACCTTTACGCCCTACTTATCCATTCCTACTCCTACCCAAAGTTAGAGATTTAAAGCAAATCCACTTTGAATTTGCATGTTCCTTAAGTGTTTGCATTTATAGATTGCTCACACTTGATTTATTTTGTTCTTTACCTCTGTACTTAGGAAGGGATGGGAAGAGAAAGAGGATAGTTGGGGAAAGGCTGGATTGGGGAGCTGTGGGAGCTCTGGGTAGGAGAGATAACAGGCTGATTCTCTGTACCCCAGGCCAGCTCTAGCCACGGTGTATTTGAAGGAGCAGCAGACAGGAGCTGGAGACCTGGATTCTTCACTAACTTAGCTACGTGAGCTTGGCCACTAGACTTCCACTCTCCAGCTATAGCTTTCCTGCACGGCCGTACAAACAGATTGGAATTGATGAATGATGTCAAGTTTCCCCAGAGCATCCAAGCTAGGTAATTCAATCCTATACCATTCAGTGAGAGAAACTGTTAGAAAAAGCCGTGTTTTCTCTGAGCGACCGTATTTGCATGTTTGTTTGGCAAATGCTTATATAATGCATACAACTGGCTACTATGTACTGCTTTAAGCACCTTGTTACATCAACATGTCTAATCCTCTCAATAGACCTGCATGGTAGGTATTATAGGTGCTATTACCATCAATTTATAGGCAAACTGAAGCACATGGTGATTTACTCAAGGTCCGAAAGCTAGTAGGGGTGAAGCCAAGTTGAATCTAAGTAGTCCAGCTCCAGAGTCCATGTTCTTATGTTGTTGTTATTTTAGAGACGATGGAATTCTGTAACTGATCTAATGTCCCTCATGGCAACCAGTTTACTTTCACCTTTAGCAAATGTGCAAGCCCTGGGAATGTATGTTTTAGGTGCCAGGTTCACCACCAGCTTTGCCCTGCCTTCCTGTTTTTCTCTTACTCTTTACCCCACCAGACTTTTTCCCCTTGGGTGTGTCTGTTTGTAATTTACCAAAGCATCATTTTTGGAAGGTGATAATAAAATTTTTAAAAATAATAAAAATAAAGGTGATTCAATGATACAATTTGGAATCTTCCTAAGTGACTTGCCATATTCTCCAGTGCCTGTGCTGTGCTTGCAGAGGATTTGGGAGAGTGGGAGTGAAGGAGGTAGCTCTCTCTTAACAGGAACTAGGTACAGGTTCTCAACAAAGATAACCATGCTCTGTGTTGGGAAAATTTGTTGGGTGTGGGGAGATTGATTATCATAATAATTAGGGGATGCTATTCGGATTTACTGGACAAGGGACAAATCTGCTTATGTCCTACAATGAGGGACACAGTCCCAGACAAATTTTAAATGTTCCACTGGAACTTCAGGCAGATAAAAATCTCTACAGTTGCCAGACCCTAGCACCTAACTCCATTTCACATATTTTTTAAAAGGATAATTTGCATGGTTTTAATATATACTGAATTTTCCAGGAATCCAAAGGGAAGATTGTGCTTTGTTTCAGAACTTTACCAAGAACTGATCACCATTTAGAAATATTCCATCATCAATGATACTGTTTCTGTTTCAATACAATATGCCTGTATCAGTTTGCATTTGTAGATGTCACATTCATATTGATTCTACTTATATATACATACAAACATGCCCGTGTAGCCTTTATCTCAAAATGTTCAATATAAAGAAAAAGCGTCAACAATAAATATTATTTGAATATTATCTTACTTCTCTTACATCTAAATTTACTTATTGTATATAGAAGCAAACATCTGCCAACTTCATTATATCTCTAGTGTAGTCATGTCTGAACACATCCAGGTTGAAATACATACTCTCTTTTCCTTTTACTGAAGTATAGTTGACATACAATGTTGTTAGTTTCAGGAGTACAACAGTGATTCAACAATTCTGTACCTTAGGCTCCCCACAATGAGTGCCGTTACCATCTATCATCATACAATGTTATTACAATATTATTGACTGTATTCCCTATGCTGAACTTTTCATCCCCATGATTTATTTATCTTACAACTGGAAGTTTGTACCTCTTAATCCCTTTCACCTATTTCGCCTATCTCCTGCCAATCCTTTCCCCTCTGGCAACCACCAGTTTGTTCTCTGTATTTATGATTCTGTCCCTGTTTTTTTTCTTTTTTTTTTTTTGTTTGTTTTGTTTTTTAGATTCCCCATATAAATGAAGTCCTACGGTATTTGTCTTTCTCTGTCTGACTTATTTCACTTAGCATAATATCCTCTACATTCATCCATGTTGTTGCAAATGGCAAGATTTCATTCTTCCCTATGGCTGAGTAATATTCCATTATATAGATATGGATATAGATATAGATATATCATATCTTATTTATCCATTCACCCATCTATGGACACTTAGGTTGCCTCCATATCTTGGCTACAGTAAATAATGCAGCAATAAACATAGGAGTGCACACATATTTTCAAATTAGTATTTTTGTTTTCTTTGGGTACATATCACATGTTCCAGTAATTCCACTATAGGGTAGTTATAATTTTAATTTTTTTTTTAGTTTATTCATTTACTTTGAGACAGAGGGAAAGACAGCACATACTTGCCACAGAGGGGCAGAGAGAGAGACAGAGAATCCAAAGCAGGCTCAGCACAGAGCCTGATGCGGGGTTTGAACTCACGAACCATGAGGTCATGACCTGAACCAAAATCTAGAGTCAGATGCTTAATCAACTGAGCCACCCAGGTGCCCCTCTATTTTTAATTTTTTGAGGAGCATCTATACTGTTTTCCACCAGGATTGTACCATAAATATATACTTTTTATTATAAATTACTTTTTGTTTGTTTATTCTCTGTTCAACATAATATATTGTTTTCTAAAAATGTAGATTATTTGTGAATTTCTTTTCAAGATAGCAAAGGGGGTATTACAAATACATGTTTGAAATGGTGGTGTGTTGTTTGAGAACCACTGGCTAAGGCCTCAAACATGTAGTTTTCTGGCATGTGCAAAGGCCTTCTTCAACTGTGATTCCTAGCTTAATATGACAATAAATAACATTTTCTCAGTATCCCTTCATTGTTTCTGCATCACTCAAATTCATTTATTCATTTCTCAAATAATTTATTGCATGTTACAAGGGACTAGACACTGTGCTAGGTGCTAGAATGGCAATTTGTTTAAACTCAAGTAGACACTACAAATTACAAGATGATAAAATAAACATTTTTTTTGCCAATAAACTTGAAATTTTTAATTATCAGAAATAATTAAATTATCAGAATTAAATTATCGGAAATAATTAAATTATCAGAATTAAATTATCAGAAATAAATATTAGTTTAGCAAGGTTGCTGAACACAGGTCAAGATACAAAATCAATACCAGTAGTAAAAATTACAAAAAATAAATGAAAGCAGATACCATTTACAGTAGCAACAAAAATACCAAATACCTATGAATAAATCTAATAAAAAATGTGCAAGGCCTATACACATAAAATAACATAATATTGAGAGATATTAATGAAGACCTCTAGAAGTAGAGAAATATCCCATGTTTGTGAATTGAAAAACTCCATAAAACATAAACTCCATTATTTATAATCCTCATAAAAATCATAGTAGTGCTTTTTAATAAAAACTTATAAGATGCTTCCAAACTACATATGGAAATACTAAGGGTCACAAATAGCTGAGATTCTACTATGATAGAATAAGGCCAAAGAACTTATTCTGCTAGATATCAATACTGATTATAATACTACAGAAATTAAGGCAGTGTGGTATTGATGTAAGTGCAGATAAACAGAGTACAGAAGAGTCCTCAAAAAGACCCACACATATTTGAATACTTGATCTTATAAGTTAACACTGAAAAGCAGAGGGAAAGGATCATTGAATAAACAGTGTTCAGGCTATTGGGTAGCTTTATGGGAAAAATAAACTTGATTATTATGTCACATCATACACAAAAATCAAATCTCAATTGATGGTAGTTCTAACTGTGAAGGATAAAATAAAATTTCTATAAGATAAAATAAGAGGGGTGCCTGAGTGGCTCAATTGGTTAAGCATGACTTCAGCTTAGGTCATGATCTCATGGTTTGTGAGTTCCAGCCCTGCATCGGTCTCTCTGCCCACTTCGGATCCTCCGCTCTCTCTCTTCCCACCCCCCCCCCCCCCCGCCACTTGCACTCTCTCTCTCTCAAAAATAATTAAACATTTAAAGATAAAATAAAATGTCTTCATGATGTGAAGATAGGGAAAAACATTTATTAAATGACACAAAGATCACCAACAATAAAGGAAAATATTAATAACATGGACTACATTAAATTAAGAACTTTGTCTATTAAATGATATCACTAAAAGAGGGAAAATGTAAGCCACAGAGTAGAAATACTTGTAACACATGTTATTGACAAAGGACTTGTGTTCAAAATACATGAAAAATCTTTTACAAATCAGGAAGAGAGGTACAGATGATTCGCTATATCTTCTTCACAAAAAAAGGATATCCAAATAACTGGTATGCCTACAATAGGTGCTCAACCTCTTTAGTAGCCAAAGAAATACAAATTGAAACATATTCTACCCTGTGACCAGCAGCTCCACTCCTAGGCACATACTCAACAGAAGTTCAAGCATATGCATACAAAAAGATATTTACAAGAATGTTCATCATAGTATTATTTTAATAGCCCCAAATTGGAGGCAACCCAAATATCCACTCACATTAGAACCATATCCCCATTCAGTGAAATAGTCTTCAGCAATTATGATGAAAAAACTACAGAAACATGACATGTGAACAAATCTCACAAGCATTATTTTGAACACAGAAAGCCAACATAAAAGAATATATATTGTATGATTTCATTTACATAAGGTCAAAAACAAGCAAAACTAAACTACGGCTTAGAGTGTGTATAGTAATTATAAGGAGGGAATAGATTTGAGAGGAACTGAGCTTGGCTTTTGGGGTGCTGGAAATGTCCTATTGACTATGGGATGGATTATATTGAGATATATGCTTATGATTTGTACACTCTTTTTTTTTAATGTTTATTTATTTTGAGAGAGCAAGAGTGCATGCACACAAGGTAGGGAGAAGCAGAGAGAGGGAGAGAGAGAATCCCAAGCAGGCTCCATGCTCAGCGCAGAGCTCAACATGGGGCTTGATTTCGCGACCTTGAGATCATGACCTGAGCTGAAATCAAAAGTTGGATTTTTAACCAATTGAGCCACCCAGGCACCTCTGTACACTCTTTTTTTTTTTAATGTGAGATACATTTCAATAATTTAATTCAATAATCAGCAATGCCTTAATCAGGCCAATCTCACAAAATTGTTTACACTTCAGTCATAATAATGTAATAGTTGAAGTGACAATTTATGAGCAACACTGATGAAACAAAAGGGGGAAATTATCTAAGGTTAATAATTACTAACAAAAGAATTAAATTGAACTCATGGAAAAACAGCTACACATGGAACATAACCAAACACCTTAGAAAAATGCTTCTTGCCTGACTTGACTTTGAGTCTCGCTGGCATTCAAGTATGCTCTGTCTTCATCTGTGAGGCTCCTGCTGGTTCATACCCCACCTATTCCTCCTCTGGTCTCAGTGACACTTTTGTCTTAATCTTGGACCAGATGAAGGCAGAACTCTTTGAACGCTGACTGGCCAATAGCAGAATGGAAACGTCTCCATCAACACGAAGCTGCAAATTGCCAGGATTCATCCTAAATGAATGTAGCCCTCAGAGAGCTTGGTTGTTAAGAGGAACATACCCCCAGAACCCTTCTGTGTGGCCCCAAGCTCCCTCATCTACAAGTGGGATACTGAGATTTGGGTTTTAATTTTTAATCTGAGAGTGCAGATTAGTAACCAGGCTGTTTTCCTCCGAGAGGTTTTGTCTTTGCTGTTACTGTCTTTGTTGTTGTATAAGAGAAAGGCGAGAAGGCAGGGATTTCAAGACCCTTATCATCTTTCCTTAAGCTAACTTTTCTAACATATCTCCAGCAGATCCCGTGGGTGGTGCCTATTAACCAGACAAAAGTCACCACCACAAAACACCATGTGCTTTTTGCGTTTGAGCATTTGTCCATAACTTGCCCACTTATTTCTACCTAGATGATTCAATTCTTGCCTTCAGGGTTGAATTGAATGCAGCTTCCTCTGAAAGGTTTTGCTAACTATTGGAGGCCCCTGTGCGTGCTCTTTCCTGTGCACTCACTCTAATGGCTACATCGTGACTCTATTTTCCACACCCTAAATCAGAAAGCCTCGTCTGTAGAGGGTTTGTCAACCAGTTATGGGTATGAATAGCTATCCATGAGATATTTGAAGGTGGAAATCCTGGAATTTCACATCGCTTTTCCTACAGTGGAAGTGCATATTATCAATGGTGTGCACTATGTTAAGTGCTCATATATGTTATTTCTTTAAATCCTCGTGAAAATCCTAGTAGGTAGATGTTATTATATAGTTGCCTAAGGTTATTCTAGAAACAATAAATTGCAGAGCCAGAATTCAAACCCAGCTCTGTCTGACTCTCCAGGCCGTGCCCCCCCATTCTGCACAGAGCTGCTCACAGGTGTGGGGAAGGGCACGGGTGGCAGAGGTTGGGTCGCCTGTGGCATCCAGCATGGAGACAAGCTGGGTGAGATGAGGCCGGGCCTGACCGTGGAGTTTTGTCCACATCAGATCGGTGCACCCGAGCTGGAGCTCTGTCCCACAAGCAACTGGAAGACAATACGTGGGAGTAAGAAGGCTTCAGTGAGCCCTCTGGAAGACGCTCATCAGTTTCAGAGCTGGTGGAGAACCGTGGCTGCAAGCACAGACTCGAGAGCCAGCCTGCATGCAGTTCAGTCTTGGCTTCGTCACTTATTGGATGTGTGACTTTACACAAGTCACTTACCCTCTTTGAGGTCACTCTGTATGCCTGGTTGTTCTTGTTGTTGTTGCTGTTTGTTTGTTTGTTTTATCTGCAACATGGCAATGACAGTACTTCCCTCACAGTGCTGGCTGGTGTGAGGTTCAACTGAGTTAATACATGGAAACCTGTCTGTGCTCCTCCTCTCCAAACATTACCCCAGTCTCATTACAAGAAGAACATCAGACAAGCCCCAAGTGAGAGACATTCTACAAAGTATCTGACCCGTAATCTTCAAAACTGTGAAGGTCACTGAAAACAGGGAAAGTCTGAGAAACTGTCACAATTGAGAGGAAACTAAGGAAAGATGGTGACTAAATATAGTGCGGTAGGTAGCCTTCATGGGATCCTGAGATAAAGGACATTAGAAAAGAAAATGAGGAAATCTGACTAAAGAATGGAAATTCGTTAAAAAAAGATGTACTAACGTTGGTTCATTTATTATAATAAATGTATCGTAGTAATGTAAGATATTTGTAAGAGGAGAAACTGTCTATGAGATATATAGGAGCTCACTATACCATCTGTCCTGGTTAATTTTATGTGTCAATTTGATTAGGCCATAGTACCCAGTTGTTTGGTTAAACACAAGTCTAGACGATTCTATGAAGATACTTTTTAGATGTGATTAATATGAAATCAATAGACTTTGAGGAAAGCAGATTACCCTCCATAATGTGGGTGAGCTTTATCCAATCAGTTGAAGGCCTTAAGAGACAAACTGAGATCCTCCCAGCAGAAATCTGAATAAAGTATAGACTTAAGTTCATAATTATGCATCATCAATGATTCATTAATCATGACAAATGTACCATACTAATGTAAGATGTTAGTAATAAAGGGACACCGGCTGTGGGGTAGATGAGGTATATCTCTTTACTGTCTTTGCAATAATTCTATAAATCTAGAATGGTTACAAAAATTTTTTTTAATTTTTTTTATGTTTATTTATTTTTGAGAGACAGAAACAGACTGCGAGCAGGGGAGGGGCAGAGAGAGAGGGAGACACAGAATCCAAAGCAGGCTCCAGGCTCTGAGCTGTAGCACAGAGCCCAACGAAGGGCTCAAACTCATGAACTGTGAGATCATGACCTGAGCCAAGTCGGACGCTCAACCCACTGAGTCACCCAGGCGCCCCAGAGGGTTATAAACTTTTTAAAAAATGTTTAAGAAAATCAGACTTGTAGAATTCAGTTTTACTGGCAGAAATAGGATTTTGCTTTCAAATAGTGAAATGAAAAGCATATGCCATTATGTTCCACAATATCATCCAGAGTCTTGCTGTAGTGGCAGAAAGGAGTGAAAATGGATTTCTCTTTATGGACTTGTACAAAAAAATACTTTTGTATAGCCAATGAGTGCTTTACAGTAGAAACACTGCACATATGGAAACAATCAAAAGGGAATACACTGCAGAATCCTGTGATTTAAAAGGGACATAAAATATGCTTCTTGTTTTTAATGGGATAATTATTTTCATTCTTAAATAATTATTCCTCTCTTTCTAGGTAACTCTCTTCTGCCACTTTAATAGACCATGTGGTGAAAATAGAGAACTGGGAGCAGGGGTAAGGGATGTGTAGGGAAGAAAGGTCTTTGTCTGGCAGGTCATGTTCAGAACATCAGGCAAGTTGAAGACAAAACCATTCATTCGGAAGTATTTATTGTTTGCCTACTGTATGCCAGGAGTGTGAGGCTTCTAAAATGAATCATTTACAGATGCTACCCTCAAGCATCTTATCATTGTTCAGGGTTGTAACACACACACACACACACACACACACACGCTTTGTATATGAACATATAAATTATGTATTATAATTTATAATAAGGATATATAAATTATATCCTTATGTATAATGTGTGTATAATTATAAATATGTAAGTCATATATATATATGTATATACATATCCTGCAAAGATCACTCTTTCCTTACCTCCCATAGGCAACTTTTCTAATGTGTTTAGTATGTATCTTGTATGTAAGTGTTCCTGAAAAAATGTATAATGCTGTTGATAGGCATACATCTTTAATGTATATAAATGGTGAGGTGCAATATATCTCATCCCATTTTCTTTTTTCAGCAAGCACTATGTTTTTAACACCCATTCTTATTGTTATATGAATATATGACACATTTATAATTGCTCCACGATATTCCAAGGTGAGCATCCTGGAAAGAAGGAAGGAAGGAAGGAAGGAAGGAAGGAAGGAAGGAAGGAAGGAGAAAGGAAAGGAAAGAAAGAAAGAAAGGAAGGAAGGAAGGAAGAAAGAAAGGAAGAAAGAAAGTCCCTGTTTAGCCAGTCCCATTGTGGTGTCTGACACTCTTCCCAATAGTCCCCTCCTCAAGGAGGCTTCAGTTAGTTGACGCATTCCCTTGGGTCTAGGATATAAGTATTCACTTACACAGATCTGACTGTCTAGGAAAGTTTCCAAGGAAGGAAACTATAATTAGTGCTACTCTATAAATCTTCTCTGCCTCCCAAGAATATATCATTTTTGATTCCTATGGAATTTTTTCTTTCCTGATTCCAGAAGACTATATTAACTTCATCTCTATAATCCCCATAGGATTTATGAACATGAATTATATTTCAGGATGTTTACCTGTGGGAGAATAAAGGTGAAGGGTCTGAGAGACAGGAACAGACCTATCCTCGCTGTGTCTGATGGTCTGGGCCATCTTAATCTCCTTATGTGGTAAGAATAGGTGCTAAATTATTCTTCCTATGTTTGAATCTTAGTTCTGCAATTTTCTAGCTGTGTAACCTTGGGCAAATTACTCATCTAGGAAATGATGTAATTAAACCACAGATGATTTCTAGGATACATTCCAAGTCAACTACTGTTTCATCTATAGATGATTTCTTGGCTCTGTGCCCTTTCAGCATCATTCTTCTCTCTGAAATGTCTTTTCCCCAATGTCCTCTTCTCCCTTCAAGGTTCTCTCCAGACAGCATTTTCTCTATAAAGCTTTTCCTTAGAACTCAGTTTTAAAAAAAATGAAAGATTGTTAAAGATGGAATAAATGAAGGTAAGATAAAATCTTTTATATTTCTTATTAATTGTTCTAATAGACAAGTGTTCAAAGTAATAATAGTAAATAGTAACAATTTATTAGGTGATTATAGCATATGGGTGAATGAAATGAATGACATTAATGGTATAAGAGATGGGAGGTATGAATTGTAATACTGTGTTATAAGATACCTTCATTGCATGTGAAGTGGTACAGTGTTATTTGAAAGTGGACTTAAATTTGTTATAAATGTATATTGTAAATTGATATGCTAAGAGAGGAGAGAAAATGGAATTACATAAAATGGTCAGTTAAAACCAGAAAAGGAAGAAAAAGGTAAAAAACACAGAACATGTACAATGAATAGAAAACAGTTACAAACATGGTAAATAGTAAACCAAATATATCAAGAATCACATTAAATATGAATGATCTAAATACATTAATTAAAAGACAAAGACTGTCAAAGTAGATAAGAAAAAGACCTAACTACATATTTTTTAATAAGAAACCCATTTTAAATGTAAAGAAACAGGTTAGAAGTAAAGGGATGAAACAAGATATACTATAATAACACTAATCAAGAGAAAGCTGGAATAGCTATTTTAATTTCAGACAAACTAAACTTTAGAAAAGGGAAATTATCAGGGATAAAGAGGGTCATTACATAATGACAAAGGTGTCAATTCTCCAAGAAAATATAACAATCTTTAACATGTATGTACCTAATAATAGAACATCAAAAGACATGAGGCAAAAAATAAATGAACTGCAAATAGAAATAGATAAATCCATTATTATAGTTGGAAACTTAAATACCCCTTCAGTAACTGATAGATCCAGCAGGCAGAAAATGAGTAATAATAAGGTTGAAGTAAACAGCACCATTAATCAGCTAGATCTAATTGACATTTATGAAATACTTCATCCAATAAGAGCAGCATACACATTTTTTTTCAAACTCATATGGAACATTTACCAACACAACCACATTTGGGGCCATAAAACAGACTTGAACCAATGTAAAAGACTGGAAGTCATACAAGATATGTTCTCAGACCACAGTGGAATTTAACTAGAAATCAACAACAGAATGATAAATTTTAAAAACTCCCAAATATTTGGAGGCTTAACACACTTTTCATTGGATGTAGAGAAAGCAGTGCGTGTAGGCAAAATTTATAGAATGAAGTGACCTTATTAGAGAAGAAGAAAAAATCTGATATCTATAACTTAAACTTTCACTTTAGAAAACTAGAGAAAAAAAGTGCAATTTAAAACTAAATCAAGCAGAGGAAAGGAAATGAAAAACATCAGAGCAGAAATCAACAAAATTAACTGGAAAACATACCAAAAAAAATCAATGAAACAAAAAATGGCTCTTTGAAAAGATTAATAAAATTAATAAACCACTGGCCTGGCTAACCAAGAAAAAAAAGAGAAGACACAAATTACCAGTATTGGAAATGAAATAGGGGTCATCACTACTGATACGGCAGACATTAAAAAGTTAATAAAGGAATACAGTAATCAAGTAAGGTTCTAAAGGAGTATTTTTTTTTAAGTTTATTTATTTTGAGAAAGAGAGAACGTGAGAGCAAGAATCCAAGGCAGGCTCTGCACTGCCAGCACAGAACCCAACGTGAGGCCTGAACTCACAAGCTATGAGATCACGACCTGAGCAGAAATCAAAAGCCAGGTGCTTAACCAGCTGAGCCATGCAGGCGCCCCCGAAGGAGTAGTTTTAAGATTTTGTTCTATATCAGAATTACAGGAAGGGGCCTATAAATTGCAGCCCCGCCCCAGGTCTCACCTATAGATTCTGATTCTGTAGACGTGGGTTGGGTATTTTTAACAAGAACCCCAGGTGATTCCAATACACTTGATCCTAGGACCACAAGTTGAAAAGCACCTAGGGCTCAGACGAAAGCATTAACCCTAGATGGAGAAAAGAGCATAAATATACCACAGGAGATGTGTGGGCCAGGGGCTGGTGGAGTGTTTGTTTGGTTTTTTTTAAGGTTTTTTAATCTATTTTTGAGAGAGAGACAGAGTATGAGCGCAGGAGGGGCAAAGAGAGAGGGAGACACAGAATCAGAAGCAGGCTCCAGGCTCTGAGCTGTCTCAGAACTCATGAGCCACAAGATCATGACCTGAGAGGCAGTCGGACACTTAACCCACTGAGCCACCCAGGTGCCCCAGGGCTGGTGGAATTTTATCTGGTGGCCTCCTTTCTTTATGGAGAGGATAGCTCTGTGAACAACGGGCTATTTGTAGCCAGAAGGTGGTAGGAGCAGTCAGGCTAGAAAGAGAAGTTGTAGGGATGGGAAAAGATGCTTACATGGGGTAAGGGAAGGGATTCTGAAGTAACCCCAATCCTGGAAATCAAAGTTGTAAAGATACTATGTCTTTGTGAAGAATGGGGAACACAACTGCCATTAGTTTTCTACACAGCTTAAAGAGGGGAGGAGCCTAGAAAGAAACTGGAAGAAAAAAGACTTCTAAAATTCCAGTTGTGAGGGTTCCAAACATCACCACCTCTCTCTGCTAAAAAGGCAGCATGGTGTAAAATGCACAAGCCCTGGAACTAGCCAGATTTCCCAGCCTAAGATTAACCACTTAATCTCTTTATGCCTGGTCTCCTCATTTATAAAATGGACATAAAATAATCTCCACTTTATAGACTCAGAGTAAGTTCTAAATGAGTTAACACATGTAAAATTATTCAAGTAATGCCTATGTCATGGCTAACACTCGGATGAATGTTAGCTCATTCACATTCTACAAGCAATACCCTGCTTGAATTTTACACGAATAAGTCTATTAGTTTTACCTCAAACATAATTACTTTTGTCCCCATTTTACAGGTGAAGAAACGATGTAAAAGGAAAACAAATGGTTTGGCCAAGTCCCTACAACTACTACGTGAGCAAACAGGAACTGGACACCAGGTCCCCAAACTCCAGCTGAGTTTTCTGAGTGTCTACTCGGTGCCAGGGGGTTGAGAAAGGTGCTTTTTAACATGTCAACACTTGCTATGTACTGCCCCTATTATCAGTTGAGGATATTGAGGATAGAGTTAAAGGCTAACCTGTAGAGAGGTAGTGGAAACAGGGCTGGAGAGCAATTAGGCTCTTCCACACCCCCTTGATGGAATCTATGTTACCCCATAGCATACTGGTTGCCTCAGAGCTACCCACTAGTGCTTACTAGCCCCTGTGAGGAAATCAGAGTTAATGAATCTCAGCCCTGTCAGAGAAAAGCTAATAGCTTTGTGGGAAATAGAAAAAAGTACGTACAAAGCTTTAATACAAGGTGAAAAGGTGCCTGGGAACTCGGAGAGATTCCTTCCAGTTGGGAGTGAACCTTGAAGAGGAGTGGAACTGGGGCATGTGGATAAGGGGCCTGGGTTGGGGGAAGAGCTGACTGGAGAAGCAGACACACGGAACTCCCAAGAATATCCAGTGAAGTCAGTGTGTGCAGAAGGCTCGGGGAAGGTAAGATTTGAAGGGGAATTTGGGGTTCTGTTTGCAGGGAGCTGGGAATATGAAACTAAAGAGTTTGGGCTTTAATCGGGAGCCGTGAGAGTTGCGTTGCTTCTGGTTTTTTTGCAAGTGCTTCTTAAAATTAATGTTTTTTACTTTGAGCTAATTGAAGATTCACATGCAGTTATAAGAAATAATAGAGACCCTGAGTAACTTTGACTTAGTTTCTCTCAATGCTAAATACCTTGAAAAACTGTAGTCAATATTATGAACAGGTTATTAACATCGATACAATCCACAGCTCTTATTCAGATTTCCCCAGTTTTACTTGTAGTCATTTATGTATTTAATTCTATGGAATTTTATCATATATGTAGGTTTGTGTATCTATAACCACAGTCAAGATCTATTCCAAAGATTTTCTTTTTTTTCCTGGAAACTTTTTAACTTTACATGTTATATATAAGTTCTCTTATCCATTTTAAATTAACTTTATAAGGTGAGAGATTTAGACTGGAATTTGTTTGCTTATGTGTTTTTGTCCATGGATGTCCAATTGCTCAGCACCATTTACAGAAAAGACCATCCTTCTGTATTGAATTGCTTTTGTGCCTTTGTCAAAAAAAACACAGCTGAACATATTTGTGTGAGCCTATTCCTGGGTTCTCTATTCTGTTCCATTGATTTATATATCTATCTCTCTGCCAATATTACACTGTCATAATTACTGTGGCTATATAATAAGATTTAATATCAAATAGAGTGATTCTTCTCACTTTATACCTATTTTTCAAGAGAGTGTTAGCTATTCTAGGTACTTTCCATATAAATTTTAGGATAAGCTTGTCTATGTCTACAAAAAACTTTACTGGGGATTTTGGCAAGAATTCCATTAAACCTAGAAATCGGTTTGGAGGGGACTGACATCTTTACTAAGTTGAATCTTCTAATACATGAACATATTATATCTCCATCTATTTAATTTGATTTCTGTTATTAGCACTTTGTAATTTTCAGCATTCAAATCCTTGATGTGTTTTATTAAGTATATACATAGTATTTCATTTTCTTTATAGCAATTTTAAATAATACTGTATTTTTAATTTTGGTTTCCATTTAAGCTGTGTTACTATGTAAAAACATCCTTTTACTTTCAATCCACTTTTGTCATTAAGTGTGAAGTGAATTTCTTCTCCAAACACCATATAATTGGCTTATGGTTTTTTTTTTTTTTTGGTTTGTTTGTTTTAATCCACTCTACTAATCTGCTTTTTTAATTGGTGTATTTACATCACTTATATATAAGGTAATTCTTGATATATTTGAGCTTAAGTATGCCATTTTATCATTTGTTTTCTGGTTTTTCTGTTTCTTTTTTCTCACCTTCTTGTAAGCTACATTTTCCAGAATTCCATCTTAATTTACTTTTAGAGTATTTGAGTGTATCTCTTTATATAAAAATTGTTGTTCTAGGTATTACAATATGCATATGTGACTTATCACAACATGTTGCTATCAATATTTTACCACTTCGAGTGAAGTATGGAAACCTTACCTCTATTTAGGTCTCTTTGCCTTCCCCAGTGTTTAATACTATTACCTCAAGTATCAGATATTATGATTTTTGTTTCAATCATCAAATATGATTGTAAAAACTCATGACAAGGGTATATTATTATAATTACCCCCATTTTTACCTATTCTAATATTCTACTTTCCTTTCTAAAATTCCAAATTGTTCTCCATTATCATTTTTCTGTTTGGAAAACTTCCTTTAGCCATTTTTTAAAGGGCAAGTTTGTTAGCAACAAATTATCAAAAAAATTTTTTTATCCTAGCCTTTCCTCATCTGAACATTTCTTTATTTCCTCTTTGCTCTTGAAGGAGCAATTTGCAGTTGACCTTTCTTTTCTTTCTTTCCTTTTTTTTTTTTTTTAATGTTTTTATTTTTGAGAGAGAGAGATAGAGAATAAGTGGGGGAGGGGCAGAGAGAGAGGGAGACACAGAGTCCGAAGCAGGCTCCAGGCTCTGCACTGTCAGCACAGAGCTGGACACGGGGCTCGAATCCACGAACCCTGAGATCATGACCTGAGCAAAAGTCAGATGCTTAAACGACTGAGCCACCCAAATGCCCCAACCTTTCTCTTCTTTCAGCACCTGAAAAACGTCCTGCCATTTCCTCTGCCGTCTGTGGTTTCCAATGAGATCTCTGCTGTCAAATGAATTAGGTTTCTTTATAGGAAATATGTTGTTTCTTTTTAGCTGTTTTCAAGAGTTTTTCATTGTGTTAAGCTTTCAGAATTTAATTATGTGTCTTGGCATGGATTCCCCTGGAGTTATCCTGATAAATTACTTCATCTTCTTGGAACGGTAGGTTTGTATCTTTCACCGAATTTGGGAAGTTTTCAGTCATATTTTTTCCCAATACTCATTCAGATCTATTCTGTGTCTCCTCTCCTTCTAGGACTCTGATAATACAAATGTTGGAATATGGGTTCCTGTCCCATAGGTCCTTGAGACTCTATTTATTTTTTCCCAGGTGATTTTTCTGTCGTTTACACTGAATAAATTTTATTACTTTATATTCAAGTTGAATGATTCCATTCTCTGTCATTTCCATTCTACTATGGAGCTCATTCAGGAAATTTTTACAATTTATATTATTGTATTTTTCAGTTCTATAATTTCCATTTAGATCCTTTATATACATTTTATTTCTTTGCTGAATTTTTAAATTTTTATTTGCCTCAAGAAAATTTATAAGTGATTATTGAAGAATTCCTATGATGGCTTTAAAATCCTTGAAATGTTATTCCAATATCTGACTCATCTCTGTCTTGGTTTCACTTAATTGTCTCTCTTTCTGCTCTATCTCCAAACTTTGGATCCTAATTAGCTCCAGAACTCTAGTCTGGTCTATTCCTTTGAATCTTTGGCCCAGTGCAATGTTGGTTCCCTGGGCTGGGTCTCTTTATTAAGGTAATATATTTTATACTGGCTTTGAGGTAGAAACCTTGATTTGGATATAGGAGCTACGGTTTCTTATGTTCATTATTCCTCATGAATTCTATTTCATAATTTTTTTCTTTAAATTTTTTTTTCGTTTTTTATTTATTTTTGGGACAGAGAGAGACAGACAGAGCATGAACGGGGGAGGGGCAGAGAGAGGGAGACACAGAATCGGAAACAGGCTCCAGGCTCTGAGCCATCAGCCCAGAGCCCAACGCGGGGCTCGAACTCACGGACCGCGAGATCGTGACCTGGCTGAAGTCGGACGCTTAACCGACTGCGCCACCCAGGCGCCCCTATTTCATAATTTTTTAATTTGACCTTTCTAGCATTTAAAGTTTTTGGCTTTGGGATATATAGCTCTCCACCACTCATTCTCCCAGTTTTTCTGTGTGTGTCTATCTTTTTTTCTCTCTCTTTCTCCCTCTTTCTCTTTTTTCTTTGTCTTTTTCTCTTTCTCTCTCTGTCATTCTTGCGTGTGAGGCCTCCAGAGTCACCTTCATTCATCTACATCGGTGCTTTCAAGAGCCTCTTTTCTAGTCTTTTTTCATTCCCAAAGACTTTTCGGTTGCTCTAATTACAATAGGCAGAGTAAGTTTTGTGGTTTAGGAAAAATGAACAGCAATTTCATTATGGCTTGCCATTCTCACCCTAATTCTTCCTTCCCCTGAGTTCTTCCGCCCTCCTCCAACTTATTTCTCCCTGAAACCTGCTATGTTTTCCAAAGCGAAATCTGCTTTCCTTTGGATTAAATAAAAAGGTCACGACACTTCCAAAAGCCATTTTTAAAATGCTGAAAGACTGGATGTGTGGATATTCTTCTGCAGTAGCTCCTTAAATCTTCCCCACAATTCTTTTTCGTAGGCATTTGTTCCTATTCTACCTAAAAGTAATTTTTCCAAGATTACATAGCTCAAAGGCATATTAAGGTGTATTCAAAAGAAGAAAAAAGGGAAAAAATGCATAAGCATTCTAAACCAAATTCTCTGATGCTAAAGCATGTGCCCTTGATCTCTCCAACATGGATGTACTTTTGGGTAAAAATTAAAAAGCTATGGAAATTTTTTTTACTAATGAGCAAAAAATAGCATATCAGATTAATGACATAGAATGTTAGCACCAGAAAAAGAATAAAACTAAAACTAGAAAAGTAGGTTTGGGCCTATGTGTATCATTTATGAGCCCTGTAACCTTGAACAAGTAATTTTACCTGCTACATTAGTCCTTCTTT
Organism: Panthera leo; assembly: GCF_018350215.1. Classification (NCBI taxonomy): domain Eukaryota; kingdom Metazoa; phylum Chordata; class Mammalia; order Carnivora; family Felidae; genus Panthera; species Panthera leo. The sequence goes on along the minus strand of NC_056686.1, from coordinate 55,925,891 downwards.
GGCAAATAAGAAACAAATATGTAAACAAATTACAAATTTCTTTTGCCTAACAAATTACTACAAACTTTCTGGCTTAAAATAATGCTCAACTACAGAACTCACAATCTTGTAGGTCAGAAGTCTGGATGCTCTCTGCTTAATCAAGGATAAAATCAAGGTGTTGACTGGTCTGTGGTCTTCTGTGCAGTTTCTAGAGAACAATCTGCTTTCAAGTGCATTTGGGTTGTTGGTAAACTCCAACTGGAAACAGTTGTAAGCCAGAGGTCCATGTTTTCTTGTTGGCTGTCTGCTTCTAGAGGCTGCCCACATCCCTGCCCCGATTTTCTTAGGAAGCTTTTGTGGTAATGATCAAATGAAACCTATTGTATAAGCAGTGGTAAGAAATGTCATAGCTGCTGCTTAAGATCACTGGGTTTAGAGGACATCCCTCAACGTTCTTACATAGAACCTCCAAACCACAGGTAATCCTACCAGGAGGCAGCTTCTGAAGTCTCTTATAACATGTGTTAGTTGGACTTTCTGGATGGACAAAAATCAGGTTTTGTGTTGGAGAAATGCTTACTGAGCAAAGTGTTTGAGGCACCACGAAGCACCTGGTCCTGGTGGTGGAAAGGATTCTAGCTGATCATTCTGTAGTGAACTGAAGGCAGTGAGGCTTGGGCAAGGCAAACCTACAGTAGCCAAAGGGCATAGAAGTGGTTAAAGATGCCTGCAGGGAACTAAAAGTGGAAATCCTGTAAGCCTACCCATCCGCATGTGCCAGGGCCGGTGAACCCAGGGTCTCTCCCTCATCCCCCTCTCCCCAACCTCCACCCCTGGGCTGTGGCTGTGCGCACAGTTCCTCTTCTGTAGGAGATGTAGGCACACCGCCCCGCTGGCCCTCCCTCTGCATATGAGCAAGTACAATCTCCAAGCCTGCGCCCTCCATCTCTGGGTGGCGCTGCGCTGCAGTGTTCAAGCACTTAATGGGCTCAGCACATGGGTTGTATCCACCTGCTAGGGGAGGCTGTGATTGGTCTTTGCTGTTGCCACTGCCCCTACCCGCGCCACCACTGATTCTAGAAGCAGTTAATTTGCCCGCGTGCACACTTGGTGGTGCCTTGGAGAGAGGTAAAAGCTATATTCCCCTCCGCCTTCCCACCCCCACCCCAGCACGCCAAGAGACACGGTGGGTAAACCAGTTTGGGCTGTTGCGCGTGAGAGCTGGAGGCCTACTTGTCCGGGAAGTGGGTATCCGTCCCTCGACCTTCTGAGGACAGTTGTAGGCAATGGGTCTATACTGGCACCAGAGTGGAGCATCCTGGCTCCTTGGACACCCTCCTTACCCCCATTATTACTGAATCGGGTCCTTGAGGTCTCCAAGCAATAGCAATTGACGAAAGGCCAACGCCTTTCTGCCTCTCTCCCTCTCTCTCTCCCTGTTGCCTCTCCCCTCCCCCACCTCCTTCTCTCTCTCCCTCTGTCTCCCTCTGTCTCTCTCCCTCTCTCTCTCCCTCTCTCTCTCTCTCTCCCTCTCTCTCTCCCTCTCTCTCTCCCTCTCTCTCTCCCTCTCTCTCTCCTTCTCTCTCTCCCTCTCCCTCGCTCGCTCTCTCTCTCTCTCTCCCTCTCTCTCCCTCCCTCCCTCTCTCTCTCCCTCTCTCTCCCTCTCCCTCCCGCTCCCTCTCTCTCTTCCTCACTGCCCATACCGCCTTTTGTGATTACCATGGGTGGGCAATGAGCCTGGCTCTGCCTCAGTGGAGGGAAGGAGGTGGGATTGGGGGAGCGAGCTGAGAACCTGCCGAGTGTCCCCAGGTAATAGCTAGCGAAGGAGACACACGGGGAGTCTTCCAGGTTCTAAACCCCATCTTTCTCTCTTCCTTTCTTCCTCCCTAACCATCTTTTGCTGCTGGGTAAGTGCCAAGAATTTGTGCGCGCGTCTGCCCACCAATTCCCTGCGATGAACAATAAGTGCTTTGGCTTCAAGAAACTGCTGATTCAGAACGGCTGGTTCAGTGGCTGTGTCCTCTGCCCGCCCTGCTTGTCACACATTCTTTTCGTGCCCCCAGAGCAAGAGCAGGGCTTATGGCATCGTGGTGCATGGTTCGTATGGCGTGTGTAAGAGTGCGCTGGTGCAGAGGGCGGAGCGTGCGGCTTTCCCAATGTGTATCTGCCAGTCATTGAGAAGACCTATCGCCAGGTGCTGAGCTGCAGACCCAGCCTTGGGGCTCTGCACTTCACCGACACCGCCCATGGCCACCGCTACCTGGATCTCCAGCGCCTCGCCATTGCCTTCATCCTGGTGTATTCAGTCACCAAGAAGCAAACCGTGGAGGAGCTGAAGCCCTTCGGTGAGCTGTTCCGCAAAGTCAAAAGCAACAACTTGAGTAAGTATTCTATCTACTGGTGTGCAGCCAATGCAATGAAAGCGGCTGGGAGCTGACTGGTGAGGGACCGCGCTGCCTGCGCCTTGGAGTGGAATTGCCCGTTCCTAGGGGCCTCCGTCCAGACGGCTATCGGTATGCAGGAGCTGTTTCACATACTGCTGAAGCACGAGAAGCATCCTGCCACCTACCTCCACCATCCTGAGAAGAAATCCCAGATGCCCAAGACCCCCGAGAAGCTGCTACGTAAATACATCATCACGTGAGTTCTGGGTGTTAGGATCCCGAACTTCTAGAGTGTGCGGAAACATGGACCCGTCCCGGTGTAACCTGTCACTGTTAAATGGTTGAAACATTGGAGGAGGAGGAAAAAAAGGAGAACGATGCATTTAAAGACCACTTGGGGGGCGCCTGGGTGGCTCAGTCGGTTAAGCGTCGGACTTCAGCTCAGGTCACGATCTCGCGGTCCGCGAGTTCGAGCCCTGCTTCGGGGCTCTGGACTGATGGCTCAGAGCCTGGAGCCTGCTTCCGATTCTGTGTCTCCCTCTCTCTCTGCCCCTCCCCCATTCATGCTCTGTCTCTCTCTGTCTCAAAAATAAATAAACGTTAAAAAAAAAATTCAAAATAAATAAATAAATAAAGACCACTTGGATAGACTGTAGAGATTAATGTTTGAAAAAGAGAATGAAATGCTGAAATGAATTGAAGAGGCCACTGCTCTTCGTGTAACTCTATCGCATGTTATTTTTAAACATTTCAAGTCCTGTAAAGTCCCCATTGTATACTTAATTGTTTAAAAAATGTATTTTTGCAACAAAAGCTGTGGCAGATAGATTTTAGACAGATATGTTAAACAAGATAAATAAATGGATAATCTATGGCTGAGCATTGGGGGTCAGGGAGAGAAAATAGTGAAAATGGAACTTGCTTACTAAATATGTGCTAGTTATTTCCTAAGTCATTTAAAAATGTTTGGGTATTCCACATAGCAGTTTTTTTGACTTAAGGCTTTTCCTGCAAGCTTTATAATTTCTTTTTCACTGGGCAGCAAAAATATCCATTGCATTGAAATTTCAACCACATCTGGGGACGGTTTCTAATAAGAATTTTACACAGGGAAGCTTATTCCCTCTTGAAATTAGCCAGTGGGGGCAGGGGTGCAGTTAAGGAGTCCCCACCATGCAGAGCTGGTTTATATCCATAACCTTTCCAGGACTGACATCCAAAGGAACTCCAGGCACCTCTGAAGAGGATGCTCACTCTGTTGCTGTCCCGGAGATAAAAAGGTGGCAAAAAGCAGCCTTTGGCTGCTTCAAAAGTCTTCCCTCAAGAAATGCTAGATGTAGGGAGTGGGGAGGGGGAAGGAGGGTAGGGGAAATGGTGGAATGTGAAATTTGAGAAGTTCCTCCTTAAGGGAGTTATTTTAAAAAGATTAATTTTAGAGGCACCTGGGTGGCTCAGCCGGCTGGGCGTCCAACTTCAGCTCAGGTCATGATCTCACAGTCTGTGAGTTCAAGCCCCGTGTCCAGCTCTGTGCTGACAGCTCAGAGCCTAGAGCCTACTTCAGATTCTGTCTCCCTCTCTCTGCCCTTCCCCTGCTCATGCTCTGTATCTCTCTGTCTCAAAAATAAATTAAAAAAATTTTTTTTAATTAAAAAAATTTTTTTTAAATAAAAAAAGATTAATTTTATACCTGAACATGATTTTTTTTTGAGTGAATACTATACATATCCTTTTGAATGTCTTTATTTTTAGTTGGGGAAAGGAGGTTCTTAATCTGGTAAATTTTTTTCCCCATGATATATTTATTATTGAATGATTTATGTGTTTTTAAAAGTAGCTTCTTACAGGGGCGCCTGGGTAGCTCAGTCAGTTAAGCGTCCAACTTCGGCTCAGGTTATGATCTCACGGCTTGTGAGTTTGAGCCCTGTGTCCAGCTCTGTGCTGACAGCTCAGAGCCCGGAGCCTGCTTCACATTCTGTGTCCCCCTCTCTCTCTGCGTGTCTCCCTCTCTCTCTGTGCGTCTCCCGCTCATCTCTGTCTCTCTTCTCTTAAAAATAAACAAACATTAAAAAAAAAAGTAGCTTCTTATAGCTTGATTTTTAGGGAAAAAGCACACTGTTGAAAAGTAATCATAAACAGAAGGCAGATTTGAGGGAAGATCTATTTGCACATGCACAAGAAGATAATAAGTTATATTTTGTATAAGATGGTTGCTAGGATAGCCAGGTGGAGCTTTCCAGTGGGAATTAGACTGGGATTGGTGGCTGGAGATGATGAGTTTTCAGCATACAGCTGGTGGTAAGACTATGGAGGGAAAAAAAGGCAAGATAAAAGGGTTTAGGACAGAATCCTAAGGGAACACAAACACCCTAGAAAGCTACTGACCTAGAGGAAACTACAAAGGACACTTAGAAGTGACCAAAAGAGGGACGCCTATGTGGCTCAGTCGTTTAAGCGTAGGACTTGGGCTCAGGTCATGATCTCATGGTTTGTGAGTTTGAGCCCCACATTGGGCTCTCTGCTGTCAGCACAGAGCCTGCTTCAGATCCTGCATCCCCCCTCTGTGCCCCTCTGCCACTGGTTCTCTCTCTCTCTCTCTCTCTCAAAAGAAATAAATAAAACTTTAAAAATGACCAAAAAATAGGAGGAAATTCACAATGTACAGTAATGAATGTTGAAGGAGAAATGAGTTTCAAGGGAAAGCGTGTACTCTATCATAGCAAAAAAAAATTTTTAAATAGAATAAGATGAGGATTAGAAAGTGTTGCTGACAGTTAGCAGATTTCTGGTTCCAGCCAAGGTAGAGTAACTCCCCTATTCTTCTGCACTAAAGTATCCCTGGACATAACACAATAAACAAGAAAAGGAAAATATTTAAAGATGGAAAGAAGTGAATGGCCTAGGAACCTGGGGATGTAAGAAACGACGTGACGGTGATTTCTCTGAGTTTTCTTATTGTCTCCATTCATGCACTGTAGAATGCATCCAGGTCAAAGCTACCAACAGGCACAGACCAAAAAGGGCACATTTTCTTTCCCTAGCCAAAGCACTGGAAAAAGAGTGGTTTAATAATAGAAAATCTTTTTGGTAATACGTACCTGAATATCCAACACCAGCAGCCAAACCCCTGCTCTTTCTCCTCCCCCCAGGGAGAGCTGGTCTTCTACCTCACAATACCCTGCCCTGTGGAAGCAGATGGTAGTGTTCTGACGTCCTCTCCTGGTGCGGGACAACAGGACAGAGCAAGGAGCGAATAATCATCAATCCCAGAGCAACAGATGCCCCCATCCTTTCCCCGCTGGCAGGGTGATGTCCATGGGGCTGAGCAGGGAGTTAATGCTCTCAGTCCCCTTCCAGGGTTGTCAGCAGGTGGCTGGCGGGGAGCTGAGCCTCCCTCTCCAGCTGCCAGGAGCGGGGCTGAGGTGTGAAACAGTGCAAGCCAATGGTCTAGTCCTCCCCCAGCCCACCCGCACCTTCATGAGTCTCAGCTTCCTTGACCATAATAAAAAATTGGGGACATGGTCATCTCTTAGGTCTCTTCTAAAAAATCATAAGTGAGAAACTTTACATATTACCCTTAGATGGGAGCAAGGAGGCTATAAGCCATTCTAACCATTCTTTGAGCTAATAGTGTTCTTCAAAGGAGCTAGAATCTGTAAGTCCCATTTTTGTCCTGTCCAACATAGCAACCTCTGGCCTCATGTGATGTCTGCACTTGAAATGTGGCTAGTCCCAAGTGAGATGTACAAGTGTAAATGTACCCTGATTCAACTACAGAAAGAGTGAACGTAGGATAGCTCATACTTTTTAATATTTATTACATGCTGAAATGATAATATTTTAGATATGGTGGGTTAAATGACATGTATTATTTAAATTATCTTGGTGTTGCTTTCTACCTCTATAAATGTGGCTGCCAGAATATTTAAGTATTTTTGTGGCTGGTCTTTGTGGCCTACGTTATATTCCTCCTAGTCAGTGCTGATGTATGTTCAGACTGGCTATCAGAACTAATTTCTAATTTGAATTTGATCACACACATAACCAGGATCAATGATCAAGCATCGAAAAAATGTTAGCGTGCATGTAAAATAATATGTGCCGTCAGATGTCTAAGTAACTTCATGAAATCCAAGATTAACAGAAACGTAACAAAATCCACTGAGAGGTATGTGTGCTTGTAAATTAATTTGGATAGTACATCTCTATAAGCTACATTTATAAACCTGGGTCCAAAGGCCCAGAGCTTGGGAAAATAAATACGTCAGACAGTGAATTCAGTGAGTGTGTGAGGATTAAAATAAATGAAAACTGAAAATATGCCCACTGCATTGCTATGATGTTTTCCCGGGCTACTGATACTGACCGACCTGCCATCCATGTGACACTGAGAAGTGGAAAAGTGGAGAAAAGAAATGTGGTGTAGGGGCAGTACAATATTGTAAACTGAGACTCAATAAATTTAACTCTTTGGCAATAGTATTATGGGTGTATGTGGGTGTATTCATAGATGCTCATCCATTTTGTCCTCCAGCTTCATAAACGTGGCCTGGAAGAGATCTCACAAACTCTGAATAGCATTAGAATTCCCTTTCTACCTCCAAATTTCCTCTCCGGTAATGTGAGCACATCACAGCCACACACCCTTTCCCCAACCAGCCTGGATGATTTGCTGTTCCACCAAACACCCTGTGTAGTTGTTCTTTTACTGTTTTCTTCACACAAGGTACTTTTTCTTCCATTATTAGCCCACCAAAATTTTATTCACCCTTTCAAATCCAGCCCAAACACCGAAGGCCACTCCCATTGAAGGCTTCCCTGTTTTTCAGTAATCATTCACAAATGTTATTAAGAGTTGGCAATATGCTGGCCCTGTGCCAAGCCCTGGTGGACAGAGGCCCTGCCTTCAAGAAGCTGATAATCCGGGGCGCCTGGGTAGCTCAGTCAGTTAAGTGTCCGACCTCGGCTCAGGTTATGATCTCATGGTTCGTGGGTTCGAGCCCCATGTTGGGCTCTGTGTTGACAGTGTGGAGCCCGGAGCCTGCTTCAGATTCTGTGTCTCCCTCTCTCTCTGGTCTCTCCCACTTGCACTCTGTCTTTCTCTCTCTCTCAAAAATAAATAAACATTAAAAAGAATTTAAAGAAGAAGCTTGTAATCCAACAAATGAGATAGGGAGGAAGATAAAAATGTACAGCACAGTGTGACTGGTACTGTAAGTGGGTGCATTCCCCACCCTGCTATCATATTGACCTTTTAAAGATGCAATTTGGGGGTGCCTGGGTGGCTCAGTCGGCTGAGCGTCCGGCTTCAGCTCAGGTCATGATCTCACGGTTTGTGAGTTCGAGCCCCGCGTCCGGCTCTGTGCTGACAGCTCGGAGCCTGGAGCCTGTTTCGGATTCTGTGTCTTTCTTTCTGCTCTTCCCCTGCTCATGCTCTGTCTCTGTCTCTCAAAATAAATAAATAAACACACAAAAAAAGATGCAATTTGATTGCAGTGCTGCTTTTTTCAAGGGCCATCATTTGCCAGCAATTCTGACAAACGTGCACAAAAGTGTAGACAGAGACGTATGTTATAGCATTGTTCAGTTTACCTGGGTGTGAGTCTCATTTCCGCCACTTCTTGTTCATGGACCAAACATTCTCAAGGTGTTGTTTTCCTCAAATGTAAGGTGGGGGTGATGGTAATAGCTTCTCCCCAGGATGACTGTATTAAATTAGTTAATACACACAAAGCACTTAGAATACCACCTGGCACATTATGAGCAATCCACAAATATTAGCTTTTTGCTATTATTAACAAAAGATTGGAAATTACCTAAATGACCTTTGATATGGGTTCAACTCTATTAAAATGATGAGGTTTATATGAGTCATCACATAATGTCTCCAAGATTTATTTTGAATTTGCTCATGTTTGAGGGTTAATGTGGGTATGTGTCTCTGTGGTTGTATGTACATAATAGAAAATTCTTCTAAAAGGATATTGAAATAATTGATCATTGACATTGGCTTTGAAGATAGGAATGGCCAGTTTTCACTTTTATAAACTTTAATACAGTGTGAATTAGAATATCACGTATATGGGGCACCTGGGTGGCTCACTCAGTTGTGTCGGACATTTGATTTTGGCTCCGGTCATAATCTCACGGTTCCTGGGTTCAAGCCCTGTGCTGATGGCGTGGAGCCTGCCTGGGATTCTCTCTTTCCTTCTCTCTCTCTCTGCCCCTCCCCAGCTCTCTCTGTCTCTCTCAAAATAAATAAATAAAACCTTAACAAAAATACCATGCACATAATTTTTCTAATTATTGAAAAAAAAACCCAGGTAATTTCCTTCTGAGTCCCAACAGGAAAGAACAGAGTGGGGGCTAAAATCCAAATTTTTTAACACCGACTTCAGTGCTTTTTCAATTTTATTCAACATTAAGGTAATCCCCATGAAGAACTTTCTGGTCTAACTGAAAGAAAATAACTATAAATGTATCCTGCATCTAATGTATGGCATTTAACAGACAAGGAACAGATGAAGCTCAGAACGGTTAAATAAGTAACCTAAAGTCCCAAGTTGAGGTCACCGGAGTTGGGATTCTCTCCCAGATCCACCTGATGTGTCACCAAGGTGAACCCAGAATCAGCAAAAGTGGGTCTAATCCTAAGTCTCTCCTTCTTTGCTTTTTTGCTGCTCCCAACCTTGTGAGTTGTGTGAATGAAACCAAACAACACCTGTGAAAGCACTGTGCACAAAGCCCGGCACATAGTAGGTCCTCAGCCACTTAGTTGAATTGGATTGATGCTACCTTCTCTCTCTACCTCTCCTAGATATTTACTCTGTGGTTAATGCAACTTTCATTCTACCCAACACCCACTGCCTCTCGACTCTTGGAGATTACGTTTGCCTGATATTTGTAGGAGAAGCACATCTAAAAAATTCCATTTCTAAAAGCTCTGTGCTCAGGTGCGAGAGGTAACTAGCCTGCCACATGAATGCATGTCCTGTTTACTCCTTTTGCTCTGAAAGCTCATGTAACCTCTTTGTACAGGTAGTCATTAATACAGAGTGAGAGAGAAAAAGGGATTCAAAGAGAAATTACTGGTAATTGTGGTCCCCTATCAGTATGTTTTCTTCTCTCTGCAACCTGATCTCAACATTGTGAAATATATTCGTTCCCAGTATAATTGAAATGGGAATTAAGTAGTGCGATGGGGCTGGGCTATTTGAGGACAAGGCAGCTTGTCACATGTTTGGAATGGTTGCTTGAAAATGCCCACCTGAATCAAAATGCCTCATGTCCTGCTGGCGAGGGCACTCCTTGAGGTACTAACTTTGACATCAGCTCTGCCATTCTTAGCTAGCTGGCAGTCTCTGAAAACTTCAGTGGACTGCAGTTTTTTTCACCTGTAAAATGAGAGGATCTCAAACTCATGGTCCACAGTCAGCAAGTAGGGAGTCGAAGTGGTGGTGTAGAGGAAGATCATGCCCAGTCTAGAGGGAGGGAGCTTCCTCTACTCAGTTCTATTGACAAATGTGGACCCAGTGTTCCAAATTTTTCCGATTTTTTTTAAAGAATATAACAATTGTTAAATATTGGCAACTAATTAGAAATTGTTCATAAATTCTATTTGGGTCAAGTTACATCAGGCCTGCCAGCCACCAGTTAAAGACCTCAGGCTGGAGAACATGGAAAGTTTCTTACTTATTGGGGCGTCTTCAATATTATCTGGAGGAATAAAAAATTTAATGAGGTAATTCGCTTGCAGTGTTCACAGCGGCACTGGTGAACTGATGAATGGTGTGGAGAAGGGAGGTAGAGGCTCTTGACTGAGCTCGCTTCTAGAAGTTCTGTGACTTATCCTTTCTAAACCCCAGTTTCTCTACCTGGAAAATGATGACACAAGTAACCTCTTCATATCACTGGGCTATGTGAAGTATGTTTAAAGCTGTAAATGTAACACAGATAGGAGATTATTGGGATTATTGTTTGAAGATGGGATATGGCAACAATCCAAAGTAAAAAACCAGAACAAAAAAATAAAACCAATTTGCTGAAGTTTATGAAGAGAGGAATCCACACTGGACCGTTAGCCAAGTGTGGTGACAGAGCTTCATAGTCGAGAGCATGGACTCTGAGGTCAGTCCTTCTGAATTGGAACTCAGGCTCTCCTGCTTACTAATCATGTGAATTTGGCCCAGTGCCTTTGTTCCTCATTTGCAAAATGAGGATAACAATAGTTCCTCCCTCAGTGTTGACGTGCATATGCCTAAAGTGAACCCTAGTGATTCCCATCTCATAGTGTTCATGGTTTTGTAGAATCCCCTCTTCCTCAGTGGGGTCAAAGAAAGGGGTCAGTGACTTCCTCCTAACCAATAGAATAGGACACGGGTAAAGGGATCTCAGTCTTGTAATTATGTTAAACTTCATAGGACTCTATCTTGACAGACTGGGGCTAGAGCTTTTTGTGAGCTCAGTGAAATAAAGAGCCGTGTTGGAGAAGCCCACATGGTTAGGAACTAGGAGTAGCCTCCAGAAGTTGTGGGTGGACTCTAGGACCTGAGGTCAATCTCCAGCCAACAGCCAGCAAAAACCTGGGGCCCACAGTGATACAGATGCAAGGAGATGAATTCTGCCAACAACCTGAATTACCTTAGGAATAGATTCTTCCCCAGATGACTCTCCAAATGAGAACACACCAGCTGACACTTGATTGCAGCCTGGTTAAGACTCTGGGCAGAAGACCCAGTTATGCTGTGCCTGGACTCCTGGCCCACAGAAATTGTGAAATAAAAAATATGTATTATTTTAAGCTGCTATGTTTGTGATAGTTTGCTACACAACAATAGAAAATGAATAGACTCTCTTATATTGTTGCTATACATATTACATGAGTTGATATTTGTTAAACGCTTTCATTCCAATGATATAAAAGTGTTTACATAATCATATTCTGCATGACCAGTTCATTAACAAATACTTGAGTGCTAGACTTTTTGCTTCTGTTTATGACTCTATGGGAGACCTGTGTTACTCCTTTAATAATCTGAAACTCATGAGCAAACATTTTATATGGAAGATCCCACTCTTGCCCTCATTTGGTAATACAACACTCACCACCCACACTCCCACCAAGAATTTCTGTGAGTCCCCTTGGGTTACAACTATGCACAAACTGGTCAGTCCCACTTGGCATTTGCCATGTTCTTCCAGGGCGGCTCAATCCCCCAATAGCAAGGTCAAAAGCCAAGTTCATACTATGCTGTTCCCAATGCTGGAGAATGTCAGGGCTTCATGAGGAAGTGGAAATAACTGCCTTGTCCCAAATTCTATGCTCTTTGTCACCTCATCCCCAAGGTGGCATGGCTTTTCCAAGAGTCTCACCAAACCTCTTATGAGAACAGAATCTTCACCTCTAGCCCTAAACCATAGCTCAATAGAAGGCCTAAAACTGTTCCTCTTTTTTGGAACCCACTTACTCATATCTCTTCTTTGCCTAACTCAGTTTAACCCTATTACCTCAGTTAACCTTCCCTGATTGTCCAGACTGGGTTATATCTCCATTGTAAGTTTCCATCACACCCTGTTAATTCCCTTTGCATTATTACTTTTTAATGATTGTCCAAGCAGAGTATAAGATTATGAGCATGAGGTCATATGTGGCTTTTGCTCATTGATGTATCCTAAGGTCTAGCACAATGTCCAGAACTTAATAGATGCTAAATAAATACATGTTAGTGAAGGAAGTCACATTTTATAAAGGAAATTGAGGCTCGGAAAGGTTAATATCTTCTCACGACACAGAGATAGTTTGGGGCAGAACTAGGACTGAAGCCCAGATTTGCCTGATTCCAAAAGCCCTGATCTCCTAACCACCATAACCAAGAGCAAAGCCCCATGTTCTGCTTGCCAAATTCACTCTCCCAAGGGAGAGCCCAAGTCAAACAAATCTGAGGGTAGGATTTTGTTCTTAAGTCAGAATAAGAAACGGACTCTTCTGTGCAGATCAAAAATAAAAATACATGCTTGGAAATGCAATCGCTCCATTGTTTCCAGAAGCTTGTCATTTTGTGGTTGGCTTCATCAGGTCTGAAGTGAAAAAGTTTCCTGGGGAATCGGATGCTAGTAACAAACCAAACAATTTCCTAGGAGAATCAGAAAGGAAAGTTCCCTAGTAGCCTTCTTATCTCTCCAGAACACAGTGGAGAAAGATGGTGTCATCAGAAGGACTTGGAACTGCTACATGAGGACAGGCCAAGGACTTGTGGAGACCATGGGAGGTAACATGTGTGGAAGAAGGAAAAAAGTTCTAGATCCTGGAGTACAAGTGAGTCACCCCATGGGACCCTTAATACAAAGGGAAATATTTGAAAAAAAATGAAATTATTAGTAACCAATATATATATTAGGCTCTTCATTTATCCCCATTCATCCATCCACATCCATCCATCTATTCATCCACACATCCATCTTCCAAATATTTAGTGAGGGCCTACTATATTCAAGACGTTTTAGGTACTGAGGATATAGAGTTGAATGCAACAGACTGAGACCTTGCTCATGTGGAACATACGTTCTAGGAGGGTGGAGGACAGGGGGGCAGAAAATGAACAAATACATAGATATTATATAATATAACCTCAGATAACGGTAAGTGCTATCAAAAAGTAACAAGGATGAGGGGACCACGTGTGACAGAGGAGCTTTTTGGACAACATGGACAGGACACTTTGTTAAGCACAGGACAAAAAACATGACTGCATGTGATTCTATCCTTTGAAGTGCAAACTAGTACTCCTACAGAAGAGGAAATTGAACAGTAGTTAAACTAAAGTGGCCAAGAGTCAGACTCAACCCCAAATCCACCTGATGCCAAAACCTGCATTCTTGGCAGTTATGCTTTCAAATCCCAGGGATGTGGGCTGGTCTGGGTTGAGCCAGATAAGCCCTGGTTTGTTGCTATTATGTTTTCTCTAGCACAAATATTTATGAAGTTTGTATGATGTATGAGACTCTGTGCCAGTCTCTGGAAAAAAGATTCTGTCCCTGCTCTAAAGGGAGTATGCAGTCTGGTTAGCATGCAGACAATTAGCCAAGCACTCAGAAGACAGCAGACTAAACCCTGGGTCTGCAGTCAGAGCAGTGCAGGTGCGGGATCGGAGCAGAGGCTCGTAGCCCCACACCACAACCCTAACACCCTCCTCTGGACCCCAGACCTTTTCATACGCCTGTCTCAGGTGATCCACCTGCCAGTATCTCCTGCTGTCCCTCAAGCCCACCCAGCTCGCTCTTGCCTCCAACCTTTCGCCACCTGCTGCGTCACTTTCTGTTCCTTACCATGTTTTATTTTCTTCGAAGAGTTATCCCTATCTACAAGTATAGCGTAGAGTCTTTGCTTCTGTGTTTGTGTACTGTCTCCTCCACTTGGACATCAACTCCTCAAGAGCAGAGCTTTTGTTTTGTTTCATTTTATTCAGTATTATCTTCCAGGCACCTTGCAACAGTTTCTGGCCCAGCATAAGCCCTTAATAAGTGTGCTTTGAGTATTTGAATGAAGGAAGGAATGTACAAATCTCTCTCTGTGTGCTTGATGATATCTTAGGGGCTTGGTACAACTACAAATGCATGGGCCTCACCCTGGAGAATTAGAGCCAGCAGTTTTGGAGAAGAGCCTAGACATCTAAAATTTTCAAATGCTGCACAGTTAATTCTGAGGTACAAGAGCCAGTTGTTAAATATTGAGAAATTTTGCGAGCTGGTTGCTAAACACAACAATTGTTAAAAATTAGAGTATGTAGAGCTGCAAATAAATCAATAGTTTAATTATATTTAAAACAAGTACTCAAATTTAGAATACTCAAGATTCATCACTGTAATTCCCAATTATCTTACTACATTTTACTATTATCTGTGTTCTTGAGTGTTTTATGTTGATTATATCTCACAATGGAAATTCTCTAGGATATGTGCCACTGCACATCCCTTCCCGACTCTGTGTTCAGTGATGTCACGTTGGTGGCTTGAAAACGGCTGCCATGGGAGTGTTTACACCACAGAAATTGCCGAACTCTACAAATCAGGGCTTGGTCCCTCTGAAGAGCCAGCTGTTGAACATTTATCAGCATACCGCTGGGCACACTCAAGTATGACAACCACTGATAGAGTGAGAAGATAATGGATTCAGATCAACTGTGCCACTCACTCGCTGTGTGACCTGAGTAATTGCTTACCTTCTCTGAGCCTAACTTCCCTTAGCTCTAGATTGGACTTGATTGCATCTTTCTCCCTCCCTGGCCCTTCCTGTTCCTCCCTAAGCCTAACTCAGAGGAAGGGAAAATGAAGGTAGAGCAATTATTATTATGGTTGGCATATAAGACGCCTTCAGTAAAAGTCATATAGCTGCTCTTGGGGGGCTAAAGGGAGTCTTTCCTTGAGGAGTGACTTTCTTACTGGGTACTAAAACATGTTAAAGTAGGCAAAAGGGGGCAGGGGAAAGATTATGTGATTGGGAAAGGTGTTCCTGCCAAAGAAAGTCATTAAAGAGAAGCCTGAAAGAGAGAGAGAGAAAGAGAGCATGACGCTTTGGAATACTCGGGGTGGTTCCTTTAGGCTAGAGCAGTAGTTCTCAAACTTTTTAGTGTTGGGACTCCATTACAATGCTAAAAATTACTGAGGATCTCTGAAAGGTTTTGTTTATGTGGTTATGTGGGATATATATATTGGTATTCACAGTGTTGAGTTAAAACTTTTAAAAAATTTAAAATAGGTGTTTATTAATGTAAAGTAAGAATAAAATAAACCCATTATATGCTCACATAAATAGCGTACCTTTTATGAAAAATAAGTGTATTGTTCCAAAGCAAAAACTATTTAGTGAAGAGCTGGCATAGGTTTACATTTTGGCAAATCTCTTTAATGTCTGGCTTAATAGAAGACAGCTGGATTCTCACACCTGCTTTTTCACTCAATCTGTTGCAATACCACACGTCGTGTAAGCTTGGAAAGACGTCACTGAATACTCAGGAGAGGATGAAAGTGAATAAAGCAAAGTGTCTTAATATTATTATGAACATGGTTTTGACCTCAGACCCCTTGGAAAGGCCTGTAGAACCCCATGGGTCCTCAGACCACACTTGGAAAATCTCTTGTGTCATGTATAAAGTTTAAAGTGTGCAGTGAAGGAACTGATGAGGCTTGAGAGTGAAGAAGGGCCAGATAGCACCTCAAGGAGTACATGGAAAGCCATGAGGGCTTAAAACCAAATCATGGGTTATAAAGAGGGAAGTAGATTAGAAAGGCCAAGAGGGGCTTGGGGTGGGGAACCAGTTATGAGGTTGTTGCCATAAAGCACATGAGACATGAGACTGGCCGGAGCAGCAGCTGTGGTAGCATATCTGGAGAGCAAGGGGAGGAGAGCAGAGTTGACAGGATTTGTGGTAAATCATATGTGAGGAGACAGTAAGGTGGAGAGGGTGTACCCTCCAGCTTTTTTTTTTAATGTTTTTAATTTATTTTTGAGAGAGCACAAGCAGGGGAGGGGCAGAGAGAGGGGGACTGAGGATCCACAGCAGGTTCTGTGCTGACAGCAGAGAGCCCAATGTGGGGCTTGAGCTCATGAATTATGAGATCATGACCTGAGCTAAAGTCAGATGCTCAGTCAACTGAGCCACCCAGGTGCCCACCCCCGCCCCCACCACTCTCCCAGCTTTCTGACTTGGGCAACTGAGTGGATGGTGGGGACATGGGAGGAAGAACAGGTTTGGGGTGGGAAATAATTAAGTCCACTCTGTATGGGCAATCAGAATTTTCTAGTACACAGTCAACAGGTGGGTCAGAGAATAGGAAAGGTATCTGGGCAGAGGTTATGGTGGTCTGGGGAAAACAAACAAAGGCTTTGAGGGACAAACTGTTTGATTGTGGTCACACAGCTTCTCGGCGCCTTTGACATTCTTCATCAGGACAGATGTATGAAAATGTTAACACAGTACCTGGCACATGGTGGTCCTGCAAATAAATTGGTTATTTTCTGCTTTCATTGGTTTCTGTTTTTCTAATGTGCAAGTGGGCTGTCCAGCCTGTGTCCCTGCAGTCCACTCACAGTTTGGGGCATTCATTTGGGGTGTACAATGGGTGGGCTTAATGCCATTTTCTTCAGCCCTGTGGCCAGGAAAATGAGGGACATCGGAAAATTTACAACGTAACTATTCTGTAACTTGCTGTGGAAAAATGTAAACAGTGTAGAAATCTGCCAGGAGGATATAAGGGGCTACCCCCGCCCCCCACCCTGCAATGTTTCAGGAGCAGAAGAAATCTGGTGCCGACTTGTATAGTTACTGCACAGGGTCTGCTTCTGAGCGCATGATTGGCACCGACACTGATCACATGGTTGATGTGGGGATGGCTTAGTCACTGGGGGCCCAGAAGGGCAAGGGGTGTGGTCAGTACAGACTCATGTAACTGTCATTCATTCATATACTTACTCAACAAATATTTATTGAGTATCCAACTGGAGTCCAACCAAGATGCTTGGTCCTGTGGGAGTTATAAAGTGAAATGAGATTAGGGTCTTACCTTTAAGGAATTTACAGTCTCTGACACAAAAAAGGAACATTTCTTGAAGTCACATGAAGCCAGGAACTGTTCTAAGCATTTTGCATGTATTAGCTCTTTTGATCTTTACGACTATATAGAGGTCACAGGTTAGTACTACACTTCTCATTATACAAACGGGAAAGCTAAAGGAAGGAGGGATGAAGGCACTTGCCGAAGTCCCTAGCGCATGTGCTCCAGTGGGGGAGATAAGTGAAAGTCTCTGAGAGGATCTTGCACGTTGTCTGGGTCTTCACAAAGGGGCCCAGTCAGGAGCACACCCAGGAACAGAAACCTGAAGGAAGGAGCATACAAGGCTGATCTGGGGGCAGAGGCAACATGTGGAGAGTAATGGGCAATGAGGAGGAAAGCATGGCACCAACCTGACACAGAGTTGGTGCTTCCTAAGTATCTGTTGAATGAGGATTTGAAGAGAACAAATACCAACAAAAATACACAGATAATATGCTGGGACCAGGTTGACAAAGACCTGGAAGCCCAAGTTAAGGAGTTAAACTACTATATATGTATATATGTGTGTACACACACACACATATATATATATATACACAAATGCGCACATACACAAATGTTTAAACATTTCTTTAAACAACCACATATTTGGTTGATTGAAAAATGGTGTAATTTAAATAATTTGCTATTGTTGGATATTTTCTTTGGTTCTGATTTTGTTTTTGTAGTTGCAAATAGTGCTACAGGGAACAGTTCTGTACATTCACCTCAGTCCTGGTCTCTGAACATCTCCCCAGTTTCAAGGCCTAAGAATAAAATTACTTCATTAAGGGGGTATTACCATTCTTAAGGTTCTTGATCTGTATTTCTAAATTGCATTCTGGAAAGATTGCAACAATTTGCGTATCTACCAGCCCCGGGCAAAAGTTCTACCATCGGACTCCCTGTTTTGCGTCAGCTTGTGAGTACCTAGCCTTGAATTGTGTTGAGTATGCCAGACCACAGTTTCAAATTGGATTTCAAATATTTTGACTTGGATTATGTATCACATCAGGACAGTTCTTTCTTAAAGCCAGGTTTGCGCAGTGGACCGGGAATTAGATAAGTAACTGTTTATGTTGTGGGAGTAGAAATGAGGGCTGACGTCATCAAGCTCATGGCCTGACTTAAAGGGATGCAGCTTGGAGAAAACTAAAGACCTGGGAAGAGGACTGACTTTTCAGACACCTTCTTGTTAAGTCAACTTCAGCATAAGCAATCCTGATTTTGGGGGGCCTGATTACCCTGAATTTTTATCCCTTTTCTGTCTCCTCCTGATGAGTTGGGATTTGACCACCTCGCTTTTCATTAACACCTCCACCAGAGAACTAGAAGAAGGAATAAAAGGAAAAGAAAATCAAAACTTTCCAGGCTTCTGTTTTGATTGGTGGGAGGATAAAACTAGCAAGCAAGTGAATGTTCTCATAATCCCTGCTCTTTTTGACACCCCCCCCCCCAAAATCACAGAAAATTGAGATATTGTTTTAGAAATGATGGGAAAGGGTTTTCTTTCTATCACAAAAGATGCCTGATTTTTCTAGCTCTGGATAGTATAATGTCTAATCTTTTTTAAAAACTGTAGCATACAGAAGGTTTCCTGTTTCTCCAAGAGATTCCTGGATGTTGTCACATCTCCTAGCACTCACCCTCATTGGCCCAGTTTGCTTATCTGTATGATGAGCAGGAGGGGATAAATTAGCTTAGTATTAATTCTAACCCCAATGATTCTTTGATTTGAACACCTTAATCCAGGCTAAATGCCCTGGGGGAAGATCGGGGAGTAAAAATTGGAGGAACCTCTCTCCTTTGTATTTCCTATGGGCAAACTACAGTTCCCTCTCATGACACCTACACTATTCTAAGTGCTCCATGAATGTTATACAGCCAGTTCACACGAGGACAGGTACTGTTAATAGTGCAAAAATTGACAGATGAGGAAACTGAGGCACAGAGGTTTTTAGTAATTTGGCCAAGGTCTCACAAACACTAAGTTGCAGAGATGCATTTCCCCCCCTTGGCCTCAGAGCGAGTGCTCTCAAAACATGGTGCTATGATGAGAAAGAATGAAATCAGGCCATTTGCAGCAACGTGGATGGAACTGGAAGGTATTATGCTAAGTGAAATAAGCCAGTCAGAGAAAGACAGATATGATATATTTTAACTCATAGGTGGATCTTGAGAAACTTAACAGAAGACCATGGGGGAGGGGAAGGGGAAAAAAAAGTTACAGAGAGGGAGGGAGGCAAAGCATAAGAGACTCTTGGATACTAAGAACAAACTGAAGGCTGATGGGGGGTGGGGGAGAGGGGAAAGTGGGTGATGGGCATTGAGGAGGGCACTTGTTGGGATGAGCACTGGGTGTTGTATGGAAACCAATTTGTCAATAAATTATATGTGTGTGTGTGTGTGTAACACACACACACACATATATATATATATATCATGGTGCTATGCTGCCTCACAAAAAAAGCTTTGCTCAGTTAGACTCTGGAGGGTTATAAGCCTGCTGACTCTGCTTCCTGATATTGACCCCTTTGAACAAGTCTGTCTGGCTTGCCTCAAACCAAAAATGGTAACACAAGAATCACACCTCACTGTAGTGGTGTGAAGTATAAGTTAAAGTGTTTGTAAAATAACTTTATTCACTTATTGGGATTTGCTAGCTGTGTGATTTTAGGAAAGTTTATTTGCTTTCCCTGTGCCTCTATTTACATATGTGTCAAATGGACATGATAATAGTGTCTTTTGCAGGAGATTGTTGTCAAAAGCAAATATATGTAAAGGGCTCAGAATGGTATCTGGCATGGTGAAATTATTCTTTAAGTGCTGTTAATATCATTACAGTATGTTATGCTATATTATAAACTACAACTATATGTCAGGTACTGTGCAAAGCGTTGGAGAAAAAGGACTGAAGACAGGTGGGTTCTTCCCCTTGGGTCTAGTGAGGGAATGATGATGATGATGGTGATGATGATGATTTTGAGAGAGGGAGAGAGTGTGTGGGAGAGAGGCAGAGGGCAGGAGAGAGAGAATCTTAAGCAGGCTCCACACCCAGTGCAGAGCCCGATGGGGCTCAATCTCACAAACCATGAGATCATGACCTGAGACGAAATCAAGAGTCAGATGCTTAACCAACTGAGCGACCCAGGTGCCCCTGAGGGAGTTATTTTAAATCAATAATGACAAAAGGTAAATGTTGGGAGTGTTACAAAGGAAAACTGTATGATGCTCTAGGAGCAACCAATATAAAGTTCCAACCAGAAGTGATGGGGGAAATTGTCAATAAAAAATAACCTAGTGTGGCAGACACTGAAATATTATTTTCTCCCCAGGGTTATCCCTTCCTTACTTTCTGTATTGCCTCCTTTGTTTTCTTCACCCCTGCTATCCAATCCATAAACAAGATCTACTGGCTCCAGTTCTAAAATTCACCCCAATCTCTTGAATTCCACCAATACCAGCCTCACCAAAACCAGCACCATTGCCATGTTGCCTCCTGAAGAAGTCTCTGAATATTCTCTTCCCATGTGTTCTCTCTGTCACCCCTACTAGCCATCCCCCACATAGCATCCTACATAATCTTGTTCAAATCTAAACGTAAATTAAAATGTTCCAGTGGCTTCCATTTATACTTAAAATCTGAACCTCTTACATTATCAACATGGTTGATTATGCTCTAGATCACCTGTCCCAACCTCCTCTCTGACCTATGGTATACTTGTCTATCCCCATCCCTGTGTCCTAGGACCCAGGCCTTCTTTTTCCTCTTGACAAAGCTCATCCCTGCCACACACAGCTCAGGTTACTAAAAGGTGATCCAATCAATGCATACTGCCCTCTTATGCCCAACTGCCACCCTCCAGAGAGCCTGACATTCCCTATTCCATTAGCCTTTTATTTCTCTCTCAATAACCTCCATAAGAAATGATCTTGCTTGTTTATTCTCTGTCTCCCCACTGTTAGAAAATGAGATTCATGGGATCAGGGTCTCTGCCTTTTGATCCACAACTATCTCCAGCATCTAGGACAGTGCCTGGCACATAGTAGGCACTCAATAAATATCTGTGATTTTAATGACTGACATTAAGTTGAATCCTAAAAGAAGGATGAGAGTTAACCAAGATGAGGAGCAAGAGTCTTCCAGGCAGTAGAACAGTGTGTTGACAGGTCTCACTTGGGAAGAGTATGGTATCAAGTGGACTAGAAAGAAGGAAAATGCAGATGGAGAACAAAGAGCTAAAGAGGGCCTGGTACAAGATGAACTTGGCAAATGAGTAGGGCCAGAACCTTCTGAGCCCTGTAAGTTGTGCTGAAGGTTGTAGACTTTTGTAAGGACAGTAGGAAGCTATTTTAAGGCTTAAGCAACAGGTTCAAGTTAGTGATTTTTGTATGGAAACCAATTTGACAATAAATTTCATATTTAAAAAATTTTTCCTTAAGAATATATATATAAAACCTAAAATAAATAAATAAATAAATAAATAAATAAATAAATAAATAAATAAATAAAGCCTCTATAACCAATGGGTGGGTGTAGAGTGGATACATAACACCAGGTCATACCTCCCCTTCCCTTACCTCAATCTTCACAAAAATCCTGTGGGGTGGATAATGAAAGTGTGATTATTTCCAAGCTGTAGATTAAAAAAAAGCAAAGGTTCTGAGAGCATAAACAAGTCATTGATGGTCAAGGTGACTTTATTCTGGACTCTCTTGGCTTGAAGCAGCCATTGACAAAGAAAACAAGGAGGTGCTTAAGGAGATCACTCAAATGCCCTTAGTGTCTCTTCTCCTCCCTGTTCTAAGGAGGGAGGGCATCAGGCACAACATACATTTAGAACGTTGGCTTATGATAAATGTTCTACTTCCTTTAAAGAGCATCATGAATCTTGTGTCTTCAAGAGTTTCTCTGCTCCATGAATTTTAACAACTTTCTTTAGTGTAGAAACTTGGCCTCTCCCTGTCCATGGTTAACTTTTGAATCCCAGATGAGCAGATATATTATACCACTGAGTCACAAGAGCACTAAGGCCATCCATCCATCTGCCTCGTTGTAGGTCAGTCTTTTTTACCTGTGACTGATGAGACTTCTGCTCTGGTTTGCTTCCACATCACTCTTCTTCCCACTACTCTCTCCCTGCATGATTAGAGCCCAGAACTGTGGCTGCTGTAGGGGGGGGCAGGAAGGGAGGCAACAGTTACTGTGGGCCTACTATGTGCCAGGCTTTGGGTGGGGTGCTATACATGCCTGGTACAAGCCCGATCTCATTTAATCCATCCACAACAATCCCTTTTCTGTTTTGTTGATTAAGAGAACTAATTCACATTTTGTGGGTAAGACCTTCCAACACATTGGAATCAAAGTCAACATTCTCTATTCTGACTATCCTCATGCTGCCTCCAACCTCATTGTTTCTCACATTATAAGAACCACCTTACAGGTGTTTGTCTCAGCCTTGGGTTTTTCTCTCAACTATTCCATACTCTGTTACTGCTGGGGTCATCTGACTGAAGCACAAACCTGACTGAGTTTCTGCCCTACTCAGAAACACCCCCTGGCCCCCCGTTGCCCATGGTTTATTGACCAGTAAGGAACAAAACCAACCATGCCACAAGTACAATAACCGAAGAGGGCTGTTAGGGCAATGTGAGAGGAAAAAAACATGATCCTTTGGCTGGTGGAGCAGGTGGGGGGGGGAGGGGGGGGAGGGGGCAGGAAAGATTTCACAGACAGTGGTTGAGCTGCGTTGGTGGTGGATAGAGGGTTTTCTCTAAAAAAATACAGCGATGTGAAAGTCGTGGCTCTGGCTGCCCGTGAGATGCATAACTGGTTGTTACCGCGCTGTGGAATCTTTCTCTCAGGGCTGCAAGGAGCAGCATAGCAACAAGCAGTGATTTGTTACAGCTAGGCTGTCAGGCAGTTTATCTGATGTTAGTGCCTATGTGAACTGCATGATGATTTATGAAACTCAATTTCTCTACCAATATAGGCAAACAGATTCAGTAGCACAGTGAGGAAGAGCTTAGGGAAAGGCAGCCTACCCCCTCTATCGCCCCGGCTCCACCTCTATGGAACACTGAAACAGTCATTTGGACCAAGGCCATGGAAAATAAAGCCACAGAGTTAGGGCAGAGCTTCCAGTGAGATAAGGAAAATGATTAAAACAACAATAACAACCCTGGAATTCAAATGCCATGGTGTCTCTTTAGTTTTTCCCTTTTTGCCTTATATACTTGACTTTCAAAATATCTCTTCTCCTATGAGCTGAAGGAAGGGGTGTCGGTGCCCTGGGAAGGTCAAGTAGACACCATAAGGGTACCAATAAAGGGACTCAGAGAAAGGGAGGCTTCATCTCTCTGTTGAGGCATTTCCTGTCTAGACTTAAAACTAAAAAGGCAAAGAGTTTCCCAACATTTTTCCATCTCTACTCATTGGGACCGAGGGCTCCTGAGAGGAATTAGGTCTAAATCATAGCTAGTAATAAAGAGGGTCCATTTGCCCAGGCTCCTTCTCTGTGTTTATTGCTTTCATAAAACTTAGCAGCCTAAGGTCAATGATGTATCCTTGAGGATAGATTAGTCCCAAAGTTTAGAGTTGCCTTGCCCCAGGGCCACACGAAGCAATAAGGAGGACTTGAATTCAAGCCTTGTGATTGGTTTGTCTAGGACACTGGCAGCCTCTGACAATAGGCTTTAGAAGCAAGGGTGGAGACAGAGTCAACCTCAACTGCATTCTGCCCAAGGCTGAATTCCCACTGTATATGCACATTAACCCATCCTAGGCCACTTGCCCCTCTTGGGCTATGTCTGCAGCCCTTACATTTACTCTCTAGACTTGTGCATGCATGTAGCCAGCCCATGAGAGTCACTTGATCTACAGATTTAATACAACTCCTATAAAAACATCAACATGGTTTGTTAGACTTAGACAAGCATATTCTAAAATTCATGTGAAAAGGAAACGTGCTAGTATGGCCAAAGAAATTTTTAAAAAGAGAAATAAAGGGTGAATAAAGACTCCAAAATCTCAATGTTGATTCTTAATGTTAAGGCTTAATATATAGTTACAATAATCGAAACAGTATGGTATTGGCAGAGAGATAGGCACACAGATCAAGGGGACAGAACAGAGAGCCCCACAATAGACCCCCACACATGCCCAACAGATTTTTGACAAAAGTGCACAAACAATTCAATGTAAAAAGGATAGTCTTTCAACAGATGGTGCTGGAGTGATAGAACATTGCTATGGACTGAATTGTGTCCTCCACATTGCCCCCTCCCCAATTTATGTGTTGAAGCTATTAACCTCAATGTGACTGTATTTGGAGACAGAGCTTTTAAGAGGTATTTAAAGTTAAATGAGATCATAAGGGTGAGGTCCTAACCTAAGATTGGTGGACTTATAATAAGGAGAAGAGCTCTCTCTCCTCCACAAGAGGACACAGCAAGAAAGCAGCTGTCTGCAGGCCAGGAAGGAGACTTCTCCAAGAACCCAGCCCTGATCTCAGACTGCTAGTCTCCAGAACTGTGGGAAAATTAATTTCTATTGTTTAAGCACCCCAGTCTATAATACTTTGTTATGGCAGTCTGTGCTAACCTAAACATCTACAAGCAAAAAGAAAAAAAACTTTAATATAAACTCCACACTTTGTACAAAAATTTATGCAAAATGGATCATGGACTTGAATGGAAAATGCAAAACTATAAAACTTTCAGAAAGAAACATAGAAGAAACTCTTCGTAACCTAGGACTAGGTAAAGAGCTCTTAGACTTGACACCAATGTGTGCTCTATATGAGGAATAATTAATACATTTTTATCAATATGAAAATATTGAAAATTTTTGCTTTGTGAACAGCTCTATTAGAGATTGCATATTTGTATACAGATTGTATATTTGTAAATCACCTAACAGACAAAGTATTTCTATCAAGGATATATAAAGAACTCTCAACACTCAACATTAAAAAAGAACTCCAGTTGGAAAATGGGCAAAAGACACAAACAGACATTTATCAAAGATTCACAGATGGCAAATAATCACATGAGAAGATGTTCAGCATTTGTAGCCATCGGGGAAATACAAAACTACAATGAGATATCACTCTACCCCCACCAAAATTGTTAAAATAAATTTTTTTAAAAGGAAATAACACCAAATGTTGGAGAAAATGTAGAGAGCCTGGCCTACATTGCTGGTGGGAATTTAAAATGGTACAACCACTCTGGAAAACAGGTTGGCAATTTTTTAAGAATTTAAACATAAATTTACCATATGACACAGCAGTTCCACTCCCAGGTATATATCCAAGAAAAATGAAACACATTCACATGAAAAATTGCACATGAATGTTTATAGCAGCAGCTTTATTCAAATATCCCAAATGAGACAGTTCTTATGTCCATTCCATGGTGAACGGATAAGCAAGATGTCAGTTGGTGAATGGATAATAAAGTTGTGGTACATACACACAATAGTATGCCACCCAGCAATGACAGGGAGTGAAGCCCCCAAGCAAGCTACAACATGGATGCATCCCCAAAATATTATGCTTCTTGTCTCTGCTCCTCGCCTCTGAGAACATCCTCGTTGTGCTTAGCTGAGCCCAGAGTGTTTACTGTTTTTTAAAAAACTATTATTTTTGGGCCCCTCTACAAAAGCATGGCCCTGGTGGAGAGTTCAGATGGTTTAATTTGACTTTGTAAAAGACATTAGTCATAACAAGCTTTTCTTAGGTGAACCTGGAGAAGCATCAACATCGGTTGTTTCTGTGTGTCAGGAGGAAGGATCGGGCACAGTGTGCCCAGCTGACGGCCATCAAGCACCCAGCGCCTGGGCCTCACCTGTGGCTTTGTTTACCTGCATCCCCTCGGGTCCCAGGACAGCCCTGCACCCCAGTTTTGGTTGGCCGGACCGAGTGACGTTGAAGGGAACGTGAAAAGGCAGACACAGAAGACCCTGTATGGTAGGATTTCATTTATGTAACATGTCTGGAAAAGGCAAATCTGTAAGAAACAGAAAGTAAATTATTGTTTGTTTAGGCCTGAGAATGGGAGCCAGGAGTGAAAAGAGGTAGGAGGGATCCTTTTGGGGTAATGGAAATGTTCCAAAATTCCACTGTGGTTATGGTTACGTAACTCCCTAAATTCACTAAAAATTATTGAATTTATGTGAGTGAAGTTTATGTTATATGGGTTACACCTCCAAGAAAGCTGATAATTTTTTAAAAGTTAGTTTTTAATTTGAAAGTTAATTTACAGAAAAACTATTAAGGAATGAATAGCATATTTAATATGCAGATACCACTGTAAGCTAATTCCCAGGTAATAGAAACTGGGAGACCCTTTGTTCTATACCTCAAGTTTCATTCTGGTACTAAGATTCCCTAATGCTAAGATATGGGTTGAAATCAAAATTTGTCATGGAGAATCACAAATAGAGTGGGTCTGCAATTATCTCATGGCACACTGCATCTTCCAATTTTCAGACCTCCATTTCCCAGAACTGTCATTATTAAAGAAATTATAGCTTTTTGGAGAAATTGTTCTGTCTTAGAATTTCCATGTTAAATTAAGAAATCGGGTCAGTAGCAGAAATCAAAATGGTCCATCTAGTGTCTGTGTTCTGCTCTCCCTCAAAAAATCTCACCCAGTGCAAAGTCGTAATTATAGTTTTACAATTTTACCCAGTTCTCTGGCATCCTTAAATTCACTCTCATGCTAGGAAAGTGTGGGAGATAGCTGTCTACTGCAAAGAACTTCAGCTATACTTAGAGGAAAAATGGGCCAAACTAGAGAATTCTAGTGAGAGATCAGCATATGGCTTGCCATTATGTTTGCTAAAAATATGTTTACTGTAGTAGAACATATTTTCAGACTGCCAAGATGTGGAATCCTCAGCTCATTCTTTTATATCTCCATCTGTTCAGTGCTCTGCCACTTTTATTTTTATAACATGAAGATAATTTAGTCTCAATAGAACAAGAGAGTAAGAATAAAGCAAGGTGCATGTGTGTGTGTGTGTGTGTGTGTGTGTGTGTGTGTGTGTATGTGTGTGTGTGTGTATGTGTGTGTATCATGATGTACAATGTTCTTGGGTTGGTTTGTTTGTTTTAATACAGTTAGTTTTTTTCTATTTTTTGCTCTAATTCTTTTTTTTTTCTCTAAAGAGAAGACTCTACCTTAATGGTCATGGGTGACATTATCTAAAAATGTTTGAAAACCGTTTTGACTAAAACACAAGCTGACATACAGGAGCATTTGAGTGATGAAAAGGAGGCTCAGGTTCTTGAATCAGCTGTGTCTCATCACATAGGCCAGTCACTTGGCATCTGTAGGTCTCCCTTCTCTCATCTCTGCAGTTCTTTGAGGTTTAGGGGAGATAATCTCTAAAGTGCCTTCCAGGCCTAAAATCTATGATTCAGAGAACTGTTTTTTTTAAAAAAAGAATTTGTTCCACAGACAAGTGAACAACAGTTTTACATAGTATACTATGTAGCATTGTGGAAATATAATGATCTTTGGAGTCACAATTCTGCCTCTGCCACTTTCAAATCTGTTACCTTGGTCAAGTTATTTCATCATTGTGAGCCTTAGCTTCATTACCATTAAACATGAGGTTAATAATACACACTTCATAGGATTGGAGTATGGTTAAAGTCACACTGGCTGATGTAACAGATCAATCCCTAAGTCTCAGTAGATTACACAAATAGAAGTTTATTTCTTGCCCTCAAAAGATTATAATGGTGAAAAGGGACCAAGTCTTCCTTCCACTTTACAGTTCCCCCATTATTAAACGTAGCTTCCCAGGTCTCTGTAGAGGGGAAAGAAAGAATGGAGAATTCTCCCTAACCACACTACCTCTGCTCAGATTTCATTAGCAAAATCTAATCATGTGGCCACACCCACCTGTAAGAAAACTTATAAGAAATGTAGTCTCTAGTTGGGCAACGAGTTTCTAGAAACGACTCTGTCCTATGGAAGGAAAGCATACATTTGATATTGAAAGCTAGCATTTCTACCACAAAACTGCTAGGAAAATAAAATGAGTCTTTATTTGTAAATGACCTAGTCTAGTGCCTAGTACAACATAGATAATGAAAAAAGTTAAGATTTGGTAGGAGTAAAAAAAGTAAAAATTTCGTTGGAATAAATTTTGGTTGGAAAGTGAATATATATGTACATATATATGTACATTTTTTTGAGATAAAGAGTGATATAAGAGAGTACAAAGTGCAATGAGACATTTTTTTAGTTTCCTTTTGTCACTGGAACAAATGACCTAAGAGGTTAACACAATACGAATGTATTATTTCACGCTTCTAGAGGTCAGAAGTTTGAAATGCATCTACAGGACTAAGATCAAGGTGTCAGCAGGCCTGCATTTCTTCTGGAGGCTGCAAGGGAGAATCCATTCTTTGACTTTTCCTGCCTCTAGAGGCTGTCCTCACTCTCTGGTTCTTGGCTTTATCTCTCCAACCTCTGCTTCCATTGTCACATCTTCTCTGACTCTGATCCTCCTGCCTCCCCCTGATAAGGATGTCTGTGGTTACATCAAGCCTGTATGGATAATCCTAAAATCAATCTCCCCATCATAAGATTTTTTTCCTTGACTTCATGTGCAAAATCCCTTTCACCTTGTAATGTAGTCACAGTTTCTGGAGATTAGGATGCAGACATCTTTGTTGGGGGCGGGGGAGGGGACATTATTTTTCCCATCATCAATATCAAAGGAAGGAAAGACACTGGTTATAATTTAATATTTTGAGGGTGACATGGAATTGAAAACCAGTTCTGTCTTTTTTCATTGTTGTTATTATTATTATTTTTTTTATTCTCAAGTTAATTAACATACAGTATAGTCTTGGCTTCAGGAGTAGAACACAGTGGTTCATCACTTACATATAACACCCAGTGCCCATCCCAACAAGTGCTCTCCTTAATGCCCGTCACCCATTTACCCCACCCCACCCCAAACCCTCAACCCTCCATTTGTTCTGTATATTTAAGAGTCTCTTGTGGTTTGTCTCCCTCTCTGTTTTTATCTTATTTTTCCTTCCCTTCCCCTATGATCAGCTCTGTCTTTTGCACTGGCGAAACGATCTTGAAATTTGTTCTACTTCCCTCTTCTGTAAAATGGGAATGGTAATAGTGATTACCTCACAGACTTGTAAGGATTTAATAATGTATATAAATTGCCTGACACATGGTCGACGCTCAGGATAAGAGATTCATTATTATTTCACTATTTTAATGGTATATACTGGAGCCCATACACATCCCTTTATCATTCTAGGGCCCTCTAACATCCCAGTTGAATCAGAAATGAGTATTGTGGTTATTGTGTACCATGAGGGTAAAAAGATACTATCAGTTATGTTCGTCATACTGACCTTCTCTTGGAAGAAAAGCAGAGTAATGCATCTTTGCAGTAGCAAAGATTGAGCAATATGGTTCTTCTGCTGTGTCTGGTAACCCCTATATTCCAGGATGTTGTCATGACTTGAGTTTCCTGAGGATTGTGGTTTTATTGTGTACTTGATCATCCAAGGAACCATTTGGCAGGGAGTAGGAAAGCTGAAGCATTTTCTCCCATGAGAGAGATAGTCACACAAACTGATTCCAAGAATTTGGCCACACAGTGAGCAGAAGTCAGGATGACTTCCTGAGAGGCTACCTTCTAGCACCAACGCTTGAGGACCCAGTAACAAGCCTCCACCTCACCCTCACTTTTGGGTGGTTTAGAGCCCTCCCTCTTAACTCTTGCCACAGCTATCAGATGTCATTTCCACTTAGAGAAATCTTCTGGTTGGAATTTTACCACACATCAAGAGATTTGTAGGTTCAAGTTTATCATAAACAATTTGGCTTTACCAAAGAGCTATGATCATATTAGTGTTAACTGTCAGGTAGGGTCTAATCATCTAGAATGGCTTAAAGTTTCTCCATTTCCTCATCAGCAAAATAATATATGTAAGGGCAACTCCATCAAAACATGGAGAAGCCTTCTCCCAAGGCTAGTTTCCAATGTCAAAACTCTTAAGATTAGTACTTTTTTGGTATGGTTAAAGAAAGGTCTATTATTCACACAGGTTGGGGGGAAATCTCGAGATGAAGGACAAAGGGGATGGGTCTGGTGGAGAAGTCCAGAAGAGAGAGTGTAGAGAGTGCACAGGCATTTTGTAGAGAGGAAGTGCTTCCAGTGGGAAGAGAGCTCACCTGCTACAGTGAAATTTGAAAGAGGCAGTAAAAA
Organism: Panthera leo; assembly: GCF_018350215.1. NCBI lineage: Eukaryota > Metazoa > Chordata > Mammalia > Carnivora > Felidae > Panthera > Panthera leo. Next base: position 55,895,678 of record NC_056686.1, on the reverse strand, counting down.
CACACTTGAGCTCAAGGTACAGGAGTGAGAGAGTGTGGCCCTTATTGTATAGTTATTAGACACAGGAATGTCAGCTGGGGTGGGTGGGGTTCAAGTTCCTTTCTTATGCTCTTCACAACTCATCTGAGATATTTGGGCTAATATAGCAACCTCCCAGTTTTCCTATAAATAAACATGTATTTGAAAGGAACCAAATTTGCAAGGCAAACCCAAAGTAAGAGGACAGCAATTGTTATTACAGCTCCCTGAAAGACAGTGGGGAGTTACTTGCCCCAGGCAGAAGGAGATAGACAGAAGAAGAAATAAATGGAGTCCCAGAATGTCTTAGAGTATTTTAGTAATAACACTATTTTAATTTGTTGCTTTATTTACTTATTGGACTCTTCTGCAGACCTTATCTGTGTTATTGACCTACATGTAGTAGGAAGTTCACTTCAAGGCACACACTCCACTTTGAGATGCCAGTAGATAGTCTAATGCCAATCTGTTATTAGCTACCATAGCAACCAGAGAGTTTTATCTCTCATTAATGACATCAATGGCTTGGGTCATTTGAAGTGTGTTGTCTTCTAAGAGTTGTGACATTTGTCTTGTGGCCTCTCTGAGTTGAACCTGTGTTGCAGAATTGAAAATACCTAAATCTATTCCTGTTATACCAAAGGTGTGATGAGGCCCAACATAATAGGTAAAATGTGACCCTTTTGATGGAAGTCTCTATGGGACAAGCAAATTCTCTGTTTGGAGGTAGAGTGATCTGGGTGCTGTCTGATGGCAGGACACAGGCCAGGTTGCGTAGGTGAGAAGGGGTAGGGTGGAGGAGGAGAGCCTGAGTCACTGTTGAGCAGGAATAATACCATAGAAGAACCAGTAACCCTAGGGTCTTAGAGGATGGAGTTTCTGGTGGGCAAATTTATATTGATACAGACATGTGAGAGCCAAATAATCTCAATGAGGGTTGGGGAGAAGCCACAGCTATATATATAATATTATTTGGTTGGGGAGGCTGGGAAGGGCAAGGAGTCCATGAAGGAAAGGTTAATAGAGAAGCACCTGGTGAGACAAGAGAGTGCTGAGAGGTGTACAGAGGCTGGAAGTTGACTGGAGATGATGAGTAGTTAAGATGAATATTTCAGACCTGTAAGAGAGCAGAAATTAGTTGTAGAAGTGGTTTCCCAAAATCAAATGATTAAAGAATCCTAAATCCCTGAGCCTCCTGTGCCAAAGATTTGGAATGGGGTTGTAATGGGGGTGTTGTTTGAGAGACCCATATTTTAATTTTTATTATCATCGTGACAATTACAAATTTTATTGACGCTACTCTTTCCTGGAATTAAGTATACTATGGCATCCAGGACAGATTTAGGTACAGTTTATAGATCCAACATGTCTAGAGCCTGGCAGTCTGGCCTATTAAATGAAAAAATGAGGCTCCATAAATGCAAAAAGATCCCTGCAAGAAGGGATTGGAGGATATCTAAGTCTAAAGGGACCTGTTCAAGGATGGTTAGGGCATCTCTTCTTCATGGTATTTGGCATAGTGATAGATCCGTAGTAGGATCAAATAGGATGATGCCTATTTTCCATGATATTTGGTAACTGTCCTCTGAAATAGTCCAATTACTGAGGACACATGCAGTAAGAACAGTGGCAACTAGATGGGTTGACCTCCATGCCATCAACACCCACAGGAGGAGGGGGGAAGGCTGCCAAGGATGGGAAGGTTTGGGCTGCCTATTTGAGGAGCCAGGTCAGAGATTTCAATAGCTTGTTAACTGAAGGATCCCAAGAGACACTGACATCTGTCTAATTTTATGTTGGTTAAGTTGAGTTCTGGGTCTGTATTAAAGAGATAAAATAATCAATAGGCTCTGGTTATGAGATAAATAAGTACTGGGGATGTAATATACAATATGATGACTACTGTATGGTATATATGAAAGTTGTTAACAGGTTACATCCTAAGATGTACTCACAAGGGGAAAAACCATTTTTTTCTTTTTCCTTTTTTGGTATCTAATGAGATGATGGACAGTAACTAAGCTTATCGTGGTTCATGTCACAATACATGTAACTCAAATCATTAAGCTGTATACCTTAAACTAATACAGTGCTGTTTGTAAGTTATATCTCAGGAAAACTGGAAAAATATGAGACATAAGAAACCATTTAGAAAACTGGGAAGTGATATACCAACGCAGAGTAATAGCAGTATTTTGTAGCTTAAGTATTCAGTACTCATTCATTGAATACCAGTTACCAAATGACAATGACAAATACCAGGTTGTCCTGGCTAGCATGAATGGAGAGTGGATGATGCATGACAAGAGATTTGAAAAAGTAAATTAGGAAAGGTGGATGCTGAAGGATAAGTAATACATGGGAGGCAGACATGTCTATAAGTTAAGGAGGAGAGGAGGTTGGGAAGACAGGAGAAAGAAGAGAGATAAACATTCCATAAGATGGCTCTAAGCAAAAGAAACATGATTATGAAAGAGAGAGTGAGCCATGTTGCTTCTCCCAGAAGTGGAGGATGTGCAGTTAAAGATGGGATAGGGTAGGGGGACTCCTACCCTTCCCCATTGTACCTAACATCTTCCTCCAATGCCCCTTGTTGAGTCTGCCTTTTTTTTTTTTACATTAGCATTTAGTCCCTTTTAAAATTCTTGAGATCTGGGCACCTTGGTGGCTCAGTGGGTTGAGTATCTGACTCTTGATTTTGACTCAGGTCATCATCTCATTAGGGTCATGGGATCGAGCCTCACATTGGGCACATTGGAATCTGCTTAAGATTCTCTCTTTCCCTCTGCCCCTCTCCCCTGCTCACATTCTCTTTTCTCTAAAACAAAAAAATGAAAGAAAATTATTGAGATAATCAGTAATTAATCTGAGGCTACGATCCACATAATTAATATATCAAAAGACTGGATATATGGATTGTAGAGTAGAATCAGGTTAAAAAACAGAAGTAATATTTTATTTTTCCTAGATGGAGCTAAATAATCTTCTACCTCTGAACTTACACAGCATTTATCAGGTATGCTTTGTATTCTGGTGTTTGTGTAAAGTGAGATCACCTCTAATAGACAATGAATTCCTGCAGCAGAGGACCAAGTCTCTCTTACCTTTGATCCCCACTGCCTGACACAATATCAAGCACATCGCAGGTGTCATTAAGTGTTGTTGAATGAATGATGGAAGACTATATTATCATTAGATAAACTAGCCTATTCCTTGACTATTTGTTCTGGACATTTTTGTGGTGAATGGCAATGTCTACCCAGAAGAAACCCCTAGCTGGGAGATATCAAGGAAGAATATTTGACCACATTTTGGAAGCAGACAATTTTTTGTGTTCTATGAAAAAAAAGACAATTTTAGTCCCAAGTACTGGAAACTCACCCTGGCAAGAACTCATGCAAGTTTACAGGATATTCAGACCTGGGTAGCTTTTCCAGACCATTCCTCAGGATTTTTAGAAAATTCATCAGTGTGACTTAGATATGCATGAAAGGGGTGGGGGAGGTTGGGGCAAAAGATGCACAAGGCAGATTTCTGTCTTAAGAGAACTTAAGAGTTGTTGGAAAAGTAAGATGTACGTATTTTGAACAATAAGAGTAAACTTTAAATCAGGAGCCAAATTGAGAGGCCAAGAAGAGGGAAAGGTACCTGTGCATTGGGCCCAGTGTGGATTAGTGGGAAAGAATGGAAGCTGCTGTCACAAGATCCCTGAGTCCCAGTTTGTGAATGAATGATCTGTGCAGATTGGATCCAAGCCTCTATTTTCTCTTCTGTACAAAGGGATTAATAAAAGCATATACACTACTTACCTGTAAGGCTGATTCATAAATCAAACCAGGTCATCTATATGAATGCATTTTTTGGGTGACAAAGTGCCAAGGAATATGGGTAGAACTTGAAAAATTGGTGTTACGATTGGCAAAAAGAAAGGGTAGGCTGTACCACAAAGATGAATAATAGCATGAGCTATCAAGCATGGAGGTAAAAAGTTACATGACAGAGTGAAAATTCTGGCCCACTTGGGGCATGCTATATAATGAGAGCATGTTTACAATAAAAATTGTTCTTTATCTGAAATTCAAATTTAATTGTGCAATCCTGTATTTTTATTTGCTAAATCTGGCAGCCTTATCCAGGCTGCCCCATTTCTGCTGCAACAGCCCAGCTCCTATCTCAAGGGCCACATGCTATTTCTTCCCCCAGGTTTTCTGTTTCTCCTGTTTAGGAGGTATTTTCTTCAGCAAGATGAGAAGACTGGGGGAAGAGCTTTACTGCTTGGTAGTTAAGAGCTTAGACTCTGGCATCAGACATCCAAGATTTATAGTTCATCTCTCCTAATGACCGTATGTGTGATCCAGGGTTTTAAAAAATCTCTCTGAACTTCAACTTTGTTTTCTGTATAAGGAAAGTACTCTGTGGGATTGTCTTCAGGATTCAATAAACTATATACAGTGCTTGACATGCTTTTGCTAAAAAATCTCAGTTAATCCATGTATCCATCCATACATGCATACATCAGATTTTTTAGTGCATACTATATGTCTTTCTGGTGTCTTCTACTAATAACTAAAAATCTTGTATTTTCCTCCTAACTACTCTCCTTTATTTCATACCTACTGTCTCCTGGACCACCCACATAGTCCACAGACATGTCAACTTCAAGTCCAATGTGAACCCCAGGCCTTTTTGTACCTTTTTTTTTTAACCCCTACCTTAGTGAACCAAGCCACCCGGTTCCCCAAATCTCTTAGTCTTCCCTCTTCCCTGTTCCCTCATGCAGTTAGGAACCAATTTCTATCTACTTTTTGCTGTTGCTGTTGTCATCGTTTTATACCATCTGTGGCAGGCAGAATTCTCATATGACCCCAAGATTTCTTGCCTGTACCTACCCTGCATAATCCCTGGACTGTGGATATGATGAATTTTACTCTCATCATTAGGCTAGTAATATGGCACAGTTGATTTTAAGAAAAGAAGGTTATCTGGGTGAACCTACTCTAAACACATGTCTTTTGAAAGCAGAGTTTATTTAGGATGGTCACAGAAAAGGAAGTCAGAGACACAAATGGCTGACTTGCAAAAACCTGATATCCGTGCTGTGAACCACAGGCAGAGAAGGATGGCTTCAGGGAGCTAACAGTGGCTACCATCTGACACCTGGCAGGAAAACTAGAAACTTAATCCCATGAATGCAAGGAAATGAATTCTGCCAACAACCTGAATGAGGATGGAAGAGACCCCTGAGCCCCAGATGAGAACCGCAGCCCTGGCTGACCCGTTGATGGCAGCTTTGTGTGACCCGATGCAGAGAACACACCCTCACCAGCAGGCCCAGACCTCTGACCCGCGGAATTGTGAGCCAATAAATGGGTGCTGTTTTCAGCTGCTAAGCTTGTGCTGTTTTATCATGTGGCAGCAGAAAGCAGGTTTACCATCACATAGATGTACAGCTTCTCCACCTTCTGTGGCTGCTTTGACTTAGTTCTTGTCTGGTTGATTGCAGCTGTCTCCTATGCCTCCTTGCCTCCACTCTCAAATCTCTGCGAATCATCCACATTTCACACGGATGATGGCATGGTCTTTCTAAGATGTGATGGGGCGCCTGGGTGGCTCAGTCAGTTGAGCGTCCGTCTTCGGCTCAGGTCATGGTCTCACAGTGAGTCCGACCCCCGCATAGGACTCTGTGCTGACAGCTCGGAGCCTGGAGCCTGCTTCAGATTCTGTGTCTCCCTCTCTCTCTGCCCCTCCCCCTCTCATGCTCTGTCTGTCTCTCTCTCTCAAAAATAAACATTAAAAAAAAAACTTTAAAATGTGAATCTGCCCATAGCACTCCACTCCTTAGAACCCTTGCACAGCCCTTGCTACAAGGTAAATTCAAACATACTTTTAACATGGTTTAAAGTGCCTTGAATTTTTTCCTGTGCCCACCTCTGTGATGTATATCATGCCCCCTCACATCAGCATTTTGGACCTGCAGCCCCTCCAGGCACCTTTGCTCTTGCTGTTCCCTCTATGGGCATATCTTTCCACCTCTGCCTTTTGAAACAGAACCAGGTTCAGCTCTTCTCTGCCTTTCTTAAGTCTTCTTGCAGAATTAAATGCTTTCTCCTGTTTTCCCACAGTATCTAATTAAGATTTCTATCACAGTAGCTAAAATAATCCATTTAATGAGTATTTGTTTAGATATCTGTCACCCACTGGGAGAGGAAATGCTATGTCTGGTCCATACACAGGTCCAAACCCAGTGTCTGGAACACTGTGAGCGCTGAATAAATATGTGCTCCATAAATATTCATTCAGTGAATAAACAACAGTTACTGTGCTGCTACTATGTTCCCTGTTCCTTCTTTCAGATTCTATTTCTTTTTTTTTTAAATTTTTTAGTGTTTATTTATTTTTGAGAGAGAGACAGAGCGCGAGCGGTGGAGGGACAGAGAGAGAGGGAGACACAGAATCAGAAGCAGGTTTCAGGCTCCAAGCTGTCAGCACAGAGCCTGACTTGGGGCTGGAACTCACAGACTGTGAGGTCATGACCTGAGCAGAAGTCAGACGCTTAACCAACTGAGCCACCCAGGTGCCCCCGCCCCGCCCTGCCACCCTGCCAGATTCTGTTTCTCAAAGGGAAGTAGTTAGAGGCAGGTGCCTAGTCAAGACAAAGTCAAATAGGACATTATCTGGTGCAAAAAGAGCCGCCAAGGACAGGCTGATATTAAATTAGCTTGTTCCTGTTGCCTGAGGACAGTTGGCTGCTCTGTTACTTTGTCCAGCAGTGTTATATAACATTCGTTTCTTCAAGGGTTAAGTACTGAGTTTAAAGATTATATGGGCATCTTATTTCTCTGGCTTCTTCTCTTGGTCCCCACCTTTTAATGTGTGTTTGCTTGTTTGTTTTCACTAAGGATAAGCAAGGCCAACGAGATAAATTTATCAGTTAGTTTCATTATTTTTCTGGAATCCCCCCAGAATGTTGACACAGTACAAAGCCGTCACTTTCCAGATGAGGAAATGTAGCTCTAAGAAAAAAGGTGACTCTTGTAGGATCTTGCCTGAGATCTGAGTCAGGCCCAGAGAGCCCTGATCTCTGGATTCCAGGCTGGCATCAGGACCTTTGGGTCCTCTGAGAGTTTTCTTGGTTGTTGCTATTCCTACAGCCCACGTGATAGATGCAGACACAGCTCTGACAAAATAATCCAAACTAACAGCTAAAGTGAGATAGTTGTATATTTTATGTATTAATATGTCACATATTATATACTTAGTTTTGGCCTATCAGATTGACAAATAATTTTCTTATGACAGTACCAGCGTTGGATATAGTGCCAGAAATGTTAGTGAAAAAGCAGACTGGTACAAACTTTGTAAAGGAATAAAACTGGCAAAATGTATCGAAAGTCTTAAAAATGCACATTGTTTTTTTCACAAGGAAATACCCGATCTGAGAAAGTAACCAGTAGAGGCATCTCTTTATTTTTTTCTTGGCCACCCAGCATCCTTTCCCCTTTTCTTTAATTTTATTTTCTTTTCCTGTCTTTTTTCTTTTTCTTTCTTTGTTGTTGTGGTTGTTGTTGTTTTTTGTATTTTAAATTCCTTTGTGAGGTCATCCTTTCCCATTATCCTTTCATGTGATTTGGGTTATGTCCGTATCTCTCTAACTCCAGGGCTGAGCCATTCAATGCTTTCCACCCATCCAGCAATAGTCATAGATTGAGAGATGAGTTAATGACTCAATCTAGCCCTTAGGAGTCAGGTAGGCCCAGGACTTTTATCCAGTTCTGAGAAACTTTTTTCCTTCCCCCTCCCTCCCTTCCTCCCTCCTTCCCTTCTTTCCTTCCTTCCTTCCTTCCATCCTTCCTTCTTTCCTTCCTTCCTTCCTTCCTTCCTTCCTTCCTTTCTTGCTGGACTGGAATACAGGAGGACTTGGCTTGGAACCCTTGTGTCACCATGTGAAGTCCAAGAATAAATCTAATATGGAAAAAAGCAAGGCTAAGGAGTGGAAAGGCATGGGTCCTGCTAGAGATGATTCAGTACCTGAACCAAGCAGCACCACGTCTAGCCCTGGACTTTGCAGTTTTATGAGCTGATACTTTTATTTATTTATTAAAGTCTATAACTGTCTATGTATTTACTTATTCATTTTGCTTAAGTTAATTTGGGTTGGATTTTTTGGTCACTTGCAGCCAAAACAGAGTCCTAAGTTGATAAGTATGCTAATGATAGAATTAAGGATGTGCCCGAAGATTTTGATCTCAGAGACATTTCAGGATTTTTTATCATAGTGAAATACTGGAAATAACTAGGATGTCCAACAACAGAGGATGAGATAATAATAGCATCTAACCCATTCCCAGAGGTGCTATGTGCCAGGCACTACTCTAAAAGCTCTGCACACATACTAACTCATCTAATTTTTCCAAGAACCCTGTGACACAGGTACTGGTATTATCGCTATTTTGCAGATGAAGCAAGTGAGACATAGGGAGGTGAACCAGTTAGCTCACAGTCATTCAGTTCATCAGTAGCAAAGGTGGATCTGAATCTAGGCACTCTGACTCCAGAAACTGTGTATAACCATCAAGTTATACTCAGTCTCAAATCAGTTACAATCTATCCATTCAATGCAGTGTGAATCAAACTATTGAAAATATATTTACTGATATCAAATATACTCACAGTATATTGTAAGGGGAAAAAATCAGGTTACAAAAGAACATGGCAATTTCTGGTTTCTGGTTCAACATCCAAGGAGCGTAGAAGTTGTCACTCCATCCTAACAAGTAAAAAGCCAAACAGACTGAAAAATCAAAGGCATTTCTTGGATCCACTAGAAATGTGAGGCCACAGGGCAAACTGTTGTCTCCCAGATCAGAGAAATAGACAGGTAGATACAGAGAATCACAAGTTACCAGACCAGAAGCCCCAGAACAGAAACCTCTGTAGGAAACCAGTTGTGGGGTAGTGAAACCTAAGCTATGATTGAGGAATTGCTGGAGACTCTGTGTGGACAGGTCTGAATGATAAAGCCTCCAGGAGACCCAGTCATAGAGAGGACCCCATACTTTTGTGAGTTTTACCTCCAGGATCTTGATTCGGCTCTCGCATTGGGTATTGGAGAAAAATCCACTTGTGTTCCCTTCCTTCAGGAGGAAGGATAAAGGAACCATTTTAGAAATATGCCAGAACATTCTTTTCTTAACAAGGCCTGCCCTCAGGGGAAACTATTTTACCAGGGCTTACACTATTTAGGTTTTTCAGAGCCAAACCAACCTGGGGAAGGGAAATACCCAACTCCAGTGGACTCTAGCCACCCTGCTGTATCCAGAGTGTAGGGTGGGGATACTGAGAAGCGCATGCAAAGTTCTCAGTCTAGAAGAACAGGCTCCCTAGAAGGCTGAAACCCAAGCGGAGGACTATAAAACACTCCCCTCCCCCCACGCTTCACCATCACATTACTAAATCCCAACCTACAGCAGTTCCTTTTACCTGGTGCATCATGTTCTGCTATTCAGAAAAAAGTCACAAGACATACTAAAAGTCAAAAGACACAGTTTGAAGAGATAAATCAAGCATCAGAACCAGACTCAGATATGGCAGGGATGTTGGAATGGTCGGATTAGGAATTTAAAACAACTATGATTAATACAGTAAAAGCTCTAATGGATAAAGTAAACAGCATGCAGGAACAGATGGGTAGTATAAGCAGAGAGATGAAAATTCTAGAATCAAAAAGGACATGTATAGATATGATATCATACATGTATATGTGACTGTTTTTGTAATTTATCCATATTTTTATCCAGAAAACGAGTTTCTTAAATTTTTTTTTTTTTTTTTTTAACATTTATTTATTTTTGAGACAGAGAGAGACAGAGCATGAACAGGGGAGGGGCAGAGAGAGAGGGAGACACAGAATCTGAAACTGGCTCCAGGCTCTGAGCTGACAGCACAGAGCCCGACGCGGGGCTCGAACTCACGGACCGCGAGATCATGACCTGAGCCGAAATCGGCCACTTAACCGACTGAGCCACCCAGGCGCCCCAAGTTTCTTACGTAATAAATGCAGAGTAGTATGTAACTAGTGTAAGAAATTATTCCTCCTTTTTTGAAAATTAGGTTGTTGATAATTGAGACTATAATTATCTTAGACAAAATAGATTTAAAAATTAAATATCAGCAATTTCATAGGGTGTAATGTAATAGCTAACTTTCTTTGACCACTGGAGACAAAACATGGCCATTCAGCTTTCATTAGGAGACCCCTTCCTCATTCCTCAGCCTTCATTGCCTTTCTACTGTCTTACTTTATCTCCTGCTTCCAAGGATAGCTTCAAACAACTTCACATTAACAAAACACCTATTTAAAAGTGTTACATTGACTGCTTGTGTCCTTTGTGTTCCTATCTCAACTCGCCCCACTGTTAAGATTTAGGCTGTAAACTTCCCACTGTATTGTCCTTCATAAATCTAGAAATAAAACAGTAGGCTAAATGCCTGTTGTTCTGGGAATTAAACACACACACACACACACACACACACACACACACACAGAGCTAAAACTAAGTTACCAGGGTGCCTGGGTGGCTCGGGTGATTAAGCTTCTGACTCTTGGTTTCTGATCAGGTCATGATCTCACTGTTTGCGAGCTCAAGCCCTGTGTCAGGCTCTGCACTGACAGTGCAGAATCTATTAAAATTCTCTCTCTCTCCCTCTCTCTTTCTGTCCCTCCCCTGCTCATGCTCTCTCTCTCTCTCGAAATAAATAAACTTAGAAAAAATAAAATTGGGTTACCACTCTAAGAATTATGATAGAAAGATGACTTCCATGCAGGAAAATAGAGTCATAAAATTTTAATGTAGTCTTAAACATTTAATAGGTGTTTCCTCCAGCCCCAAGATACTAGTATAGAAGATAGAATTCCATATAGGAGATCTATAAATTCATCAGCTGGGAGAGCTCCCAGCGGAATGAGGCAGTGCCCATGAGTGCCAATGGCAGATAAAAGCCAAAGAAAAAGTAGAGAGATATATAAAGGGTTATATCTTGGGACAGTGACTGCCATATCCATTAGGAATGCTGCTAGTAACACAATATCCAACTAATATTAGCTGAAACAAATACAGGTTTGTTTTTGTTTTTGTTTTTCATGTAACAATAAATTTGAGATAGGTGATTGCTAGAATCGGCTTAGCAGCTCCATGATAACATCACAAAATCCTTTGTGTCCTTTTACTCTGCTTTGTTTAGCCTGTTGGCTTTTTGTCCTTACACTTGTGACACCCTGGATATGACATGACATGACATGACATGACATGGCCATTGTAGCTTCTCACAGCTACAAAATATCTGGCACATAGTAGTTTCTCACAAATGTTAGTGTCTTTCTCTGCCCAATTTCTTAGTGTGGGGCATGAAACAGTAAGATAAGATCCACTTTTCCATATCCCCTTTGCTCACTCACCAGGTATACTACCCCAAAAGGAGGATTTGGATGACTTCTCTCTCAGTATGCCCTGCTCCCATGGGGCAGACAGCCTGCCAGGCCCCCTCCAAGGCAGAGGACTTCTTGCTGCATATTCATGCACTGCTCTGGTCTAGTCATCCATGGCTGAGGTGTCAGGGTGGGGTTTACTGCAGGGGCACTGCCTGGGCCATAGGGGTTCATACAGAGGAGAACCAAGCCCTCTGGGATCCTTTCCTTACAAGGTAACTGTGTGCATGGTGGGCTCCTGACATCTGAGTCTTCAGAGGTTCCTCCTGAAAATCTTGCCCAGTGGAGTGAGGTACATTAGTAGGAAAAGCATTCACGAGATCCATAGGAAACTACTAGCACTACTAAATCAGACATGGAGTTGTCTGTTCTTCCATGCATCTAACAGGTATTTTTTTGAACACTTGCCATGTACCAGACACTTTTCTAGATGCTTTGGGTTATGACAGTGTTTTTAGTGGACAAAATCTTTGTTCTCTATATGCAACACTCACACACACACACACACACACACACACACACACACAAACACACACACATACACACACAGCAATCCTTCCTCTGCTCCCCTCTGCCCTACTCTGTGCTCCAGGAGTCTGCCCCACCCCAACTGCCTTCTAGCTCTTGGTAGGGTTCTGTCAATGGAAGGTATAGCAAGAGACTGGAAGTGGAGAGGTGAGAGACACCAGGGTATTTCTTCCCCTCACTCCCAGGGTTTTGGCCCATGGGTTCTGGTCATGGCTGCTTCTCTCTGGACCACAATTCCTGTTAGGCAACCCCCCTCCATGGCCCCAGCTCTGACTGGCATCTGTAACACTCTTCTCCTATAGCTCTAAGCGTGCTAACATCTTCCTATCACTGCTACTCTATCAACCTTTCAGTATTCCCTATTAGTTAACCCTTCTCATTCTGCCTTTCCATAACTCAAGTGTCTTGAACCATTGGAATTGCATTGTATTTTTTGCTATAATTCTGACTCAAGGTTGGTTATACAACTTGTAGGGCCCAGTGCAAAATAAAATGAGGGGCTCTTTATCAAAAAGCAAGACAAAAATATTATTAAAGGTACTAAAATACAAAACTTTTTCCTTTAAAATTATTTTATGACATATATTGGGGTAATAGTGATATATGAGTAACAACATAACTTCCATATTGAAAAATAATGTGTCTGGTGTCATAATTTTATATAATACAACAAATTTAATATATCACCATGACATGTTGATTGTTCATAAGATTTCTGGTTGACTTTTCTGCAAATTAATTTATCAGGTCGTCAAAATGTATACTTTTAGCAGCTTCATTTCAAGAAATAAAATCGAAGAAACATCGATCACTGCAAGACTGGAAATAATGTTCAATTTTTTTTAATTTTGAGAAGGATCTTTCTGCTGATGCAGTTATTACTGGAGCTGTTATAAGTTGTGACAACATTAAGATAAATTTCAGGCAAATTATTTTGAAATATAAATTCAATTACATTTAGAGCTGATGATTATTATGGAACAATTTTTCCAAAAAGTCTAACTCTTCATACAGAAATGAGTTCTGTGTGAATCTACATTTAATTTTAATTTACACAATGGAATTTTAATGTTTCCTCTGACTTTCTTTAAATGTAAAGTGACTTCATGGTTGTATGTAGTTCAAAATGCCTGTTTATATATTCTATCACCGTATCTTCAACTAGAAGGAAAAATTGATTTTAAAATTATCTTCCTTGTTAATAATTGGTTCATCTGAAGCTGCATATAAAAATGGTGTTCTTTTCTGTCAGATGCAACAATTTTTACATTTAATTTCTATTTCTAAGCTTGTGAATACTTATTTATAATATAGTAGCAATTTTCCAAACCAGAGATAACAAACTCTGTAGAATTATAATAATTCTCTGCTGTAGTTTATTACAAGTTTAATGTATATGCTTTTATTTTGTAGTTATTTGCCAACAGAGTTCACTGTCTGAGCACCAGCAATTTCTATCCTGGTGCTTAGGCTGAAGCATGACATTTGTGCAAAGCCTTAAGAAAAAGCTGCAGGGATGAACAGGCAAGCTGGTCTCCCAATAGGTGTTCTAGAGTTGTTCCTCCATGTGGAGTCTCTCCTCTCTCCTACAACCATGGATACTGCTGCTTATGCTGCTGAGGTCGCTGTCACCACCATGAGTATTAGCCTCATCTGGTCCGCAGACACAGCCTGAAGGCCCAAAGCCCCCGGACTACCCCATGGTGTACATGCACACTGAGTGTGTGTGAGCATTGCTGTTGGACCACAACTACACACATATACTATTGTCCAGAATATCTCCACTGCTCATCCACAACTCTGTGCATACTCCATTGACACACTAGACTTATTTACAGCACACAAGTTCAAGGATAAAATTATTATGAATTTTGAGACTGCAACAGTAGAGGATTAAACTAAGCACAGAAACCTTCCGGGGATGGGTCCCTATTCGACTGCACAGGTCTCACACCCATGAAGCCGGCCCTGGTCTTACATGTTCAGTTCATGAAATTTATATTCCAGTAGAAGACACCAAAGATGAACAGATAAAAAAGGAAATGTATACTAAAAAACTAGTAGAGCTAATGAAATATTGTAGAAAATAAAGCAGGGCAAAGAGACATTGTCAGGGGATGGAGTGTATCTACTCTAGCTAGGATGGTCAAGTAAGGCCTCTCTGATGAGATGAAATTTGAGGAAAGGTAGAAACGAATTGAGGGAGTGGATCTTGGTAATGACTGGGAGCAGAGCATTCCCATCAGAGGGAAGAGGAGAGCTCAATCTCTGATATGGAAATATGCTTGCAGAGCTCAAGAAAAAGCAAGAAGCACAGTGTGCTAGGAGGCAGCAAGCAAGGAATGGTCAGGAGAGGTCAATGGGGCCTGATTGGACTCTGGGCTTTATTTTAAGTGTGTGGGAAACCACCCAAGTGAGCTGGGAGCAGATAAGCTCCGGAGGCGGGTGGAGGGTAGGAATGCATGAAGTTCTCCCCTTCCACCTCACTGATGCTATGCTCCTCCTCTCTCATTACCCCATTCATGGCCTCCTTCACAGTAGTCTTCCCCCAGTTCTTACAACTCAGAGATTTCTCCCCTCCCCCCAACTAAGGCCTTCATTCATGTGGTTCTTTTTGCCTGGGTGCTCTCTGACCACTTTTCTCAAAGTAGACTCCTAATCCTTCTGGCCTCAGTTTAAACTTGACCTTCTCTACCAGCTAACACCTTATTCCAAGTATCTCCCCCATGATTCTGCTTTAGCCCTGAAATTTCAAGTTTCCTTCATGGAATTGATTTATGTCCACATTATCTGTTTACTTACTTGAGTATACTTTGCAATTTTTATTTATTTGTTGACTTATTTTTGGTCTATCTCCCCAAACAAATGGTGAAATCTATGAGGAAGAGGACTATGTCTTCTTGTTCCCCACTAGGAAACAGCCTTGTCACAGTATCTCATACATACTCATGATGAATAACTGTTTGCCAAATGAATGAACCTCTCCTCTGTACCTACTACCACAATATATATCCCATGGCTTGGCAATTCTTTGCCTGAAATTATAGGATTTCATTCCCAAACTTGTCATGTAATGAGTGTGTACTTAGCTTTCAAGTTTGAGCTGTATCCTTACCTTCACAAAGGGAAGGCTTGCATGTTACACACACACACATACACACACACACACACACACACACACACACACACACTTCACCATATCCACCTATTGTTTCTTTCTTGTGTTTCCAACATACTTTGTCCCTACCTAAAAAAGGAATCATCACATTGTGTTATAATTATCTCTTTATGTGTCTATTTCCCCTTACTGGTATAAGCCCCTTGAGTGCAGAGGGCAAATCCAGCTCAATTTGGCAATCCCTGCTTCTAGTGCCATCCTAGCACATGGAGGTGACCTATATATGTTGGGAAATTAGTATAGATGCGTCTCAAAAGCTTCTTTATGGATGGGCTGCTTCTGTAATCAAATCAAACATTACTCAGACCCTGCGTTTAAATCAGCATGGTGTTATTTACATAGTTTTATGATTTCTAAATGAAATTTTAAATGAAATAATACGTATTCTTTTGTCTTTAGAGTCACTTTCCAATTTGATATCCCATCACACCCCACCCATAATTGTGACAGAGCCTGGTATACTTGCAAAGCCTCAGGCCCAAGGAGATAAAGTGCTGATCCACAAAGACACCATGTTGGCTCTCAGATATTGTTATTAACCAGCATTTGTTGCCAGATGGAACAGACCTGGAGTGGGAACAGGAAAAGCCAAAGGTGAAATGAGGTTCCACTCAGTGTCAGCTCTGAAACTAGACAGCCTAGTGATTTTTTCCATTACAGGTGCACACAGTGAGGCCAATCTATAATTGGCTAAGTGATAATTATCCTTAGGCTGGCAGCCAAAACACCTGATGCTGACTCTGCCCCAGCCTAGTAGATAGAACAGGCATGTCACAAGGTGGGCTTATTAAATTCATCAGGCTGCTGCTCAGAGAATGGTCATTTCAGAGCCGGGCTTGCAGCCCGCTTTAACCCTTCACAGACTGATTCTCCTATAACGGGCACACTTGGTGACCCTCTGACAAATCCTCTCCCTAGTTTCTTCTCAGTCTCTCCCTTTCCTCCCCTCCACACTCTGCAAATCACTTGATATGAATCACCTTAATTAAACTTCAGGACAGTTTTGGGATATCGATATTGCACTCTCCATTTTACAGATCAGAACATTGGGCTTCCACTAGGTTAAATAACTTGCATAAGGACGGGGCTTAGCCAGGATTCAAATGCTTATCCATGGGTATATGTACGCTGATATATCCACCAAACTACGCAGGAGTGACTGAGAGTGAATGTCTGTGTCTGAACACAGACAACTATGTGGATATACATTATCTGAAAAAAAAAAAATGCCCTGCCTTGGCTTTATAACTTAAATATTTTAAGTGTGAAATTAAAAACTTAGACACAATGATTTATCAGCTTAGAAGGAACCTCCTTGCCCCCATTGAACAGAGGCAGATAGGATGGTCACAGAGCCTTATTGGTACATCTAGAAGAAGCCAGCATTCCTGACTTCAAGCCTGTTCAGCCCCGGATGGGGACGCTACAGAATGGGACTGTACAATTGTACTATTTTCCAGTTCTCAGCTGTGACTATAACCTGAGTCCGATCAGTCATGGTTTTTCTGCTTGTTCCCTTTCCGAATTAAACACCTTAGCACCTGGTGTGAAGACACCATCCTTTCTCTACACCCCACCACCCCATCGTAACATAGATGTGCTAACGACATTCTGCCGTACCAGCTTGTGAACTGAACCTTCAAATTTGCAGGCTCCCTCCAGTTGAAAAGCTGATGTGTCATGGGAGAAACTCATGATAGAAGCATGTTTCCTGCCCCAGGGGGCAAAGGCCAGTGTTCTGGAAGTCCCATAGGAAGCTAGGCCCTTATAAGCCTCAAAAAGCCAAGACAAACCATTTTCATTGTTTCAAGACCTCTGAAAGGAGTTTGATATACAACCATTCAGGACAAAAATAAGCTTCTTGCTCAACTAAATATATTTTTATGAGATCCCCAGTGTCACTTCTTTGACCAGTGGCCTGGATGCTGAGCTTTAAAATCTATGCAGCCGGGCCCACCACGCAGTCTCTAAGCCCAGAGGACCACTCCTAACCCCGAAGGAAACAGGTCTATGCTTAACCATGAGCCCCAGCTCACTGCCCTGTCACAGAGCACAGTAAGGAGGGATCCAGGGGGAAAGCTCACATAAAAACAGATGCCAGAACCCATTCTAGGTGTCTGTTTTCCGTCAAGCAGAGAAGACTAAACATGCTTACCAGCTTACAAGCAAAATGATTTCTGACTGTAAGAATCAGCTCAAATTCCACCTCTTACATGATGTGTTCCCTAAATCCCTGAAGCAATATGTGTGTTGGCCTCCTCTGCACGCCCCTCTAGGACTCTCTTTAAACACATGAGCCTATATGGCTTCATGTCTTTTATGACACAAGGTGAGTTAGTGACCAACCACTCAGAGATACAAATTTTCCCCCTTCTTCACTCCTGAGTGGTTTGGTGCAGGTATCACCATACATATATCAACAGTTAAGAGTTTGAATCCTGGCTAAGCCCCTTCCTTATGCAATTTGTGTAACCTAGTGGAAGCCCAATGTCCTCATCTGTAAAATGGAGACTGTGATGCCTATCTCCCTAAATTGTCCTGAGGTTTAAGTAAGATGATACCTACAAAGTGATTTGCATGGTATTTGATACTCAGTGGGGTACTCAACAGTTTTGTTCCCCATGTGAGTCTCTCTTTACACATACATGTATTCCATACATAGAAACTCCTATAGCCAGAGGCATTTCAGAATTTTCACATTCATAGTGCCCACATTGGGTCTCAGGCAACATGCTGTAAACCTAACATATTAATATTCTTCAGTGATATGTCTGAATACATGGCATATGTTTCAATAATTGGAATAAAGTCTATGAATGGCTGCAAGGTCAATCTGGTCAGGTTTGCTGTCGAACAAGTATTGCATGCTTCTGAAAAATATTTTCATCTTCAAAGTTCTTTGAACTTTGAAACCATAGCTAAGGGATTGGAGACCTGTGTTCGGATTGTTGTTAAAGCCACTGCATCTCCATTAGCGGTTAAGGATGGGTTTAGCATCTGTTTTCCTCAGTGCCTGGCTCAAAGCAGAAACCCAATAACCCTTTTTCAGTGACTGAGTAAATGAAGGAAAGAATGCATACTCCTTAAAAAACACGAGGTTGACCCTTTTCCGCCATCACTCACAGGTGGAATTAGCCTTTGTTCTTCCTCTGTATCTCACCTCCTGCACACGTACATTTGACCAGACCCTGAAGGGTGAAGGTTGAAATACAACAGCAGAGTGGATCTAAGTTTAAGGGCATGCATTCTCCTTATGGTTATGAAATGATTCTTCCTAGGAACGAAATATGATTGGATATTTTCTTTAAAATTTGACTTGAACAGTTGTCCTGGCACTGGAAAAGAAATCAGTACATTTTAGTTATGTTTATAAATTACCATAAAGGCATAGTTTACAGTTAAAGACTATCTTGTGCCCAAAAGAGCTGAAATGTTTGCTATTCAGGTTTACCAGAGTGCACTGGATATTATTCTTCTATATCTGATGCCAACTAAGCACGAGTCATGATCAGAGTGGTGCTTTATGTATGTCTAACATAGCATTGAGTGCCTTTAAGTGCTGAGAAGGTTCAGGACAAGTCAGAGAAGATGAAGTTATCGGGAGAACGTTAGAATAATTCATGAAGGAGGTCCCTGAGGAGGCTGAATCCCTAACACAAGATGAGGGGATGGATTGATCTTTTTTTTTATTTTTAAATTTTATTTAATTTTTTAAGTGTTTATTTATTTTTGAGAGACAGAGAGACAGAGCACAAAGGGGGAAGGGGCAGAGAAAGAGGAATACACAGAACCCAAAGCAGGCTCCAGATTCTGAGCCATCAACACAGAGCCTGACACAGGGCTTGAACCCATGAACCGCGAGATCATGACCTGAGCCAAAGTTGGACACTCAACTGACTGAACCACCTAGGTTCGTTTAAATTTTATTTAAATCCAAGTCAGTTAACATATAGTATAATAATGATTTCAGGAGTAGAATTTAGTGTTTTATCACTTACTTATAACACCCACTGCTCATCCCAGCAAGTGCCCTCCTTAATGCCCATAACCCATTTAACCCATCCCCCCACCCACCTCCCCTCCATCAACCCTCAATTTGTTTTCTGTATTTAAGAGTCTCTTATGGTTTGCCTCCTCTCTTTTTATCTTACTTTTCCTTCCCTTCCCCTATGTTCATCTGTTCATGGAATTTCTTAAATACCATATATGAATGAAATCATGTGAAATTTATATTAGGACGAATGATGTACTTTCTAATAATATGAGAAGAAAAGAGGCTAGAATGAGTAGGAATAAGGATATATTTATAATTAGGGGGTGCTTAGAAGATGAGGAAATGTCAACTCAGTGCTTCTATTTTCTTAGTGAAATAGGGAACAGGGATATCTACTGAGTGTTCAGGGTAAGCGATGGAGGGGAGACGTGAGCAGAGAGAAGCTGGATAAGGCCATATGGAGAGTAGGACAGAAAGTGTGCTGGCCAGAGAAACATAAAGGGGTGACCTGCTGTGCTGTGGATTTCTCCAGCCATGCCTGAAATCTCAGGTACAAGAGCAGAAAAAGCATACAGCTGATTGATTCAACCTGGGTAGGGGTTGCCCTGTATATACAATGGAAGCATCACAGGAAAAGAGAAGTTGAGTACATCTGCAAAGGAGTGTTGACATCATCGAGTATGCACTCTGATCTTAGGAGTGAAGGACATGAAGACATGGGAAGAGATTTGATCTTTCTCCCCAGATCTGCTCTTCTAAAAGGTGGTATTAAGCAATGATTAAGAGCACAGACTCTGGAATTTGATATTATTCTTTCAAAATCTGCTTAATACTGGCTGGGTGATCCTGGCAAGTTACTTGACTTCTCTATACCTCCTTATTTTCATTCATTAAGAGTATGTGAATGGTACTTACCTCACTGAGTTGTCATGAGGATTGATGAGTTAATATACTTAGATTGGAATTGACATAAAAGAAGATCTGTTTAAGCATCATCCATTATGCCTCTGGAAGTCTCCATTTCAGTAACTCCATCTCCATCTATCCAGAAGGTCATAAAAGCAACTTGACAATCATCCTTGACACCATCCTCACTTCCCACATAGAATCCATCTCAAGGCCCTACACTTCTATTTCCAAAATAGACCTTAAATCCCCCCACTTCTCTATTTCTATTGCTGCTACATTAGTTGAAAGCACAATGATCTCTAGCTGGACCTTGGCTATTGCCTCCTAGCTCATTCCCCATCTTCTTCTTTTGCAGTTCTACAGTCCGTTTTCCATACAACAGGTGGGAAGGGTTTTTCAATCTCAGCACCACTGGGATTTGGAGCCGGAGAATTCTTTGTTGTTGGGGGCTATCCTGTGTATTGTATTTCATTTAGCAGCACCCTGGCTTCTCTCCATTAGACACCAACAGCACCTCCCCCTCCCCTGGTCATGACAACCCCAAATGTCCCAGATATTGTCAGATCACTGTGGTTGAGAACCATTGCCACAGAAAGATAGAATACACTATAAAAAGATTCAGAGCATATATGATCTAATGTATCTTGACAAAGATGATGTAACTACAAATTGATACTGTCAAAAACAACACCAATATCCCAATTCTGATTTCAGTCCTCTTCCCATTAGGCCAAACCCTGTCCCAGTGTTTAAAGTAAAATATAATATAGCAGCAACATAAGATGATTCTTACATGGCAAAGGGGAATTAGGATAGCTAACCAGCAGACCTTAAGGTAGGGAGTTATCTTGCTTTATCCAAGTGAACCCAAAACAATAAAGAGTCCTTCAATTCATAAGAGGAAGACAGAAAAGGTCTGAGTGATTCAGTGTGAAAAGAATTTGGCCTGCTAGTTATGTCTTTAAGAAGGACGAAGAATCCAAGAGCTAATGAATGTGGACAGCCTCTAGAAATGGGAAAGGATGAGGAAACTTTTTTTTTCCAGAGCCCCCGGAAAAGAAAGAAGCCTATTGACACCTTGATTTCAGCCCAGTGAGATCTCACACTTGTGAACTATACAACTGTAAGATAATAAACCTGTGTGGTTTTAAGCAACCAAGTGTGTGGTAATGTGTTATAGCAGCCGTAGAAAATTAATGCAATGCCTTTCTAGCTATAGAGCCTTAGAGTTGTTACTTAAATTCTCTGAACAACAGTTTCCTCAATATATAATGATAGTATTTAGCCCTTGGCTTCTTGTGAGGAATAAGTGAAGGAATCGAAATAAAGTGAATTAGAACAATGTCTGATGTTATGAACTGAATTGTGTCCCCCACCTCCAATTTGTATGTTGAACTCCTAACCCCCATACCTCAAAATTTGACTATATTTGGAGAGAAGGTATTTAAAGAGGTGATTAAATTTAAGTGAGGTCATATAAGTGGGACTCTAATCCAATAGGACTGGGTCCTTATGAGAAGAGGGAGAGGGGCACCTGGGTGGCTCAGTCAGTTAGGCGTCTGACTTCAGCTCAGATCATGATCTCACTGCTCGTGAATTTGAGCCCCACGTCAGGCTCTGTGCTGACAGCTCAGGGCCTGGAGCCTGCTTCAGATTCTGTGTCTCCCTCTCTTTCTGCCCCTCCCATGCTCATGCTCTGTCTCTCTCTGTCTCTCAATAATGAATAAATGTTTAAAAAAAAAATTTTTTTTTAAAGAAGAGGGAGAGACGCCAGGGATATGCACTCACACCTTGATCTTGGACTTCCAGCCTCCAGAACTGTAAGAAAATAAACTTCTGTTGTTTAAGGCCCCCAGTCTGTGGTACTTTGTTATGGCCGCCCTAATAAACTTAGACATCTAATCGTACGAGGCAGTCAATAATGTTGATTCTTATCATGAGCTGTTTCTTATTAACAAATTTGGAAAATAGTACTACTTACTGGGATTGCATTTAAAAAAAAAAAGATGATGTGAGAAACCTGAGTTCTACTTTTGGCTCTGGATCCCTGGCAGTGTCATTTTGTCAAGACATACATGTCATATGCGCTCCCCAACTTTTTGTATTGCTGTTTTCTCTCTTCTGGTTGACAATGGTAGATGGAACACATGTGTCTTTCCCCCAACCCCCCAGTCCCCATTAAAAAGACAATAAAGGATTTTTATTTTAAAGATATACAGCCACAAGAACAAAGAGAACAGGAGAGGAAAAGAAAGTAATAAAATGTTTTAAGCTGTGAAGTAAAAGGAGAAAGGATGACTGACTTGGCAGGCCTCAGAACTTTGAACACTAACCCATCCATGTAATTTTCCCGAAGCGAGCTGATATGCACCACACAGCTTCACAGTGACTCAAGAATTGGCCACACCAGGGATCCATGAAAGTGTGTGTTTGGGGGCAGGCAGAGGTGGTGGCTGAAAATCAGAGGACTGACTGAAAATATATTTCCTACCCTATGACCCAGCAATAGCACTGCTAGGAATTGACCCAAGGGCTACAGGAGTGCTGATGCATAGGGGAACTTGTACCCCAATGTTTATAGCAGCACTTTCAACAATAGCCAAATTATGGAAAGAGACTAAATGTCCATCAACTGATGAATGGATAAAGAAATTGTGGTTTATATACACAATGGAACACTACGTGGCCATGAGAAAGAATGAAATATGGCCTTTTGTAGCAACATGGATGGAACTGGAGAGTGATATGCTAAGCGAAATAAGTCATACAGAGAAAGACAGATACCATATGTTTTCATTCTTATGTGGATCCTGAGAAACTTAACAGAAGACCATGGGGGAGGGGAAGGAAAAAAAAAGGGTTAGAGAGGGAGGGAGCCAAAACATAAGAGACTCTTAAAAACTGAAAATAAACTGAGGGTTGATGGGGGGTGGGAGGGAGGGGAGGGTGGATGAGGAATATTGAGGAGGGCACCTGTTGGGATGAGCACTGGGTGTTGTATGGAAACCAATTTGACAATAAATTTCATATTAAAACAAAAGGAAATCTATTTCCAACACAGTTTGACATTTAGACCCTCTCTCTTACTTTGCAAAGCTGCAGCTATACCTTCCTTAGAAGTAGAAGAAAGAGATTGACTCTCTGGAAAGAGACTTAGCATTGGGTGCCACCTGGATGGAAGGCAGAGACAATGTACTGAAATAGGGGAATTTGATGAAAATTCAAATATTGAATTCTGAGACACCTTCACCTTTTCTTTTAGGATCCAGAAGGCTGGCAGGCAGGCTTAACATCTCCAGGTCAAAGAGTATATGGACCTTCTTGGAGAATCTGTCCACCCCCATGAGAAAAGGCACCTGGATACTGACATTGTTGGTTCTGACCCACCTACCATGAAGCCTGTTCAACACCTGCCATGTTCATGCCCCTCTAAGCCTCCATGTGCTGTTTTTAGTGTCCTGCTTTTAAATATGCGCTAACAGCCCAGGGTTGATTGAAGACAATTGAAGGAAACCTCCAACCTGAGCAAAGGAGACCAAAACTAACAAACACCATAAAAAAAGAAAAGTGAGGGAAGAGGGATTTGAAAAGGGAGACAATGTGGGGAGAAGCAACTTAAACCAGAAAAATAACTATTATTAATATCTTTGTAGACAAATGACACTCCATTGCAGCCACAAATTAAGAACAGGTTATTTTTCCAAGGAGTATTCATAAAACCAAAAAAGCACTTAGAAATGTAAAAATAAAACAGCAAAAGTGAAAAGCTCAAAAAAGTTGGCAGATACCAAACCAAAAAGAACATACAAGAAAAATGAGCCTGATGGTTCATCTGCAAATAAAATTTACTTGGTTATTTTGATGTCACCAGATATTATGATATGAATATTTCAAAAGGATGGGGGAAGCAAAGTGTGTGGTCCATGTGGTGTGTGTGTGTGTGTGTGTGTGTGTGTGTGTGTGTGCATGTGCGCATGTGTTCTCCAGGAGGGGACAAAAGAACTGAATCCTCACCTTCCACAGCAAGAAGTCAAGACATAGTATCTCAAATAAAGAAATAGTGGTGTAAGCATATTGTTAATAAATGTGGAGATAAATAACCAAAGAAACTGCTAAAAGTTTCAAAACAGTGTCTCCAGGTGACAGGAACAATTTGTTGAAACGGTATGAGTATGGCAGGCCGGTTGATGTTCCTTTAATAACCTTTGTAAAAATCATTAACTTTTGGGGCACCTGGGTGGCTTACTTGGTCAAGCACCCGACTTGATTTTGATCTCACTATTTGTGAGATCGAGCCCCGCATTGGGCTCTGTACTGACAGTGTCAAGCCTGCTTGGCATTCTCTGTCTCCCTCTCTCTCTCTGCCCTTCCCCTGCTTGTGCGCTTTCTCTCGCTCTCTCTCAAAATATAGATAAATAAATATTTTTAAAAACACTAAAGAACTTTTAAAACCATGTACATATACGTTTTTTATTTGCAATTTTATTTTATTTGTAATTATTTTTATTTTAGAGAGAGAGCACACATGAGTGTGAGCACAAGCAGGGAAGGGGCAGAGGGGGCGAGAGAGAATCCTAAGCAGTCTCCACGCGTAGGCACCCCTGAAATTAAATTTTAAAAAGACTATGTGTAGGGGTACTTGGGTGGCTCAGTCAGTTAAGCGTCTAGCTCTAGGTTACAGCTCAGGCCATGATCTCACCGTTCTTGAGTTCAAGCCCCGCATTGGGCTCCATGCTGGCTGTGTGGAGCCTGCTTGGGATTCTCATTCATTCTCTCTCTCTCTCTCTCTCTCTCTCTCTCTCTCTCAGTAAATAAATAAACTTTACAAAAAAAGAGAAAGACTAGATGCAGACATTGGCACATTGGTGCATAGCAGGTACTCTATATAACATCATCATCAGTTTTCTATTCTTATTTTTTTTAAGTTTTTATGTTAATTTCAGTTAACATACAGTGTTATATATTAGTTTTGGGGGTACAATTCTATTCTTACTACTTTACCTCTTTGTTTATAACATTCCAAAAAGTATTCTTTTTTTTCCCCCAAAAAAACTCTTTTCTGTATACTGGCAAAGACACTTTTGAGGAAGTTTTTTAGGCATGTTTTCCAGTAAGAATGAAGTAGGCATCCTTCTCTTTTTGCAACCAAGCCACCTCCATCCCTCTCCTGGTGAGACCAAGTCCACGACTCATCAACTCTATTCACTTAGCTGGGGTCTGAGATGAGACGGGTCTGGGCAGGGATGGTGGGAAAGTCACTGGTATTATGCACATGGAATGAATGTGCCAGCTGGAGCCTCTAAATTGAGGAATGAGAAACAGAGGAGGACCTGAGCAGCTCAGTTTCCAATCCGGTAGAGAGTTGGCAATTCTGATATTTTATACATATACTGCACATTTAATTTGCTTCCTGGTCCTTCTAAGTGGCAACTCATTTAACAACGCAAGGCTGGTGGCTGGAATTTTACATTCTAATTGAATGTACATTAGCATAATGGAATGTATGCTATGGCTGCTTCTCTGAAAAGCTGCCCTATTTATTAAGCCACCCTGGAAAAAGGGAGATTTTTTTTTCAGAATCAAGAAATAACCACACACTACTATTAAACACTTTGAAGTTTTAACTTTTCAGATGTTGTTCATTTATGTTACCTTATAACATTATATGTTTCGTTACTGTTACATATGAAACATTACATAATGTTGGAAGGACAGATATCCGTGTCTGCACTTGGCAAAGCAGAGAACTGAAGTACAAGAGATGATTTACAATAAGGTTGAGTCAAGGACTCCTGTCTTAATTCCAAATCTTGAGCTCTCCCTGCTATACCAGATAATTCTATGGTCGCTTATCTCCACATGGATCAAACATAGACATTTGAACTAGCATAGAGGAACATAAAGACTCTATGACATGCTAAGACCCCATTGTAAAAAGTGCATTAATGGTAAGGGAAAGTTACAGATAACAGTCTGAAACAATTCAAAAATATCTGGGTGGGGGCGAGCACCTGGGTGACTCAGTCAGTTAAGCATCCGACTTTGGCTCAGGTCATGATCTCACAGTTTGTGGGTTTGAGCCCTGCGTCGGGCTCTGTGCTGACAGCTCAGAGCCTGGAGCCTGCTTCAGATTCTGTGTTTCCCTCTCTCTGTCCCTCCACCGCTGGTGCTCTGTCTCCCAAAAATAAATAAATGCTAAAAAAAATTTTTTTAATAAAAAAATAAAAAATATCCTGGGGGGTGGCTCACAGGTAGGCCAAGGGGAAGGGATTCTTCTCCAGGGCCATCTGCTAGTACTGGGAGTGGAGAAGCCAGAGGACCGTTGCAAGGCTGCTCAAGGGCAGCAGAGTCTCCTTCGCCACAGGGCACGACCAGCGAGGTCTGGGCAGAGAGAAAAAAAATAGGCTTTGTCTCTCATTAGAGTGTTCACCAAATGGTAGTAGCTGATAAGGATTATGAGGCAGAGGCCAAGCTTAGTAGCAGAGTGTCATGATCAGTTTACATTGTCTGCCTAGGGCTCAGAAGGGTTTTGAAAGCTATGGCTGTCTTCCTTGGGCAAGAGTCTCTGTCAGATGTTCCCTGCAGGATGACAGGTTTGTCCTTTGAGCTACATCTCAAGGAAGGGCATGAAGGTCCCATCAGTCAGTCAACAGGTGGCTGGTAGTATCCAGGTCTTTCTGACTCCAAAGCCCAGGCTCCTCTCTCTACCGTACCAGATTGCCTTCTCCTTTAAGATGTATCACATTTATTAGCTCAGTGCTTTGCATGTAATGGCAACTCAATAAATATTTTGTTTCCCCCATTTATTTTTTAGAGCAAGTTTAAAGGTATGTGGTAAGGCTCAACCAAAGATAAGACAAGGAATATTCATTCATGTTTGAGAAAATGAAGGCTCTTTAATTAAAAAGAAAAGAAAAGAAAAGAACAGAAAAAACCTGTGTATCTGTAGTCATTCTGCTATGCACAGGGGAGATAAGGAACAGACATGGTCTCTGGCTCACTGAGGTTATAGTCCATTGGCAACACACGCAAAGACATAAAACAGTAACAGATAGTGACATGTGTTCCTCTAAATGAACAAGGCACAGAGATAGAGAAGTTGGGGGGATCAATTTTGCATGATGTGGTAGGAGTTAGACTCGGTCTTTCTGGGGAGGTACCATTTAGACTGACACTGAAACTATAAGAAAGAGGCCTGGATGAAGAGTGGATGGGCCACTGTTGCAGGTAAAGTATGTGTGAAGATTCTGAGGTGACACAACCTGGGATTGTCTGGGAAAATTGAAGACAGCTCATATATTAGGGGTGCAGCAAACAAAGAGAGAATGGACAAGCAGCAGAAAAGATTAGCAAAGATGCAGACCGAAATGAGGAGTTTGGATTGTTTTCTAAATACGGTGGAAAGGTTGAAGGCCTTTTGAGCAGAAGAGTGCCATAATCTAATTTATATTCTCAGAAGATCATTCTTGCTGATGTTGTGATAGATTATAGGGGGACAGAACAAAAAAAGTAGCAAGCAACCATTGAAGTGGTTCTAGTTACCACAAGAGACAATGTTCGGTGACCCCATTCAGGGAACAATGGAAATGGGATAACTGAATAGTTTTGAGATATAATGTGTTTGGGTGGTAGAATCACTAGGAATTGCTAGTGGATTGGATGGAGGTGGGAGTCAGGAATCCAAAATGGTACCTAAGTTTCTGGCTTGAGAATAATAGGCTGATGATGGCACCATTTTCAGAATTGTAGAAGACTATGAAGGAATGGGATTTGGCAGGTAGAAACCTAGAAATCAAGGGCTCTTAAGCCATCCCCAAAGTGGTAACTTTCTTCAGGCCACAGAGCTAGAGAGTGACAGAGCTTGAAGTAGAATCGATCCTATGATTCCATTACATTTATAAATAAATCATTACAAATTGCCTTGGTTTAATCCTGGCAAAGAGGGAAATACATTCGTTGTGATTTACCAGCAATTACATTAAGTTCCAGTCAAGCCTTTGCTCTTTTGTAAAGAAACTTAAGAAAAATAAGAAAAAAAAAATAGAGGATTGCGAGGACAGTCTATCAGTGTGTACTTACCAACATTTACATGTATAACATTGCTAGGCACCTAGAAGATACCAACATAGACAAGACACAGCTCCTGCCTTCAGCAAAGCTCAAGTGTAATTCAGCAGTTTCCAAATAATTGTGTAGCAAGAGATATTCATGTATGTTATATGAGAAAATAGTTCCATGGACAGTTGGTTAAACAAAGATGGGCAGATTTCTTTTGCTGCAGGGCTTCTCAGAGCTTTTAGTCAATTAATATACTTTGCGAGACCCAAGGCAGGGAGAAATATGGTTTACAGCCCTTTCTAATCTTGTTTGACCAAATAGTCTTTATTTGGCAGATATTTATCTTATGACATTATAACATATTTGTACTTCATAGAATAGCCTTTGGGACAATTTTCTCTAGTTGTGAATGTGGGAATTTGAGCTATCTCTCTATCAGATCACAAGCTCTGTAAGCATAGGTTTACACTACAGAAAAAGGAGTCTTCATTTCAGGGATAATAACAACAATGGTAGCTAACATTCATTCAGTTATTCTACAAATATCAACTGAGCCTCAGCCATGTGCCAGGCACTGTGGCAAGAACTAAGAACCCAAGTGGGGAGAAGCCAGACAAGGGTAGTATCCTATGGAATGTAAAGTCCAGTGAAAAGACAGTGTTAAAACTCAGCCTGGGTGGGTGCATACAGCTAGCAGAGGCTATGAGCAGACATGTGCCAGCCTTCTCCCCAACTCTTCTCTATACCCTTTCAGCTGCTGAGCCATCTACTCTTCTGAGTAGCTGGTCACAGTTGACTTGAAGTGAAGGTAGAGGACATTCCCACAGCTGCCACAAGGGATCATGGATCCAGGGGAGCAGGATCCTGTCATTTAGCTTGGGGTCCTTTGACACTTTTCTTTCTTTGCCTAGTCAATTCTTCTTTTTTCATTGTCTTATTATTTTTAAAATTTTTTACTTATTTTTAAATTTTAATTCCAGTATAGTTAACATACAGTGTTATATTAGTTTCAGGTGTACAATATAATGATTCCACAATTCTATACATGACTCAGTGCTCATCAAGATAAATGTACTCTTGATCCCCTCCACCTTTCACCCATACCCCCCATCACCTATCTTCTGGGGACCATCATGTTATTCTCTATAGTTAAGAGTCTGTTTTTTGGTTTACCTCTTTTTTTCTTCATTTGTTTTGTTTCTTAAATTCCACATATGTATGGGGACATCTGGGTGGCTCAGTCGGTTAAGCATTTGACTCTTGATTTCAGCCCAGGTCATGATCTCATGGTTTGTGATATCGAGCCCCATGTCAGGCTCCCTTCTGTCAGCTCAAAGCTTGCTTGAGGTTCTCTCTCTCCCTCTCTCTCTGCCCCTCCCTGGCTCACTCTCTTTGTCTCTCTCAAAATAAATGCTTTAAAAAGTTCCACACATGTGTGAAATCCTATGGTATTTGTCTTTCTCTAACTGACTTCTTTTGCTTTGCATTATACTCTCTAGATCCATCCATGTTGCAAATGTCAAGATTTCATTCTTTTTTATGTCTGAAATGGTGTTCTACTGTATGTGTGTAATATATATTTAGCATCTTTATCCACTCATCTGTCGATGGATGCGTGGGCTGTTTCCATAATTTGGCAATTGTAAATAATGCTGCAATAAACATAGGGATGCATATATCTTTTTGAATTAGTGTTTTAGTATTCTTTGGGTAAATGCCCAATAGTGGAATTACTGGATCATATGGTAATTTTATTTTTAACTTTTTGAAGAACCTCCATACCGTCTTCCACAGTAGCTGCAACAGTTTGCTTTCCCACCAACTGTGCAGGAGGGTTCCTTTTTCTCCACACCCTTGACAGCACTTGTTGTTTCTTGTGTTTTTTATTTCAGACATTCTCATAGGTATGAGGTGATATCTCATTGTGGTTTTGATTTGTATTTTCCTGATGATGAGTAATATTGAGCATCTTTTCATGTGTCTATTGGCCATCTGGATATCTTCTTTGGAGAAATGTCTGTTTATATCTTCTGCTCCTTTTTAATTGGATTATTTGAATTTTTTTTTTTTTTTTTTTTTTTTTTTTTTTTTTTTTTTTTGGTGTTGAGTTGTACAAGTTCTCTATATATTTTGGATGCTAACCCTTTATCAGATACATTACTTTCAAATATCTTCTCCCATTCAGTAGGTTGTCTTTTATTTTTCTTGATTGTTTCCTTTGCCGTACAGAAGCTTCTTATTTTGATGTAGTCCCAATAGTTTGTTTTTGCTTTTGTTTCCCTTGCCTCAGGAGACATATCTAGAAAAACGTTGCTACAGCTAATGTCAGAGAAATTACTACCTGTGCTCTTTTCTAGGATTTTTTTAAATTTTTAATGTTTATTTATTATTGAGAGACAATGAGAGACAGAGCATGAGCATGGGAGGGGCAGAGAGAGGAGGAGACACAGAATACAAAGCAGGCTCCAGGGTCTGAGCTGTCAGCACAGAGCCCAACATAGGGCTCGAACTCACAAACTGTGAGATCATGACCTGAGTGGAAGTCAGATGCTTAACCAACTGAGCCACCCAGACGCCCCTTTTCTAGGATTTTTATAGTTTCATGTCTCATATTTATATCCTTCATCCATTTTGGTTTTGTTTTTGTGTATGGTATAAGAAAGTGGTCTGGTTTCATTGTTTTACATGTAGCTATTCAGTTTTCCCAACACCGTTTGTTGAAGAGACTTCTCCCCATTGCATATTCTTTCTTCCTTTGTCAAAGATTAATTGACCATATAATCGTGGGTTTATTTCTGGCCTCTCTATTCTGTTCTATTGATCTATGTGCTGTTTTTGTGCCAAGACCATACTGTTTTGATTATTACAACTTTGTAGTATAGCTTGAAATCTGAGTTTGTGATACCTCCAGTTTTGTTCTTTTTCCAGATCGCTTTGACTATTTGAGGTCTTATGTGGTTCCATAAAAATTTTAGGATTATTTTTTCTAGTTCAGTGAAAAATATTGGTATTTTGATAGAGATTGCATTACTGTAGATTGTTTTGGGTAGTATGGACATTTAAACAATATGGTATATCTTTTCATTTGTGTCATCTTCAATTTCTTTCATTGATGTTTTATAGTTTTCAGAGTATAGGCCTTTCACCTCTTTGGTTAAGTTTATTCCTAGGTATTTTATTCTTTTTGGCACAATTATAAATGGGATTGTTAATTTCTCTTTTTGCTGATTCATTATTATTGAATATGCATAGAAATGCATATTATTGAATATGCATAGATTATATATGCATAGAATATGCATAGATTATATATGCATAGAATATGCATATATTGTTGAATATGCATAGAAATGCAACATATTTCTGTACATTCATTTTGTATCCTGTGACCTTACTAAATTCATTTATTAGTTCTAGTAGTTTTATGGCAGAGTCTTTAGGATTTTCTATATATAGTATCATATTATTTGCAAACAGTAAAAATTTACTTCTTCCATAACAATTTGGAGGCCTTTGTTTCTTTTTCCTTTTCTGATTGCTGTGGCTAGGATTTCCAGTGCTCTGTTGAATAAAAGTGGTGAGAGTGGACATCGTTGTCTTGTTCCTGATCTTAGGGGAAAAGCTCTCAGATTTTCTCCACTGAGTATGATGTTAACTGTGTCTTTCATGTATGGCCTTCATTATGTTGAAGTATGTTCCCTCTAAACCTAGTTTGTTGAGGGTTTTTTTTTTTATCACAAATGGTTGTTGTACTTTGTCAAATGCTTTTTCTGCATCTATTGAAATGATCATATGGTTTTAACACTATCTCTTGTTGATATGATGTATCACATTTATTGAACCCCCCTAGCATCCCAAGAATAAATCCTATTGATTATGGTGAATGATCTTTTTAATATATTATTGGATTTGGTTTGCTAATATTTTGTTGAGAATCTTTGCATCTATATTCATCAGAGATATGGGCCTGTATTTGTCTTTTTTGTAGTGTTTTTATTTGGTTTGGGTATCTGGGTAATACTGGCCTCGTAGGATGGATTTGGGAGCTTTCCTTTATTTTCTATTTTTGAAGTAGTTTGAGAATAGGTATTAACTCTTTAAATGTTTGGTAGAATTCATTTGTGAAGACATCTGGTTCTGGGGTTTGGTTTTGGGGAGTTTTTTGATTGCTGATTTGATTTGCTGGGGTTTTGGGGAGATTTTTGATTGCTGAGAGAGACAGACAGACAGACAGAGTATGAGCAGGGGAAGGGCAGAAAGTGGGAGACACAGAATCCACAGCAGGTTCTAGGCTCTGAGCTGTCAGCACAGAGCCGTACGTGGGGCTCAAACTCACAGACCACGAGATCATGACCTGAGCTGAAGTCATCTGCTTAGCCAACTGAGCCACCCAAGTGCCCCTTGTTTGCTTGTTTTTGATTCCACATATAAGTGAGATCATATAGTATTTCTCTGACTTATTTCACTTAGCATAACCCCTCAAGGTCAATCCATATTGTCACAAATGGTAGGATTTCTTCCTTTTTATCGCTGAATAATGTCTCTTTATATATCTATATAGATATAGGTACACACAGAGAGACACATAACTATCACACTTTCTTTATCCTTTGATGGACACTTAGGTGGCTTCCGTGTCTTGGCTATCGTGAAAAATGTTACTATGAACACGAGGATGCAGATACCCTTTTGAGCTAGTGTTTTCCTTTCCTTTGAATAAATACCCAGAAGTGGAATTGCTAGATCATATAATAGTTCTATTTTGAATTTTTTGAGGAAACTCCATACTGGTTTCCACAATGGCTGCACCAGTTTGCATTCCAGCTTAAATTATTCCTTGTGTTTTTGATAATAGCCATTCTAACAGGTGTGAGGTAACAGCCCATTTTGGCTTTGATTTACATTTCCCTGATAATTAGTTATGCTGAACACTGAAATTTGAAAAATTGTTTGGGACTCAAAGAAATCAGAGAGACCACAGGTGAAGAGTCACTCAAAGAAGTTCAACCCCTGTAGGCACTAAGGAGCTGTTCTCTTAAGGTTCCTAGGACAAATCTCTTATGAAGGCAGTGACTTTGGGGCCACCTTTTGCCCTATCAGGCCCTTCTCCCTCTTATTACCCTCCATTTTGTCATGTACCTAGTTTACAGATGAAGAAACAGAGACATGTAGGTTTTCTAATTTGTCTAAAGTTACACAACTTGTAAAAGGTACAAACCCAGGTCTTTCGAATTCAGCTCCTTCTCATCATTAATTTTTCCAGGATTAAGTGTGTATGAGGGCAAAGAATAGCAAGGGGATTAGAGGAAGGATAGAGTATTCCCCTGCCACAGCCTCAACCTCCCCTCTGCAAAAGATCGTTGGGTCCTGGCCAGGATTGTTGGAGAAGGTGCACCTGGCACCCCAGTGAGTGCCCTGTGATCTGTGGAAGCTCCAGGCTGTCTCTCCGATGTAGAGATTTTAGGCAACTTTTCAGGGAAACCACCAAGACGCAGAGGCCCCCCTGATGTGCTTATTATAATAGCAAATGTGCAGAGAGTGCTTACTGTGTGCTGGCCATTGACCTAAGCACTTTACACGAATTGACCCATACAACACTTTAACAGCTCTGTGCGGGAGGTACTCTCATCATCCCCATTTTTATAGATGGGAAAGTGAGGTACAGAGAGATCCGTTCCCAAGTTTGCTCACACAGTAAGTGGTGGATCCGGATGTCAAACTGTGACAGTCTGTCTATCAAGCCCTGCTCTCCTCATTCTGCCTCTCCGCACTGAGAAGCATACCCTTGGGAACTCGATTGATAGGCCCAAATCCTGGCTTTGCTATAAAGCCTCAAGCATGTCACTGAGTTACACGGACTTTTTTCCTCAATCACAAAGTGGGGGATGAAAAGAAGTACTTCCCTGGGGTGCATTCAGTGACATACAGCATACAAGGCACCCAGCAAGATGCCTGACATGGTAAGTATGCAATAAACGCTAGTAGATTTTGCTATGGGATGGTTTAAGCGCCCAATAAACCCCTTAACTGATGGATCCTTCCACCCACCCCAAGAGCCCATCTGTGACCTGGGTGTGGAGAGGGGAGGTACAAGGATGGGGGAAGAGTACAAGGCTGGGAGGGAGAGGGAGGTTTCCACTTGGGGCTTTCAGGCAGCTGGAGACCTGCCAGAACATGAAAGAATCCAGCAGAACCCAACTTTCAGCTTCTGCATAAGCCAAAAAGGGGGAGCTTAATTTGGAGGGGAAGGAAGGAGAGAAACTGCACTGAGCTTGCAGAGGGGCAAAGCCACTGTCTCCACAATGCTACTGTTGGCTCTGTGAGCAGCCCTGGACTCTCCAACCCCTGGCTGATTTCTTCCAGAGCCTCGCACTGTCTGTGAATGGGGCCACCTTCCACAGCCAGCCCTCCTGGTGGCTGCATCCTCCTGTGTCAGTTTGAGTGTCTGAGTCTGTCTGAGGCCTCTGCCCTGCCTTTCCGGGCTCAGACTTTTGCCTTCCCCAAATGTCTCTGCCTCTGGAAGCCTCAGACATCCTGTAATTATTGAAGGGAACCCATAGATGGCCTGGGAGCAGGTACAGGTCTCTGGTCTGTCCACACCTACCCTCTAGACATGACCTTAATAAGAAAGAACACTTCCCAGAATGTTAGAAATCAGGAAACAAGTGCCCAAGCTTGAGGAGTTGGGGATAGAGCCCAAATGAAAGCCTGTAATAATGTTATGATAATGGCTAAAGTATCCACAGTTGAGTATCTATCCAGATACAGGGCTTTACCTGCATCATCTCCACTGAGCCTCAAAAGAACCCCATTAAGCAGGTATGATTAGGACCCCCCATGTTTAGAATAATAAAGAGGCCAGAGAAGTGAAATCTCTGATCCCAAGTCACACAAGGAGTGGCTGCAGACCCAGGACAAGAACCCAGGTCCAACCAAGTACAGAGCCCTCGCTCTCAACCCCTGTCTGTGCACTAATTCCTGGCATCAGCCCCTGTCCTCTGCTCACATGTCTTAATCCTGCTACATCGATAAACCAAATATCAGAGCTTGCCACTTGAATGAACTATCCACTCCCACTGAAATTAATTGTCAGGGCTTTTTAAAATTGGAAGCAAATATGAAAACAGAGTTTCCCCAAAGGTTAATTAATTCAGCTCAACCTGACAAGTACTTTTTGAGAATCAACTCAGTGACAGACATGGGTTTCAATGCCGTGGGGAATGTGGGGGGTGAAAGGGGGAAGGAAATGGGGAAGCACTCCGCTCCCTATTGTCAAAGAGCTTTTTATCTGTAGGTGAAAACACCCAGTGATCAGAACTGGACATGCATGTTTTTTAAATGACCTAGCTGGAAAAAAAGATGGGTAAAAGCATTGTCCAAAATGAACACAAGCCAGGCTAACATTGCACTGGGCTCAAGTGTCAGGCAGCGACATACGCATGCCTCAGCCTCCGTGCTCCGCTCTGCTTCACCATGGTAACCTCCAGGGCCCTCATCTGCCAGATGGTTTTTCTATCCTCGGAGTGTAGCTAGAGAGGAGAACGAGCATAGATGGATGGCTGAAGTATCCTCATCCTCTCTGCAGCTCAGTGGCCCTAAATGTGTCTCTCAAAAGGAGTCCCTTCAGAAGCAGCACATCTTCAGAAATGGAATTGTTCCTACTATGTATCAGAAGATGGATGTCTGAAACAGGTGCAGACCAAATCCCAAGTATTGCAGGTCTGCCCTGCAGACTCATACTCATGGTGTCTGCTGGTGCTGCCACAACAAAGTACCACAGACCGGGTGGCTTAAACAACAGAAATTTGTTTTCTCACGGTTCTGGGGGCTGGAAGTCCAAGATCGAGGTATTCAGCAGGTTTGGAGTCTCCTGACCTCCCTCCTTGGCTTTCAGATGTCCACCTTCTTGTGTCTTCACTGTCCTTCCTCTGCACTCACATCCTTGGTGTCTCTCTCTGTGTCCCAATTTCCTCTTCTTATAAGAGTCAGATTGGATTAGGGTCCATCCTGCTGGCCCTATTTTAACAGAATTGCTTCTTTAAAGGGCCTATCTCCAAATGCAGTCACATTCTTCGGTAGGAAGAAGGGCTTCAATGTATGAATGAAGCAGGGGGACACAATTTAGTTTATGACACCAGGCATTACTCACTTATTTTTATTCTTTCACTTATTCCTTTATAAGCCAAGGGCTAAGTACTATTATTTTTATTTATTGAGGAAACTGTTGAAATTGTCAGAGAATTTAAGTGACTAACTCTAAGGCTCGATAGCTAGAAACGGGTTGTATTAATTTTCCACGGCTGTTGTAACACGCTTCCACAAACTTGGTGGCTTCAAACTGCACTGGTTTATTATCTTACAGTTACGCAGTTCACAAGTTCCAAATGGATCTCACTGGGCTGAAATCAAGGTGTCAACAGGCTCCATTCTTTTCTGGAGGCTCTAGAAAAAAAATGCTTCTTCCCCCTTTCCCACTTCTAGAGGCTTCCCTCATTCCTTAGTTTTTGGACTCTTCATCTTCAAAGTCATAACCAGCAGGCCAAATTCTTCTCACACTGCATCATGCTGATCTTTTCCACTAGACTATGAGCTCACTAAGGCCAAGGACTATATTTTTCATCCCTGGAATCCCTGTGCCAGCACAGTGCTTGCCTATTGTAGGAGCTCAGTAAATTAACTAAAGAAATAAATATTAAAAGATGAATGAATTAATGCTGGCAAAGAGTAAGAAACGTTGATTCTTTCTGCTTCTCCTACTATTCTATGATAGGAGCTGGAGACATTTATTTCGTTTCTCTGGAGTTCATCTTTTCATTTGCATTTGGAGGGTATTTGTCTAATTCTGAACATCTATGCCACTTCTAACACCTCATGACTCTCAGCCAAGGTACCAGAAGCTTCTGCTTTGTTTCTATTTTGTTTTTATTTTATTTTTTGTTGTTGTTGTTCCACAAAGGCTCCAGTTTCCCACAGCTCCAGAGAGCTTGATTCTTGTCACTTGTCAATCATGTCAGTAGCTGCTTTGTCTCCAATCCATTCCTTACTTTCTCATCCTTCCCAGATTATTTCCTGGCCTGTGCTCAAGCCATTAGCTCTGCCTTCCTCAACAAGCCCTTTTCATCCTCAGAGCCTCAAAGCAATTTCCTTCCCCTGTGAAATACTCCCAACCACTCTAGCCACCCCCCACCCCAACCCCGCACCAGAGCTCTCTCCTACCTTGGCATCGATCACCATAGCACTCAGAGAAAAAAGCTTAAGTATCTTTGGATCATAAGTAAAGGAACAAAGGAGTTATTCATTCATTTAACAAATATTTGTTGAGCATCTCCTATTTTCCAGTATTCTGCCAGTTGCTGGGATACAATAATGAGCAAAACACACATAGTCCCTGGCCTGAGGGAACCTGTGTATCTGCACATTCTGGATAACAAAAATACCAAGTATGGGGACATATCAAACATCAAATAGTTAGAAGGTGGGGAGGGATGTGAGAGATGATTACAAAGGGGCAACAAGAAACTTTTAGGAGGTGGCAGTACGTCATGATCTTGATCGTGAACATTTCATGGGTGTATACATATCTCAAAACTTAACAACTTTGGGGCACCTGGGTAGCTCAGTCGAGGTTAAGCATCCAACTCTTGATGTGGGCTCAAGTCATGATCTCACAGTTTGTGAGATCGAGCCCCACGTCAGGGTCTGTGCTGACGATACAGAGCTTGCTTGGGATTCTCTCTCTCCCTCTCTCTCTGTGTCCCTCCCCTGCTCACACACAGTCTCTCTCTCTCTCTCTCTCTCTCTCTCTCTCTCTCAAAATAAACAAACATTTAAAAACTTGAAAAACATTATCAAATTGTACACTTAAAATGTGTGCATTTTATTGTATGTCAAGTATACCTCAATAAAGCTGTCAAAAATTTTAAGTTGTTCTAATCAAGAAGAAATAAGATTTGTGTTTGTGTGTATGGGGTGTGTGTGTGTGTGTGTGTGTGTGTGTGTGTGTGTATACATAAGTGTGTTTGTTGGTGGGTGCAGGGAGAAAAGTGGCAGGAGGCTTTTTAAAGATGGAAATATTTTATCACCTTAAATATTAGAGCTTAGAACTTCTTGAGACCACGGGGCGCCTGGGTGGCTCAGTCGGTTAAGCATCCGACTCTTGGTTTTGGCTCAGGTCATGATCTCAGGGTTCATGGGTTCAAGCCACACATTGGTGCAGAGCCTGCTTAGGATTCTCTCTTTCTTCCTATCTCTCTTTGCCTCTCCCCTGCTTGCACTCTCTCTCGAAACAAATAAACTTAAAAAAAAAAAAGTTCTATCTCTTAAAAAAATTGTCTAGACCCACACTTCTGTTTCCATCTGGGAGTCTGAGGCCCAGAGGGTCATAATGGTTTTCCTAAGGTCCTATGACTCTTTTCTGTTTATTAATACTGTGAATAACAACTGCCCCCATTTAGGCAACCGCTAATAACCATTCTCCGTAAGAGGTGCTTGAGGTCCATTATCTCACCTGTCTTCACAATTACCCGTCTAAGTAGACATCATTATTCCCTTTTCTTAGAATGAGGAAACAGACTGTTAAATACCCTTCTGAAACCCACAAGACTAGAAAATCGAAGGGCTGTGATTTCAATCCAGGTCAGTCTGAGCCCAAAGAGGAAGCATTTTTCATTTTAACAAAACCTAGCATCAATAATTACCTACAAAGCATTTTGATTCCAAGTACACGGCAAAATTATCACATATACATTTTATTTTATAAATGTATAAACAGGGCCTGTAGGGATGGTGAAAATGTTTTGGAACTAGATTGAAGTGATAGGTATACATCACTGTGAATATACGAAATGTCACCGAATTGTTCATTTTAAAATGGTCAACTTTATGTTATGTGAATTTTACCTCAATAACAAACACATATTTAATTTTAGTTAAGATAAAACATATACCTTTCTTTATCATTAAAATCAGGAAAGTGGAGGTATCATTCCCAGCTCTATATTTTATTAACAGAGCTATTATTTTGACAGCCCTCTGGAAATATTCCTTTTTTTTAAGCTGCAGAATGATATAATATATGACAAATCAGAGCACATTAACAGGGCAGAGTGTATGGCAGAAAAAGCTCTCAACCGTAGTCAGGGGGACGGTGTGGAGTTGGATGGGCTGGGAGTTTACCTACCATATACCTTAAATAAGCCTCTTTGCTCTTTGAAATCTTAGTTTTCTTAAAGTAAGGATAGTGCAACCTGCTTGACTTGCCTCAGAGTTTTATTGTGAGGCTCAAATAAGAGATCCAGTTGGAAGCTCCTTGCAAATTTAAAAAGCTAGGCAAAATCGAGGCATTATCATTATCATCCCAAACAGTGTAATTTAAGGGAAAGAGTTCCTCCGTTGCACACCTGCTGGTATAAGCTGTAGAGATGATGTTCACAAAGCATCTAATGAGGCAGTAGTGAATCTAGACAGGTTCTGTGACTCATGTGGCCAATATAATACAGCAAGTCATACTGTGCTGGTTTCCATGCTCAATATTTTAAAACCTGGCATCTTCTAATTCCTGTCTCTTTCTGTCAACCCTGGAGAAGTCAGTTGTTATGTAAAAAGTTTGACTATCCTGCGACCACCATGCTATGAGGAAGCCCAGACTAGCCACGTGGAGAGGCTGGGTGAAGAGAGAAAGGGATAGTTTTTCAGTATGTGGGTAAAGAAATCCTATTGGACATTGACAGATGTGGAGAAAAATAAGGAACCCAGCGGAAAGTAAAAATCTGCAAACTCAGACATATACTCTCCAGTTCTTGGGGCCACCCTGGCTGAGACCCCAGTCATTATGGAGCAGAAATGAGCCATCCCTGCTGAGCCCTGCCTAAATCCTTATCTACAGAATCATGAAGGTATTAAAATGGTTGTTGTCTTACTCCACTAGCTTTCGGGGTGGCTTGCTCTTCGGCAATAGATAACTGGAACAGCAAGAAAGGGAAAGATCATGGGCCATGGAATCAGGCTGATTTGATTCCAGGCTCATCCACTTACCTACTCGTTGTGTGATCTTGGACACCTTGATTAGCATCTCTGAGCCTCAGTTTCATCATCTATTCAGTGGGAACAGTCACACCTATGTTGCAGAGTTATCGCAAGGAATACACAGAATGTGTGGACTTGCAGGCATATAATAGCACATAATAAGTAGTACCTATAATAGTTATCATTTAATTCTTTTTGAACTTTTAGTTCTCCCGTGTGAAAAAAATGGAAACATTCTGGGGAACATTTCTGCACTTACTCTTTTTTAGTTTAATTTAACCGCATCCAAAGAGGCTGCCAGATTGCTTTCCTAACTTGAGCCTCTTTCCCAGGACTGTGCCCTGTTGGGGGCTGCTTTTCTCCTTCTGCCCCTCCAGCACCGTTTCCAGCCTTCCTGTCCCCCTTTCCCTTCGAACCTGGGGCTCCATGTTGGACATTCAGAGGCTCAACACCACGAAAGGCTTCCAGAGTTAGGATCCATAGGTCAGGAAGGGGGCTTGGGGGGTGAGGGGTCAGTCCTTTTGACTCTTCTAAATAATTAAACTGCTGGCTGAAAGCCTGGCAGAAGGCATGAGGTTTTGATGTGCAACCAGCTTTAGACTAGGCACCCTGGGCAATCAGTTCCTGTGTTGCCGCTGTCAGTCTTGGATGGGGTCTGTCTGGGGCTGTGGCAACAGTGGGACTGTCAAGTGCCCCCCCCTCCCTTGCCACTCTGCTCCTTTATTTGCTTACTGCTCGACAGGAGGGCAGTGTGGGGGTGCAGGCTGACAGCCCCCCTCCCAAGGCTCTTTAATTTCCTGTCCTTCCAAATCTAAGCAGCCTCTTAGGATCTATTTAGAAAGACACATTTATCAGTTCCAAATACCAACAGCAGGATTGCAGGGGATCACGAGCGGCCAGGCAAGAGATTGGAAACGTGGCTTCTTTATAAATGTTTCAATTAACTAGACAGAACTTTTCTCGCTTCTCCCCCCCCCCCCCCGCCCCCTCCATCTATAACAAAGTACAAGTGGGGAAAAGATGAGCGGCAGTGAGAATAGAGAGAACAAGAGAGAGCTCCCCCTTTGGGCACTGGGTCTTGCTTGCCATTGCCATGTGAGGAACCTGGGTGGCCCTGAGCAGTCGGACCTGCCACCCTCTCAGATAAAAGGCGTCGTGGTTGGCCTCAAGCCTGTGAAACACCAGCTGGAGCACTGCAGTCTTGACATTTATTTCCCCATCTTCCTGTAAACACAGTAACCCCTTAATTAGTGCCCAGCCATCTCTGACGTCAGCCTGCAGCTCTCCTGTGGGCAGCAACCCATTTATCACCAGCTAAAACCGGTCCCGTTTCCAGGAGCAATTGGTGCCCCCAGACGGTTTTCTCTGTCTGGAAAGAAAGAGCCAGAAGGGAGCCACGGCAGTGAAAGGAGGAAAATGCTCACCCAACAGACCAGAGCTCATTTTCTCAGAAGCCGCTGGCTGTTCACAAAGCCCTGATGAGAGCCTAGAGATCCACACAAGGTTGCCGTGGGCACCTCTTCCCTCTGCATTCCTGGAAAAGAATTCACATTCATTGAACCAGGAGCTTCGGAGAGCACTATTATATATCCCTGCTTTTATTCCCATTTCCCAGAGGAGGAAACTAAGTCTCAGAAATGTTTTGATCACACAGCTTGTGTTCATTTCAGTACAAAAATTACCAAAAAACAATTACCATGAACTTGGTGGCTAAAAACAGCAGGAATTTATTCTCTCACAGTTTTGGAAGCCAGAAGTCGAAAACCAAGGCGCCAGTACGGCCATGCTCTCTGCAGGCTCTAGGGATGACTCCTTCTTTGCTCATTCTAGCCTCTGGTGGTTGCAGACAGTCCTTGGTGTTTCTTGGTTTATGGCAGCAGAACTCTAATCTCGCCTCTATTTTCACATGACCATCTTCCCCTTCTGTGTCTCTGTGTCCAAATTTCTCTCTCCTTCTAAGGATACCAGACATTGGATTAGAGCCCATCCTAATCCAATATGATCTCATCTTAATTTGGTTTTATCTGCAAAGGCCCTACTTCCAAATAAGGAAACATTCACAGGTTTGGAGTGATCATGAATTTTGGGGGGATGCTATTCAACCCAGTACACCTATAAGTGACCAACCTCAGATTGAAGCCCAGGTCTTTCTGAGAGTCGTGCTCTTATACCCACCAAACTGCTGCCAGGAAGGGACTCATGGTGCAGTGTGTGTGTGTCCAGGGAAACCTAGAATTTGGTCTCTGGACAATGGCAGCAACTTTTCTGAATGGACCTTGGTAGTACAGGTAGGCACGTCACTCCACCCTGTGCCCCAAATGACCTCTGACACTTAACCCTGCTCCATGGGGATTGCTCCTTCAGTCTCTATTTGCCACCAGTATTACTAAGTCAGACAGAAAAATTAGGCATTGTGATATGAGAAGACAGCATGAGGTGCTAGGATGAGCACTCAGAGGGGAGAAAGGAGGCTTAGTTCGAATCCCCTGTCACTGTTGTAGCAGGGAAAAAATAATTTTCCCTCTACCCTTCTGAGTTCTTGGCTGGGACCCCTATAACAAAATATACATTGACAAGAGAGAATCAAACAGAAGTTTATTAACATGTGTGCTTTATGTAAATCTCTTATGTATACATAGGAGATACCTGGGGGAAAATTGATTAACTCTCTGAGGGGGTTTAGAATCTTGGCTCAAATACTATGTTCAGCTAAAGACAAAAGAAAGAAAGGTATAGGGGATACTTACGGAAAAGTTATCAGGAAAAGCAAGGTAAAAGTACGTTTTGTTATGTCATGCCTTCTGTTATTTCTAAGTGTCTAAAGTTGTCTCCAGGAATTAACTTTTGTCCTTCCTGATAGAGAGAGGAGGAGGGACATATTTGTAAATTCATATCGTCCTTTTAGGCAACTGGGGGGAGGGCAGAGAGGTCTTCTTGAATCTGCTTCTTCTCAGTTGCTTTCAGCAATAATAATCAATAATCCTTATGCCGAAGGGGCATGTTCGGGTAGCACATTCTGTTACCCTTCATCTGCCAGCTGCGTGTCCTTCAGCAAGTGACTTTACTTCTCTGGGTCTTTCATCTTCTCAGTATAAAGTACCTCTCAAGTTCTTCCCAGAGATCAAATGGTATTGGGGAATACTTGAATTTACTTATGTTGTACAAAGCTACTTGAAGTATGACAGGCATGATTAGAGAGAGATAAGAAGATAGAAACTTGCTGGGAGATTCTGAAGGAGACTTCTGAGGACTTTGAAGGACTTTGAAAGTGAGGGCATGGTTATTAGAATGTCTTCATTTTCCCCGAACACTTATGGCTCTCTTTTTCCTAGCTGTAAGAGTGTCGTTGGAGTGTCCTGAGGCCCATTATTTGTAATTAGGGCCATTTTTGCACTCATGACAAGTCGGGAGAGAGAGACAATTTCATGATATAATTAGGTAAGAGACAGAAAAGGATCTGGAGTAAAGGAGATGTGTGTGTTTGTGTGAGAAGGACATGACTGGTGATGTAGCACACTGGTTTGCAAGCCGTGAATGGCAGGAAAAACACAGATAGAATGTTCCTCGTGAAGAGGGAAAAAGGAGGTGGTGGGGAAAATGCTGGATGAACCAGTTCTTCATGCTGTGCTTCCAAAGACAATATCAACCCAGTGTGATTTGCGGCAGAGGAAAGTTTACCTCTATGTGAAAGAGGAGACTTCGGTGACTCTCTACTGGTTTTTGTTTTTTTGTTTTTTTTAGCTTTTTGTTAACAGAGGACATTCTCTTTTTACTCAATCCCTCAATTCTTGTGTAACTGGGGTGCAATTTGGATGCCTTGATCAATCATATATGACTCCCTCTGCATCCTGACATCGAAACAGGAGCTCTTCAGGTTGTCTATGTGAGCACATTTACAATGCAATATACGAGTAGTGAACACCACCACCGTACCCCTCCACCCTCAAAAAGTGGTGCAACACAGGGGTCGCAACTGAAACACTTCTCAGTTCTCATTAACATTCAATTCATTATGAAAGAGAGCTCCAGGTAAGCCAGGCACAAGATTTTCTTCAACTTGAAAAAGGCTAACAAGAAACCCATTAAACAGGTCTTAACAAGATTTTCAGTGTCTTAGATTTAGCTTTAAGTAAGTCAAAAGTCAAAGAAAGCTGCTAAAATAGTTCCTACTTAGACACGTTCCTATTCTGTTTAATTCAGACAAGTGTCAACCATTTTCCTGGTTTAAGATGTCTCTGGATTGACATCTCCCAAAGTCTGTTCTGTGAAACACAACTAAAAAGGTTATTTGGGGGCGCCTGGGTGGCTCAGTCGGTTAAGCGTCCGACTTCAGCTCAGGTCACGATCTCGCGGTCAGTTAGTTCGAGCCCCGCATCGGGCTCTGGGCTGATGGCTCAGAGCCTAGAGCCTGCTTCCGATTCTGTGTCTCCCTCTCTTTCTGCCCCTCCCCTGTTCATGCTCTGTCTCTCTCTGTCTCAAAAATAAATAAAAACGTTAAAAAAAAAATTTTTTTTTAAATAAAA
Organism: Panthera leo; assembly: GCF_018350215.1. Lineage (NCBI taxonomy): Eukaryota > Metazoa > Chordata > Mammalia > Carnivora > Felidae > Panthera > Panthera leo. The sequence goes on along the minus strand of NC_056686.1, from coordinate 55,850,961 downwards.
AGGTTATTTGATGAAAGGGTTCTGAGGTTAAATGAGTCTGAGAAACACTAGGTAAAATAGGTTTCTTTATTGCAAAGCCTGGGAGACTTTGTGCTAATGTGCTAATGAGGAATTAGATCAACAGAACTCTATTTTCAGGAAGGACACCACAGGCCTGGTCTTGTGTTAACACACTTTGGGAAATCTTCCAGATGATTCTTTGATCTTGGCCAGGATCACCTGGCCACACATATCAGCTGGGGATACTATATAGATCACTAAGCAGAATTAGGTGGGAGGCAGAGCACAGCATTGTCCCTTAGGGGAAAAGTAAGCCTGAATTTTATAATATTCTGTGTCACTGACCTTCAAGGAGTAGGAGTAAGACCAGACATCCAGCTCCCTGAGGACAAGGATCTGGCCTCCCTCCTCAGTGTTTAGGGTAATACCCAGGACAAGTTGGTATTCAAGAAGGGTTTGTTGAAATAAATTTAATGCACAGGTGTTCACGTACATGGCCTACTTCACATGGGTGTAAAAGGTTTATATGCGGAAGCAACTGTATTCACTTAATTTATCTCTAGCTCTGCATGTATGAAAGACTTTTTATCAGCAACGTGGAGAATAGAGTACTTCTTGGTTCTAATTTCCTCTGAAAGCCAATAACACCATGATGAGGAGAAAATCAGCCTTGCTGCTGAGGCTGAGAGCCACTTACAGGTGGCCTTTTCCTCATGAAAATTGTCATCGTCTTCGCAGTTCCTGCCCTGAAACTTCCCAGCTACCACAGAGACAGTGGCAACAGATGTCATCCTTGCACCTGGCTGATGGTGGAGTAGCACAGCATAGTTCCAGAAACAAACACATATGACTTTTACCTATCTCTTTTGGAAGAAGAACAAGGCAGCCGTGACCTGCTGCGAGTCACATTTTCCCCCCAGAAATTATCTTTCATCTGGGTTTTACATAATTTCCATAGTCTAAGGGAGAAAGGGGGTGATCACCCCCCAGTGAGAGGCCCAGACTGTGCCAGAATTTTCCTGTTCTCTCTTAGCCTGTGCCAGCAACAAAGTCCAGCATGCTAAGTATTTCGTGGGGCTATTTTTCTTTTCTAAAATGTCAATGCTGTTATAATCTGAAGGAAGAATCTGAGCTCAGGGAACATTTGGAGCAAGGCTTAGTCATAAGGACACGTGTATTGATTTTTTACCTGCCATTCCCTGAGCTCTGCAAAGACCTGGAACTTTCAAAGAAATAGTGCCTTTATGTATTACTTCCATCTTTAGACTGAAATCTCTCTATTAATGGGGCTGAGCTCGTTGGGGGAGGGATGTTATTTTGTTTTTGTTTTAACTTTCTTACTGAGAAAAAATTTTAATATACCCCAAAGTAAGACGATTCAATAATTATCAGGATTGTCACATTGTTTCATTTTTCCCTACTCCCTCTTCTTGCTGAAGTTTAAAGCAAATCACCAGAAGGCCTCATGTCATTTTATGCCTACATACATATCTTCCAAAAAAACCCCTCAAAATACTATTATTTCGTCTAGAGTGTGACATCATATCACACAGCAAGTTATCATATTTGAAATATCAGGGTGTTTTCAAATTCCTCAATGATCTTTTTAATCGTTGTTTTATTAAAATTAGGATCAAAGAAAGGGCCACACATTTCATTTGTTTGTATGTCTCTTAAGTTTCTTTTGATCTAGAGCAGTACCCTCCCCCATTATCATTCCCTCTCTTTTGTCATCTCCCCTCTACCCAGAAAAAGGGGAACTTTAAACTCCTTAGAAGAGACCCCTAGTTGCCAATATTATTTCAATCCTTCTTCAAAAGAATGGAATTTTAAGTTGGGCCCAATGTGAAGACCACATATCCCAGGCACTCCCACAGTTAGATGCAGCCATCTGTGCAAAAGTGACAGTGAACTTGGCAAGTTCTGGATGGTGTCCTTCAAGGCGAGAAGTATACTCTCCTCTCTCGTTCTTGCTCCCTGTGGCCTGAACTACTCCTCTCTCGTTCTTGCTCCCTGTGGCCTGAACTACAGACACAGTGTGAGCCTTCTTTGATCGTGCAGACAGGACAACACCCCAGGAAAGTCAGAGCCACAGAACACAAGGTATTGGGATCCCTGCTGATTTCTTAGAGGGCTGCATTCCTGCTCCGGCTTTCGCATGAGAGATAAAGGTCTACCATTTCAGCCACTGTGACTGTGGAACTGTGTCACATGCATTTACACATACACGATTACAAATTTAATATCCATATCATATGTGTCTTCAACCTAATTTTCTGTTCCTATGCCTTTGGGGAGCTATTTCATTTCACTAATTCTGGGTTTCCTCCAATATTAAAAGGAATGATATCAACACCTATCTCATAGTGTCAAATTAATGCATGCATACATTTCGTCAACAGATACACAGTGAGTACCACAGGTCAATTAATGGGCTGTGCACTGACTGGCCATACAGTGTCGAATCAGACACTCTTCCTGCACTACAGGAAGTGACAATCTATCAAGTGAGGCAACAAGTATCACACCTTATAGTGTGATAATTTTATAATAGGAGAAAGTAGGCACAGTGTGCTGCAGAAACATCTGGGAAGGACATCCAGCTTTGTCAGGGGGGAGCATCAAGGAGGAATTCCAGATGGGGGTATCTGAGGCCTGAGGGCCGGGCAGAATTCTAGCAAAAGAGCTGAGATACCTCAAGACTTCCTACATGGTCGGAATCTTGTATACTATTGGGAGCTATGCAAACTGCCTGTGGTCTTTCCTACTGACTCACGTGAAACGTATGTTGGTGTCTACCTTTGCACCAGGCACTGAGCTAAATGCTACACATACAGTGATGACTAAAACATGGCCTGTGTTCTGCCTGGAGAAAATACAGTCTAGTGAGAGACACAGATGTCAAGAGATGAAGTATAAAATACTGTGTAAAGTACTTTAACAGGACCCTGAATGCAGCAGTCAGACAGAGCAGATAAAAATAGTAGTAATTAACATTTACCAAGCTCTCACCATGAGCTCAGGATTTATACTAATATACACATATCTGATTTTTAAAAATTCTTTAATGTGTATTTATTTTTGAGGGAGAGACAGAGTATGAGCAGGGAAGGGGCAGAGAGCAAGAGAGAGAGAGAATCTGAAGTAAGCTCCAGGCTCTGAGCTGTCAGCACAGAGCCCGATGCGGGGCTGGAACTCATGGACCATGAGATCATGACCTGAGCCGAAGTCAAACATTTAATCGACTGAGCCACTCAGGCGCCCCAACACATATCTGATTTTTAATGTTAATAACAATAACACTTATAGGGTTTGACCCAGACACTCTTCAAAATGCTTCGAATGCATTAATTTGTTTATTTTTCACAATGACAGTGTAAGAGATAAATAATATTATCCTCATGTCTCAGGTGAGAAAACTCAGGCACAGAGTGGTTAAATAACTTGCCCGGAGTCATGTGGCTAGTGAGAGGCATAAGCGGGATGTGAACTTGGGCTGTCACTGTTCACTCTCAGCCCCTGCAGAGCACCTAATTACATATGGAGATAAAGGAAGACTTTGGGGGAGATGAAAGTTGATGAGGACTTGAGCTACAGCAGAACAATAGGGATATGGAGGAAAAACTATAGCCATTGGAGGGAGACCCGACAGGGTTTGGTGGCTTATTAGGGATTGGTGGGGGGTGGAACTGGGGTGCTGAAGAGGGACTTTGGGAGGGTCTAGCCTAGGAGAAGGGAGAATGGTAATGCCATCGGTCTGGAATATGAGAAGATGGATGTAGAAAAATAAAGAGAAAGAACTTTGTTTTGATCAAGTTCCCTTTGAAAGATATGGTGGATAACCAAGTGCAGATTAGTAGCTGGAGGTCAGAGAAAAGATAAGGCCAGAAACAGAGATTGTGCAATCACCAGCATGGTATGACCGATCCTGGAAGCCTTAAGATAAGATCACTAATAGAGCATATGTGTGGCAAGGATAAGAGAGACCCAAGAGTGGAACCAGGAGAAACCCTAACATCTAAGGGCGGACTGAGTTGATAAGACAATAAACAAGATAGTACCAGGTAGAAAGCTTTCCCCTCCATGTTGTCATGAATAAGGAAAATAAATTCTGGAGCTTTAGCAGCCATCTTATAACTGTGAGATAATAAGAGGAGAGGACGACCAAGGGAATCATAGATATGTTGATCCTAGCATAGTCAGGGTACCAAATCACACTAGCATTTGGCTTTCTACAGACTTCTCTGTAGGAACCCATTCAACAGTACAGATTATTGTTAGCTATTGAGAATAGCTATCATAAAGGACAGTTGTGAAAACTAAGCCCAGAACAGCATTTGTCATGTATTACACATTTCTTAAGCAGATGTAGCATAAAGATATACGGTAAGTGGGGGCACCTGGGTCACTCAGTTGGTTAAGCGTCTGACTTTGACTCAGGTCATGATCTCACGGTTTGTGGGTTCGAGTCCAACGTCGGGCTCTGTGTTGACAGCTCAGAGCTTGGAGCCTGGTTTGGATTCTGTGTCTCCCTCTCTCTTCCCCTCCCCTACTCATGCTCTGTCTCTCAAAAATAAACAAATGTTTAAAAAAAAATTTTTTTTTAAGATATATGGTAAATGTTCGTAAGCATTTATCTGACAATCTGGGAACAGAATCAAAGAAAGCAAATGGTTGGGTATCTCCAGAATTGGGAATCAATTGCAAGGGGTAGGGTAAAGATAATGGGTTACACAGAGTAGATGGTGAAAATATGCTTTTCTTGATCAGTGGGTCCAAACTGGGTAGGGAAAAAGATGAATCCAGGTGGGTATTGACATCTTGGATCTTCCCATCCCAACCACCAATGAAGAGGTTAAGTCTGCAGTGAGGACAAACTACAGGACCATTACTTAAAACAGGATAGAGGGTTAGGTCTTGTGACCAGAGAAAGAGATTCCCATAATTTAAGATTTCAGAGGTAAAGGGGTTTCAAATAGTGGCAAGTACAAAAGTAAAGGATTGTAATGCAGAAGAAAGGAATTCTGTCAAAATAATTAAAATTAATAATTAACATTTTATTTTCATCCTTATCTACCAGATTCCAGGTAATACTGGCTTGCTAAGGCTTCTACAACAAAGTGCCACAGACTGGGAGGCTTAAAATACAGGAGTAATTTTCTCACAGTTCTGGAGGCTAGAGGTCCAAGAGCAGGTTATGAGCAGGCAGTCTTTTCTGGGGTCTCTCTCCTTGGCTTATAGATAGCTATCTTCCCCCTGTGTCTTTACATGGTCTTCCTTCTATACTCTGTGTCCTAATTGTACTTTTTTTCTAATTTCTTTTTATAAGAGATTGGATTGGGTCCCACCCTAATGATCTCATTTTACCTTACTTACCTCTTTAAGACCCTGTTTCCAAACACAGTCTCTTTCCAAGGTAGGGGAGATTAGAATTTCAACATATGCATATGGGGGGAGGGAGGGTACCATGTAGCCCATAACATCAAGCAAGGTGTTATTCTTTTTTCTATATATGAATGCTGAGCTTCTCTGTGTAGCGTTTAGTTCTCATACAACCCTTTGAGAACAAAGTTACTTGTTTAAATTTTACATATAAAAAGCTAATATTCGGTGAGATTAAGTAATGTGCTCAATGTCTTATTCAGTTCAAGCTGTTATAAGAAAATGCCATAGACTGGAGTGGCTTAAACAACAATTTATTTCTCACAGTTCTGGAAGCTGGAAAGTCCAATATCCAGGTGACTTCAGATTTGGTGTCTGGTGAGAGCCCTCTTCCTTGTTTGCAGATGGCCTCCTTCTTTCTTTGTCTTCACATGGTAGAGATAGAGATCTCAAGTCTCTTTTAATTAAAAAAAAAACAAAAACGTTTATCCCATCATTAGGGCCCCACCCTCATAGCCTAATCTAATCCTCAATTACCTCCCAATGGCCCACCTCCAAATATCCTCCCACTGGGGACTAGAAGTTCAACATATGAATGGGGGTTTGGGGAATAAACATTCTGTCCACAGAGCATAAGTACACTCTACTGTTTACCTGGTGCTTGTGTTCAAGCTCAATTCCATCTGATTCCCAAGGCCCTATGACTTATTCTCTCCCTTGCTTTTTCCTCTAATTTAAAATTTATATCCTCTATTCTTCCAAAATGGGGGGCGTCTTACCGTTATTTCTAACATCAGTCAAAAATACTTTTTGTGTCCAAGTTCTGTGTTTTCACAGTAATAAGAAGTAGAGAGGAGGGGCCATCAATCATGAAAGGGAGCCAATAAAGAGGTTTTAAAAGAGACAGTTTGGGACAAGAGCTAAGTGATCTCCTAAAAAGGGCTATAAACAGGGCATACCTCCAGGATGCATTTCTATTCGCCTCCAGTATTAACTTCTCTATTGCTGCAATATCAAATTACCACCAACTTGGTGGCTAAGGACACCACAAGTGTCTAACAGTTCTGGAGGTCTGAAGTCTGAAATTAGTCTTAGGAAACTAAATCACGGTGTTGGCTGGGCTGTGTTCCCTCCGGAGGCCCCAGGGAAGGATCCATTTCCTTGACTTTTCCAGCTGTGAGGGGCTGCCTGCATTCCTTGGCTCCTGGCCACTTCCTCCATCTCCAATATGCATCACTTCAACCTCTGTTTCTATTGTTACATCTCCTTGTCTCACCATGGCCCTCCTGCCCCCCTCTTATAAAAACCCTTGTGATTGCAGTGGACCTGCCTGGGTAATCTAGAATAATCTCACCAAAACAAGACCCTTAATTGGGGCACCTGGGTGGCTCAGTCAGTTGACTATCTGACTTCAGTTTAGGTCATGATCTCATGGCTCGTGAGTTCAAGCCCCACATTGTGCTCACAGCTGTCAGCGAGCCCACTTTGGGTCCTCTGTCCCCCTCTCTCTGCCCCTTCCCCTGCTTGCATTCTCCCAAAAATAAATACATATTTTTTTTAAAAAGATCCTTAATCACATTTACAAAGTCCCTTTTTTCCATGTAAGTAACATATCTATAGGTCCCCGGGGATTAGGACATGGTCATCCTTGTGAGACCATTGTTCAGTCTATACACCTACTACTAATGATTGTCCTTGAGTGAAAAGTTGAACTAGGAGGGAAAGCACCAGAGATGTTATTAAAGTGTGTTGAAATTCCCAGCATATAGAAACATTTAGAAGAAATTGGGAGTGCAGCACTGATAAACGAGCTAACATTCCTCTGTATAGTGAAGTTTGCAATATGTATGATGTAGCCAGTTGGAGCTGACAGTGATATTTCTGAATAATGGACATCTCCAGCTGTAAGATTTATGACTCTTATCATGTTAATGTGTGGGAATTGAAAACCAAAGCATGAATTATGCTCATGATTCACTCCTCAATGTGATATGTGAAAGGGACAATAAAACATGACTGTTGTCAAGCACAAGACTTGAATTTTTTCTCTACTCTTATAGCACAAGGCATCTTAGGCAACCAAGGTGTACTTTCTTATCCAGACAAATGAAATACCAAAAACCTCCTTGTAGGGTTGCTTGACAGGTTAAACAGAGGTGGGGGGTGGTACATGAGAATACTCTAAAATGTCTAATTATGCTACCTACCCTATGCCACTACTCGCAGGAATTTGGTACCCGCTCCCTTTAGACCCACAAAAAGAATTGCCCTTCTCCCACTCCCTTGAAGTGAGAAGGATCCATATATATAACTTGCTTTAGCCAATAACATATGATTGAAGACGCTCACGCTACACTTCCCCAGCAGCGGTGATCGTGGAAACAGGTCTTGACATCATGACACCAACACAAAATGCCTAAAACTCTGAGCCTGCATATGGAGGACAGTTGCACTGAAAAGCAGCCGAGACCCAAAGCAGAATGGATATAAACACGAAACAAACTCTTGTTTCACGCCACTAAACTTGTGGGGGGTTTGATTTTATAGGCTTAAACAAGCTGACAGAGATGAATCTTTAAAGGTGGGAAAGGCTGCCTCCAGAAGGTTTGGATGCTAGCCTGCTCCAGAGCTTTCAGCTTTCAAGATAAATATATAGTAGCATTATTAATAGTAATGGAACTGCTTTGGTGCTTATTGTGCTCAGGGCGCCACATCAAGCTCTTCAGTTTCTTTGCACGTTTAGGCTGTTCATGCTGCTAGCTGCAGTGCCAAGAAGAGTGTAAAAACACACAGGAGGAATTTAAGTGCCTGCTGAATTACTAAATTTCTATTTTCTATTAGGTAGGGATTTAAGCTTTAAATGAAAGAAAACGAGTTTGATGAACTAAGTGATAGAAAATTGTTAAATGAGTAAGGTCACTTGCTTCACATAGGCATTCATTTGCTTTTCAAACTTTGCTATTTAGTGCTGATACCTCATCATCAACCAACATCTTTTTTTTAAATGTATTTTATGTTATTATTGCATTGTATGTTTTGAGAGAGAGTAAGAGAGAGTACAGGGTGGGTAACAGAGGGAGGGAGAGAGAGAATCTTAAGTAGGCTCTACACCCAGAGCAGAGCCCAATGAGACGCAGGGCTTGGTCACAGGACCTGAGGTAAAGTCAAGAGTCAGATGCTTAACTGCCTGAGCCACCCAGGTGCCCCTCAGCAATGTCTTGAATGATTGTTGTGAATATTTCTGCTTCAATCTTTAGTGGTTTTCTCAGGTGTTTTATAGCTGTTACAACAGAAGAAGGTGAGCAAGCAAAAGGTGACAGGTGTCATTAGAGGGCAGAATAGAATCTTTTTTATTGAGAAACAAACTCTAACTTCAAAAGAGTATGTATGCCTATTTATCTAATCTAAAGAGTAATAAGGAAACCCACATGCCATGTACCCTTCTAGACTTTCACAGAAATTCCAGTACCTCTGGAGTCCTCCACACCCCACCCTTCACACAGAGATGGTCACTCCCCTGAACTTTGTGTTAAGTGTTCTCTTTTTCTCTTGAAGTTGTATTTCCTCTATGTAGACAGTATCCCTAAACAATCATACTGTATGTATTCTGAGTCACTTTATTTTGCCTAATATGTTTTGGAGATTTATCTATACTGATGTAGGTAGTTGTCACTCAGTCACTTTCATTACCATAAAGTGTATTTTGTGACTTTACAGAAAAAAATTATCCATTCACCATATGATGGATTTGGGCTTTTTTTTGTTTGTTTATTTCTGTAATGAATAGTTGAGCTATGGATATTCTTGCACATGTGCAAGGTTTTCTCCAGCTATTATTTCAGTTAGGCTTGGTTTCAGCCATGAATTATAGAAACTCAAAATAACAGTGGGTTAAACCAGATAAAAATGTATTTAAGTGAGACCTTGATAGATGTGGTGCCAGGCTAATAAAGATGCGCTGCTCTTCTAAATCCCCAGAGACCCAGCCTTCTCCCAGCTCATGATGCTGCCATTTCTAGAATGTGGTTCTCATTCTCACAGTCCAAGATAATGGCATCCTGTATTTCAGGCAGTGAGATGAAGGAAGAATAAAAAATCAGGTACAAAGCACACACATCACCTATCCATTAAGGAAGGTTCTTGAAAAATGTTACACAGTATTTCTACTTATATCCCATTGGCCGGAAATTATGTGGCCACACCTGGCTACAATGGAGGATGAGAAATGAAGTCTTTATTCCAGGCAGTCATATGGCCAGCTAGAAATTCTATTTTCAGAGGAAGATGAGGATAGATCTTGGGAAAGAGTTGGAAGACTCCATCATAGGTACATGCCTAGGAGTAAAATTGCTGGGCGACAGGGTAGGCATACCTTCATTTATACAAGGCATTACCAAATCATTCCACCAAAGAAGGTAGAATTTAAGTACAGTCACTCATTGGACAAGTATTTACTGAACACCTGTTATGCTCCAGATTGTTCTAAAAACTGGGCTGTAACAGTGAGGTCCTGTTTTGGTGGAGACAACAATAAGCAGGTAAACAAATCAATGTTCTAATTTGGGGAGTAGTGTCAGGGTAACGAGTAGAGGTTGTAGGAGTGCTAGGTTTAGAGAGTGGTCAGGGAAGGCACTCTCCAGGGGACTGATGGGAGAGAGGCAAAAGGTCACAGTGGACTAAACTCAGATCCTTCTGTGTGTCTTGCATTGGCTCATAAGAACAAACTTGTCTTTTCTCACAAGTGGTCTTCTCGTTTAGCCCATCAAAAGAACTAAATGTGATGTTACTGATAATATATTCAAATAATGATGATTTGGGGAGGACCTCTTGCCTGGAATGCAGTAGAGCTATCCAGAAGTTTGGAGGCCAGTCTCTGATTTACCATTTATTCATCAAGAACACCACAAGTGCAGAGCATTGTACCAGCTGAAGGGGTATTAAAAATGCACGAACAAGAGTGCGAATGGTAGCTTGCCGGCACAAAGACAATGCAGTTGTACTGCCATTAAGGTGAGTACAGGAGGACAGATACCTGCCCCAAAATGTGCAAGGCTGGGGCACGCATTCTGGGAAACAAGCCCCAAGTGCAGGTGTTCATATTTAATTTTCCCAAAATATGTTGAGAGGGCTTCTTTGAATACAGCAGCCCAGCTGATGGCTTTTTCTTTGCTACTTATAGTTATAATTCTATTCCTGCTAATCCAGTTCCCATTGCCTAGGAAAATTATATACAAACCAACACAACTTGAACGTGATATGGACATTATTCTCTCTCTCTCTCTTTTTAATCAGTGGTGTGTGAGCTAAATGGTATTTTAAAAACACATTGCAGCATAGCAGATTCTACTTACACATTGCATTTTCAACGCTCAACTATCCAATCCTTGAATGCAAAACTTTACTTGATATAACTCCACATCCCCATCCCCTAATCCCTATCACACTATTTGATCACTGATTCCTGACTAAACTTTTGCCTGAAGGGTCAAGAAACAGCATGATGCTAATCTCCACCCCTGGCTTGAACTTGGAGCCATGCCCTAATTAGGCTTCAGCTTCAGGCAGCTGAGAGAGCCAACCACAAACAGGGAAGCTGAAACAAAGAAACCAGCCACCATTCAGCCACCATTCAATCAACAAACACCAAAAGTGAGGGTGCAACGCGTATTCTACGTGAATATCAAGGCAGACCCTCTAGGGTGCCTGTCCTTGAGAAGCGAACAGTCGAACAGGGCACCAAATCTGTACAAAACTATTAATTTTATAAAGCAAAACATGAGATGAAGTCAGTGCTATGCAATCTGGTGATGAACGGCACTTGCTGCTTCTGGAGCCCCATAAAGATGCTTTTGCAAGTCCCACGACTGGGACCATCTATTACATTGAACCAGACAGGGCTCCTTTCCCCTACACATTACATCTTGGAAGCAGTCTTGGCACACGGTTACATTACAAAATTTCATCACCCTAAAGTAATCTAAAGACATTAAGTCAGGAAACAGAGTAAGACGTTTGGCAAGCCCCTTCCCCTGGCTGCCAAATTTCTGATTTAACAGTGCCCTTTGCTTCACTTAGGAGATTCAGGTCTGAAGTTGAACTCCTAATTTTCAGCTTCTCTGGGTTTAGCAGAGACACGTTGCCAGGGACACCTCCTCCACTGAGTGTTGTTACTGAAACCCAGGGGTACAGCATATCTGTGGATATGAGGAGAGGTTGAGACTTTCTCAGTGTCTTCTGTCTCCTGCTTTTGTCCCCCATCTCTCTATGTACAGAAAGTCCTTCACCACTCCACCAAAAGAGATCACTTCCTATCTCTTCTGGAGGCCTTCATAATTCACCAATCCACAGGTCTTCATTTCCCTCCAGCCCACCCCCCGAAACCCCTGCATTGTAGTGGCCAACCACCAATGCATCGGATACAATTGGGCATTTAACAATTAAGTGTTAAACTGGAATGACGTGCATTGGGCTTGTTTAAAGTCCCACTGGAGGTACAGGATTATTGAGCAATTATTTAGTAATTCCAACTGGGGAGGTGGCGAAGGCCTCTGAGAGAAGGCAGCGTGTGAGCCTGAGGGATGGAGTTGGTCCTGATGGGGGGAGAAAAAGGATGGAACAGCATGAGTAAAGGCATGTTCAAGGAACAGTGAGCAATTTAGTGGCGACGCAGATTGCATGAAGTCGATGGCAGATAAAATTGAAAGAATGGGCTCGAGTTAGATCATGGAGAATCTTGAATGCCAGATTAAGAATTTGAATTTGACTCAGTAGAAAATTGAGAGCCATTGAAAACTTTTGTGGAATGAAGTTCACCTGTGCTCTAGAAACTCAGGCAAACTTGGAGGCCAGTAAGAAGGCTACCATGTGACATAATGAGTACTTATCATGGAAAGTAAGAGTGCAAATTAAACGGAGGGGACCAGATTCACAAGTCACTGGAGAAGCTAGCGCTTGGTTGCTGACTTTCTGATTACTAAAGTGAGATCCTGGGTGAGACCCCAGGATAGCTAGTCATGGGTCTGCCCACGTTTCTATACAGGGGCAGAGGAAGAATAAGGAATAAATGTACAGAGGCATTGGGAGACACAAAACTGACTAGATCCCATGAGTCATGCATTTCAACGTGCTGGTTACTTTAGGGCTTTCTTATATATTCACCAGGAAACAGTGCTATCCCCAAGGACAGTCGAGTGAGAACCACTTCATTTATTCATTCGTCGAATATTTATCGATCACTTACTGTATGTTAAGTGCTCCGTACATAAGGTGTTTATCATCTGGGGTGATGCAGAAAGTCATACAAATGGGGCCATTCCAATGGAAGGGGTAGAAGGTATGGTAGAGGCAAGCACAAGGCACCCATAGATCACTGAGGAGGCAGCTAACTGAATCCTGCAAGAATAAAGAAGCATCAGCCAGAATAGCAGGAGGGCAGTGAAGGGAGGGACACTCAAGTCAAGGAGAACAATCTTAATAAAAGCCTCAGGGTGAGAGAGGGCTTGGGTTTAGGGAAATAAGTCACGTGTATGGTTCGAGGTAAGAAGGAGACAAGAGTAGTGGGGACAGTACCACATGCAGACTGTGCAGCCTCCCAAACCACCCCAGGGGTTAGGGACTGTATCCCACGGTACTGGGAGCTACCCAAACTTGTTCAGCCAGGAGGCAACCGTCTTGTGCTTAACAAAGCTCCCTCTGGCTGCAGAGAGGAGAGTGGATCAGAGGGGCTGATCAGAGGCTGCAGCTTGGGTGTGTACCGTTCATCATGTGGCTGTCCCTGCCCGGTACTCTCTTCTGCCAGTAGAAATCAGTTCTGTCCATCATGCAGCTTCTGGGACACCTTCTCTGTCTGTCAGCCAATCACAGTTAATTGCTTCTTCTTCAGCATTTCCACTATCCAGTTGCATATACCTCTATTTCCCTTAACACACCCAGCTCCATAACACCTCCTGGGATATTGAAATCATGAGAACACCCTTTGTAAATTATAAACTGTTGTACAAATGTTTGCAAAGTGATGACAATAGTGATAGGTGGTCTTTCCAGTAGCCCGAAAGATGTCTGAGAATAGTGATTGTGTAGTAAATCTCCCAAACCCAAACCCGCACAACTCTGCTTGGGCAAGTCCTCACTCCAAATGGGCTTTCATGCTGAAGAGGCACCGAGACATATAGTAGCAAGGACTTTAGAGCCAGACAGCCCTGGGTTTGAATCCCAGCTCCTGACTAGCCATGTAGTCTTGAGCTCATTTTACCTCTCTAAGGTTTAGTTTCTGTGTCTGTAAATAGTAATAAAAATACTTAACCCACAATGTTGTTGTGAGTCTCAGGAGTAACATATTGAAAGTGCCTGGCATACTATCTGAGTAGTAGTGGCTATTCGTGTACTGTCTCCATTGGTATACCCACGTGGGTGAAACAAATCCCAGTTTAGGAAACGGCCCTCTGAAGAAACTAATACACAAACAAGAAAAGCCGCAATGAAAATTCATTTTGCTCAGATAAAATCCAACGAACAAGTTCCAGAAAGACAGAACTCCTCATGGTGATTGTATATTCAAATAGGACTTTTGATGATGGAAATTTTATAAATCCACACTGACCAATATGTAGCCATTGGCCACCTGTGACTCTTGAGGACTTGAGGATGTGTCTAACGTTAATTTTTAATTTAATTTACTTTAATCTAAATTTAAATAGCGACCCATAGCTTGTAGATGTCCTGATGGACAGTGTGGACAGATGCTATGTCCCGGGGCAGCCCTCACAGTGTGGGGTTAGTGGGGAGCTTGGGAGGGAAGGGTAGGGGCAGGAAGGGGGAGGAGGAGATCTGTTTTCAAAGCTGTCCAAGAGGTTGGGTTAGTCTGCGTACAAGAGTTATAAGAAGTTTTAAGAAGAAAGGGCCAAGCAGCTAGGCAACAAAGCAATAGGAGTTGAGGAAGACAGATGCCACACCCCTGCATAAGGATACAGATGATCACCACTGTGTTTGGGGAAGGGAACGCCATCTCCAGAAGCCTGTGCTAAGTGCAGGCCCTGTCTAGGTATAACAGCCCTATGGCGTCCCTGCAAATGAATTTTATCAGCAGGTCATGTGGCATGACGTGCGAGGGTTTATGATCATACTTCACAACCTTTGGCTAAACCCTAGATTTTACTCCAAAGAAATCTAGTTCTGGGGAGCAGTGAGCAACCGCCAGAGACTTCAGGCGAAAGCTGGGGTGCTAGCGTGGCATTCTGAATTCCAGAGGGGTCCCCTGCTCTGCGTTATCTCCTCTCACAGTGCCACGCAGGGGTTTATCTACAGAACAAGAGAGGAAAGGGGGCCTGAACACATGATTCGTTTTCCCATTCCTTTGCCTGCCTGCTGCTGGACGATTGTCTTGTTACATTCTGGGTCACATGGAAACAGCCCCAGGGAGGGCCACTTTCCTCCTTTGTGGGACCACCAAACAAGCCAGAGATGGAAGGACGCTGATCGCACACCCACTGGCCATGCAGAGGAGCCAGAGACTGGAAAGGAAAAGGAGAAAGAGAGGGACAGCACCAGGGTGCTATGAGGCAGGGGTTTTAGCTTGGTCTGAAATATCTAAAGATTTGGGGGAATGTGGGAACCTAATTCTAGAATCTATACCTATTTCTCCCAATTTTTCTTCCTGAGTGATATAACCAAAAATTAAGCTTGCACATACAACTTTGGCTCAATTCAACAAATGTTTATTAGCCAGGCCCTGAGGGGATACATTCAAATTAGGCAGAATCCCAGCCTTCCAGGAAGGAGCCAGGAGGAATGTAACCATTGTCAGAGAGGAGTAGACAATGCACACAGGAGCAATAGATATTGTGAGGTTTGTGATCCCAATAGGTATTCAGGGATGTCTGCAGAGGAGAACGATGCTGGAGCTGTGCCTAGAAGGATAAGAAAAATCCCAATTAGCCTAAAAAAAATAAATCAAGAACATTCTTGGAAGAGAGACTAAGTGAATAAAGGCCCAGAGACATGGAGTTAATATTGGTGACAAGGCACAGAGCAGTGCATGGTAGGTGTGCTCTAGGGGAAGACAGGGTTGAGAGAAAGGATGGTGGGGAACAAAGTAGGAAATGTTGATTATGGCAAGATTCACAAAGCACTCTGGATGCCCTGCCCAGTCTCTGACATCAGGTGAAAGGTAGTGGGGATCTAGCAAAGCATTTTATGCAGAGAAGTGACACATATTCTTTCAACAAATTTTCCTAAAGACAAATACTTCTAAAGATGAAAAGACTGGGGCGCCTGGGTGGCTCAGTCGGTTAAGCGTCTGACTTGTGGTTTCCGCTCAGGTCATGATCTCACAGTTCGTGAGTTCAAGCCCGCCATGGAGCTCTGCACTGACAACATGGAGCCTGCTTGGGATTCCCTGTCTCCCTTTCTCTCTGCCCCTGCCCTGCTCGCTCACTCTCTCTCTCTCAAAAATAAATAAATAAACGTTAAAAAAAAAAAAAAAAGATGAAAAGACCCTAGACACTTTCGTTGGGTTCTTAGGGTGTAAACGACAAGATGCTTTTGGAGGGACACGAGGGCAGCAATGAAAGCAGAGGTCAGCATTCTGCAGCATGGAGCGTGCAGCGACTGCAGCAAGGGGGTGAGTTAGGAAGCAGCTGATGATGAATGCCTAAACCAGGGGAACAGGGATAGGAACAGAAGGAAGCCATGGTGAGGTAGGAAATACTGAGCTGGACAAATCACTGAGCCTCAGCGGACCCTAAGATGGGAGGCGGGGATGGGATGGAAGGAAGAGGCTGCATGAGGAAATAGAAGGTAGACAATGGTAATTCCTTAAAAATCTGTGTGAATGGAAAAGAAAGAATCATTGTATTTTCTCTCTTATTTACCCAGTGAAGTGAATTTAAAAAAATGATGAGTTGAATCCCAGGGCAACCATCCACATATAGTCAATATTGATCCCCATCCCAGGGAAGACCGTAAGTAATTTTATCAAGATGTCTCAACAACTCTGGATCTGAATGCAATGTGCGCACATGCAACAAAAATATACCCACACTGCTACTTATTTTCTCTTACTAACCACTGGTAAGTTGTCAGCTACAGACATTCATTCCATATTCCCCAAGGCTTGTGTTGAAGAAATGACTAGCTCAGGATTACCAACACTGTGGTATGTCACTGTTCATCCAAGATAAAAACTTACCCAGTGAAGGCTGAAGAAAAGAGGACACCACCAAATCAAAGGAGCACTAAAACAACTTAAAAAATATTTTTTTGATCTTGGTGATTCCATGGTTCAAAAAAAAAGTGTCTGGGTATCTTCAAGAAACTGAAAAAAACAAGCCACACAATAGGAGAAAATACTTAAAAATCATATATCTAATAAGAAACTAGTATCAAGAATATATAAAGAGCTCTCATAACTCAACAATATAAAGACAAATAATCTAACTAAAAAATCAACAAGGTATTTGAATAGACATTTCTCCAAAGAAGAGAAATAAATTATCTGTAAACATGTAAAACATACTGAGCGTCATTAGTCATTTAAGGATACAAATCAAAGTCACAATGAAGTAGTATTTCACACTTACTAGAAATGGCTAGAATTGGAAATATGAATAATAACAAGTGTTGATGGGGATGTGGAAAAATTGAAACTGTCATACATTCCTGGTGGGGATGTAAAATGGTGAAGCTGCTTTTGGAAAGCAGTTTGGCCTTACATTAAAAAACTAAACATTGGGGTGCCTGGGTGGCTCAGTCGGTTAAGTGTGCCGGCTTCGGCTCAGGTCATGATCGCATGGTTCGAGCCCTACATCGGGCTCTGTGCTGACAGCTCAGAGCCTGGAGCCTGCTTGGGATTCTGTGTCTCCCTTACTCCCTGTCTCTCTCCTGCTCTCTCTCTCTCTCTCTCTCTCTCTCTCTCCCCCCCTCTCTCAAAAATAAACATTAAAAACTAAAAACACAAAACCCCCCAACTAAACATAGAGTTATCAGATGCCCTAGCAATCCCTCTCCTAGGCATATAACAAGAGCTGAAAACATATATTCACATAAAAACTTGTACATGACTGTTCATAACAGTATTATTCATGATAGCCAAAAAGTGGAAACAACCCAAATGTTTATCAACTGATGAATGGGCAAACAAAACGTGGTGTATCCATTCAATGGACGATTATCCAGCCACAAAAAGGAACACAGTACTAATACATGCTACAACATGGACAAACCCTGAAAACATTATGCTAAGTAAAATAAACTAACACATAGGGCCACATATTATATGATTCCATTTTCATGAAATGTCAAAAACAAGTGGATCCGTAGGGGCAGAAATTAGATTGTTGACTGCCAATGACTGGAGGAAGGGAGTGGGTTGGAGGGCAATTGCTAATGGGTGTAAGATTTCCTTTTGGGATAATGAAGATGTTCTGGATGCATCTAGTGGTGATGGTTGTACAACATTGTGAGGAAACTTAAAATCACCAAATTACATACTTTAAAATAGTGGATTTTATGGTATGTGTATTATATCTCCATTAAAAAAAAATCAGTTGACTTCTTGGTCTAGTAACCTAGCTATTTTTTTGAGGGTAATATGTCTTTTTCACCTGTTGCTTTGAATACATATTACGATGTACCTAGGAGTGCATGTCTTTTAGCCTCCTTGGAATTCATTGGTCTTTTGAAATTTGAGGATTAGAGTCTTTCATCAATTCTGGAGCCATTATTCTTCAAAAATTGCTTCTCCTTCATAATCTCTCTTTTCTGCTTTTGGGATTCCAGGTAGACTCAGGAGAGATCCTTTCACTCTTTTTTTTTTTTTTTTTGATACCTATTAACTTCTTTTTCATATTTTTATTTCTCTCTCTCTCTCTCTCTCTGCTGCATACTGGCTTTCTTCAGATTTATTTTCAATTCTGTCTTGAGATACACCTCACCAGCTGTTAAATCATCGATTGTCTAATTTAATTTATTATTACCATCCAGGTAATGATAATTCAGTCTAAATGAGGCCATATCATGCTTATCAATGCTTAGGTGGGCCTCCCCACCCCCCACCTTAAGCGTCTGGGCTCAAAATAGGCAGTTTTCCTATCTGTCCCCTATTGAGAAACAGGTGAATATTTTCATGTTTGTACATGAGCAAAACTCCTAGCAAAGTATGAGTAAATGGCAAACACTAGCTAAAGACGGTACAACCCAGGAGAGATTTTCAAGTTTATCTCTTCCTGGAGCTACTGTCTGCATTTCAAAGGGTTGTAAATACCTAGAGAACTTCTTCTCTTCCCAGAGCAAATTTGTTTACGTTAGAGAGCGAAGGGTCCTTTCCCTCTCTGCAGAGGGGAAGGTGGCCGCCATGTGGCAGTTCCTGTGTAAACTGAGATTCATCATTTCAGCATTCCCCTCCTGCAGGACAGACTCCTCTGTACATGCAGGGTGAACATCTGCCCTTATCACATCACCCTTCAGAGGGAAAATGGAGCCTGCGGGACCAACACTGTTATTGCTGTAAGTAATAATGGCTCTGATCTCTGATCCAGAAACCTGGTGTTTGCTATCAAGATAAAATAACTAAGACCTCGCCCTCCCTTGCATGCGCAGGAGGTGAAAGGCTGGTTTATTCTATGGTCACTCTTACATTAAAGGTATAGACCTTTGAAGCTCCGGCTTTGTACAGGGGCTCTCCTAGTACACTCAGAAGTTTAGGCTTTTTCTCTTTTTCCCCTTGCCCTGTGAGGTTGTGAAAGAGAAACTCTAGATCACCAGAGTTGGTGTCTGCACTCAGGGTGCGCCCCCCCCCCGCCACCTGCTCAAATTGCACCCTCTTTCTCTCTCTCAATAAATAAATAAACTTTAAAAAAATATATAATAACTTATTTAAAAATATTTTATCCAGACTTCTTAATTTTCATAGGAGGGTCAGTCAGAGAGTCTATTTTGCATACTGCCAGAAACAGAAATTTCATCTTCATGTCTTGCTGAAACTTCTTGATAGACATTTCTGGGGAACTGAAGAAGTCATACCTAGTAGACCCACTCCAGGGTCCCTTTCTGCCTTAGAATGTTATTTCTTTTACTACATTGTACAAATGCATTTTGGCATCTCAGCTGCATTTAGGTAGCAAAAAGTACGGGGCTTTATTTAGAGAGCTGCAGGGTTGTTTGAAGCAGGCTTTAGCTTCCTCCCAAATCTCCATAAGCCCTAACACATTGATATGGACAATTGGTATTTTTTCAAAATTATGTGAAGTGCCAGGCAAATTCAGTTTGCCATGTATCCTTCCTCTTCCAATTTGATTACACTTCCTAATTTCCTCTCACATTAGCACTCTAAATTACAATAATATGTAGGGGAAAGTCAAGGAACCATTTAAACAAACAAAAATCAGCATATACTGTGTCAACAGGAAGGCATCTAGGCCATGAAACAAGCTAAGGATGTTACAGAGGGGTCTCAGAAGTTCCAGAAAGGCACTGGCTAGCTCCAAGGCAATAGAATGGTTTTACATTGGGGCATTGCTAGGGGATCACAGTCCTGGAATGTATCCGTGCACTATATCACTACCACCTCGCAACGTATTTAAGCAGGTAAAATGGGGTTAAAATGAAGCACTGTGGCAGCCCAGAGGTGAGAAAAGAAATCAAAGGGCATCTTCTGCTATTTGTGTGTTCACAGAGCCTAGCTCAGGTCTTCACTTCCAGTAATTGCTTACGAAAAAATCAAATTGGGTGACCTATTACTTCAAGCACTGGAGAGACCTTCCTTCTTTAGGGTTGAGGTATAGACTTGTTTGCAAACGTTTATTAAATGTTTGCAGAATTCAATCCAGATTCAAACTAAATCATTTCCAGTTCACCATGGGCCAGAGAAGAAGGTTTTCTGACACCTAAGTTCAAATCCAATCTCTGTCACTTATTAACTGTGTGGACAGGTCACTTTGGAGGGAAGAAAGGAAGTGTCTCAGTTTCGTCCTCTTTAATTGGGGGGAGGAGGAATCCAACCAGCCCAGATTATCTTACTGCTGTTACCAATCGTTACAATCAACAAATGAGAGAAGAGATGTATGAAAAGTATATAGTGGTAAAACAGCGTAAGGAATAATATTATGTTTGCTGTTGATAATAATGCTAACAACTCAACCCACTTCCCTGTTTGAATGTGCACAGGAAACTTAGGCAGGAAAATATATTTATTGCTTTTGCAAGAACCTCCAGGGCACCTTCAGGAGGCATGTCTGAGTCAGGGCCTTTCCTTCTTCTCTCCAACTTCATGACAGGTTGGAAAAGACCTTAAATTAGATGAGAGGGAAAAAAATCATGAAATGGTAACCTCGTGGGCCAAACGCTTTGGAGGAGAGTTTGCATGTGTTGGACCACGGAGGGTATGGCTCTCTCAGTGCCAAGAGTTATTTTAACCCCCATTAAGATGGAGACACAGGCTCTTTAGAGCCAGGGAGCTCGAAACACAGGCAACCACCTCATCCTGACTCACAAGGATGATTTTCCACTCAACAGCCATTCTTGCATCCTCCTGGCAAACAGGGCTTGTATTTTATTCTGGTGTTTAATACCTTCCTCACATGACTCAGAAGGAAGATCCTAATTAAAGTCAGTCTTGGTGGTTTCATTTTCCTCTCAGCATATATTTATTGAGCACCTATTACATGTCAGACACTGCTCTAGGTTCTGGGAAATGTCGGTGAACAAAACACAGTCCCTTCCCTCGGTCTAGAGGGCAGACAGATAACAAACAGATAAAAACATACATCATGTCATATGGAAAGAAGTGCTTTAAACAAAAATGAAGGAAAATAAGGGTTCAAAGAGAGTGACAGAGGATATGATTTTAAATAAGGTTGTCAGAGAAGAACTTTCTGAAAAAGTAACACTTCTGCACAGACTTGGTATATCAGTACCTGAAGCACTTTTAGAATAGGCACACCTTCTGTATAGGCTTTTTATTAACACCGGTATATGTCATTTTGTTGTGCTTTGCTTCATTGTACTCGTACATACTGTGTTGTTCACAAATTGAGGGTTTGTGGCGATCTTGCAACGAGCAAATGTGTCAGTGCCATTTTTCCAATAGCATTTATTCACGTCATGCCTCTCTGTCACATTTTGGTAAGTCTTGCAATATTTAAAACTCTTTCATTATTACTATATTTGTTTTGGTGATCTGTGATCAGTGATCTTTGATGTTACTATTGCAATTGTATTTGGGGCACCATGAACCACCTGTGTAAGAACCTGTGTAAGACAGCGAGCTTAAGGGATAAATGTATCGTGTGTGTACTGACTGCTTCACCAACCCTGCTCGCCTGTATTTCTCCTTCTCCTTGGGTTTCTCTATTCCTTTAGACAACAATATTGAAAGTAGTCAGTTAATAACCCTGCAGTGTCCTCTAAGTTTTCAAGTGAAAGGAAGATTTTCACACCTCTCACTTTATTTTTTTAAAATGTTTTCTATTTAATTTTTTATTTTAGAGAGGGAGAGAGATAGAGCACATGAGCAGGGAAGAGAGGCAGAGAGAGAGAGACAGAGAGAGAGAGAGAGACAGAGAGAATCCCAAGCAGGCTCCATGCTCAGCACAGAGCCCGACGCGGGGCTGGATCTCAGCATGGTGGGATCATGACCTGAGCCAAAATCAAGAGTGAGATGTTCAACTGACTGAGCCACCCAGGTGCCCTTCACATCTCTCACTTTAAATAAAAAGCTAGAAACAAATGTGGTGCCTAGGTGGCTCAGTTGGTTAAAGCAGATGACTCTTGATTTCAGCTCATGTCATGTCACGGTTTGTGAGTTCAAGCCCCGCATCAGGTTCTACACTATGACAGTGTGGAGTCTGCTTAGGATTCTCTCCCTCTCTCTCTCTCTGCCCCTCCCACAGTTGTCTCTCTCTCTCTCTCAAAACAAATAAACTTAAAAAAATTTTAAGCTAGAAATGATTAAGCTTAGTGAGGAAGGCATGTTGAAAGATAGACTGAAAGCTAGGCCTCTTGCACGTTAGCCAAGTTGTGAAGGCAAAGGAAAAGTTCTTGAATGAAATTAAAAGTGCTACTCCAGAGACCACATGAATGACAAGACAGCAAAACAGCCTGTTGCTGATGTGGAGAAAGTCTGAGTGGTCTGGCCAAAAGATCACACCAGCCCCAACATTCCGTTCCCTTAGGCCAAAGCCTAATCCAGAGCAAGGCCCTAACTCTCCTCATTCTATGAAGGCTGAGAGGTGGGGAAGCTGTGGAAGGTAAATTTGAAGCCAGCAAAGGTTGGTTCATGAGATTTAAGGAAAGAAGCCGCTTGTCTAACACAAGGTGACGCAGCACGTTATCCAGAAGATCTAGTTAAGATCTTTAGTGAAGGTGCCTATAACCCCAAAACAATAGACTTTCAGTGTAGACTCCTATAAGAAGAAGATGCCCTTTAGGACTTTCACAGCTAGAAGGGAAAAGTCAATGCCTGGCTTGAAACCTTTAAAGGACAAGCTGACTCTCTTGTTAGCAGCTAATGCAGCTGATAACTTTAAGTTGAATCCAGTGCTCACCATTGGAAAAATCCTAGGGCTCTTAAGAATTATACTGAATCTATTCTTCCTGTGCTCTATAAATGGAACAACAAAGCCTGGCTGACAGCCCATCTGTTTACAAAATGGTTTACTGCATATTTTAAGTCCACCATTGGGAGCTACTACTCAGAAGAAAACATTCCTTTCAAAATATTACTGCTCACTGACAATGCACCTGGTCCCCCAGAACCTCTGATGAAGATGTACAATGAGATTAATATTGTTTTCATGCCTGCTAACACACCATCCATTCTGTGGCCCTTGGATCAAAGGATTACTTTGGCTTTTGAGTCTTATTATTTAAGAAATATGTTTCATAAGTGTAGGAGTGCTGATATCACTGACCCCATCTCTGGCCCTCCATCTTGTTCGTGCCTGTGCAATGATCTCCCTTGGGGCTACGTGTTCCAGGCCCCATGAAGTTCAATGCATGCCCTGACCAGAATGCAGGAAGGCTTGTTCTGATCTTCCCTAAAGTGGTGCACAGAAGGCTCCACTTTATTTTTTAAATGTTTTTTATTTATTAGAGAGAGAGAGAGAGAGAAGGAGAGAGAGACAGACAGAGAGAATCCCTGGCAGGATCCATGCTATCAGCACAGACAGCCTGTCTCAGAGTTCAATCTCACAAACCATGAGACCATGACCTGAGCCAAAATCAAGAGTTGGATGCTTAACCAACTGAGCCACTGAGGTGCCCCTACTTTAGATAACTAGTAGTGTTGATAGCCCCCTGGCACACAGATGGTACTGCTTTGGATAACTACCCTGTGACCACACCACCATGCTCTCTGCTCTATAAAAGCTGAGGTTGAGGCCCAGACTTGGCGGAGAATAGGGAGTGGGTGATAGCTTCATGGTGCCTGAGTCATACGTTAGCCAGATTCCTCCATCAGTAAGTTACCCTGAATAAAATTTGGTGTAAACGATATGGGCATGGAATGACTTGCTTGCTTTTCAGTCTCAAAGTGCCTTTTCAATGTGGAGGATAATTTACTGACCCTCCTCCACCTTCTAACAATTGGCCAGCTAGCCAGGAAGAGACTGAAAATGAAGCAAGCATGGGTAAAAAGGCTGGGCGGGAGACGGGGGGGGGGGGGGGGGGGCGGGGGAGGAGCCCATTGTCCATGCCTGGGAGTTGGTGGTGGGGGGAAGAAGCCCCTCTGTCCATGGGGGAAATCCCAGGTTGGCCAGCTACCTGCATGTGGGGAGACTTGGCCAGATATTTCGAGTGGTTCAGACCAGTGCGTGAGTATAGGGCTGCCGCCCAAACGCCTGATTGTTAGATATCCAATCTGAAATGACGGGAAAGAGAAATGGAAAAGGGAAAGTGAACAAGTTGTTGCTGCCATGGCTTGGTCATTGATCTGTGTGTTAAGAGATGCCATGGGAAACGGATATGAGTAAGGAGAGAATTGAAACAGGGTAGAGAAGCACTGGCTTTGGAAAAGGATGCAAAATCCATATCTTCAATACAGACATTATGTCCAAAGAATCCAACTGTAGGAGGAACGTTTACGAATTCTGGCACATGAGATGGTAAAGATGCATGGGCACAGACTAGCGGGTGCTAAAGTGTGAACTATTCCATCTCAAGAGAATCAGGCCCCTAAAGCATGGGATCCCTGAGGTCACGACTCCTCTAATGAGGAGATCATTATCATGGAGGAGGAAAATGATTTATAGGCATGCCCTTTGATTCAAACAAAGACCCAGGCTACTCAGGAGTCTAGGGATGATCAAAAAGAAATTCCTGCTGGTCTGAAAATTTTACTGCTAGGGAATATCGTATCACTTAGTGTAACTAACCAGCTGCTTTAAGCAAAAGGGCTAAAAAGGGGTAGCTACTTGGTGCTACAACTGTGGGATACTGGGGGAAATGGTATTATGTTAAATGGGTTTGAGATTTCCAACATGGCCTCAGTCACTGTTCATCCCATCTTGTGACAAAGATTATTCACCACAGGCATGGGTGAGAATCTTGGGCACTTAGCTAATATGACCAAATGAATGCTTGTATTAGGATAACCTGGCTTCAGGTTCCCTCCCCTCAGTGACACTGGACCTCTATGGAAGAACTACAAGAAATTATATGTGAACTGGGAATGAAACCATGCCATTTTTGCCAGGCATTTTAGAGGTCCAAAGAATTATTTTCCCCTGGGATGAAAGATCGTATCTTTTTATTTATTTATTTTTTTAACGTTTATTTATTTTTGGGACAGAGAGAGACAGAGCATGAACGGGGGAGGGTCAGAGAGAGGGAGACACAGAATCTGAAACAGGCTCCAGGCTCTGAGCTGTCAGCACAGAGCCCGACGCGGGGCTCGAACTCACGGATCGTGAGATCGTGACCTGAGGTGAAGTTGGCTGCTTAACCGACTGAGCCACCCAGGCGCCCCAAAAGATCGTATCTTATAGTCAGCACTGGGGGCGTGGTATGAGACTTAAGTATCTGCTTTTGTCCCTAGGGTTTATCAGGCCCTTGTTATAGTAGCTGCGATGGTGGCTGACTTCAGTAAAACTGAAAAAATCTGTCATAAGGATAATAGGTTGAAAAACAGAAAATCCTGCTGATGATAAAATGGCAGAAAGAGGGACCATCAAGGTCTCAAACAATTGTGGCAAGATCTAACATTATCTGGGACCTCTAGAGAAAATACAGATCACCCGATTTAGTCTTGCTGAGCCTATGGAAGGTGTTGTGTAAGGAAGGCAATTTATTCCTTTGAAGGAAGGTTCAAGAAAGCCAGGTGTGTTGCCAAGCACCCCTGCACTAACAGGAATTTTAGGGAGGGATACCCCCTACCTCTAGAGACCAAGGATTAGGCCAATGGCGAGAGTTGCCCTGTAGTACATGCAAGAGGACATGACTGGAGACCCCATCTTGAATTAACCATTTATTGGTCTGCCAGTAGCCGACTATATTAGCTCTAATAGACACTGGAACTGAATGCATACTTACTTATCCATGGAAACCTCTCAAGATTTGGAGGAGAAATAAAGGCTATTGATGGTTATGGGGGACAAATTGTCAAGGTCAAACTGGTCTCTCCCTACAGATTGGAAAACTCTCTCCCTGCTGTTTTCTAGTGCATATGTCCCCCATTCTGGAGTATATTTGGGGAGTAGATGTTCTATAGGACCTAGATCTAATTACAGTGACCGGTGAATTCAGGTTGCGTATTCAAGTAGTGAAGCCCATCATTGTGGGTCCCGAAAATGGGAATTTATATAGCTGCCAGATCCAGGAGAACAATAAATTTAAAACAATAGAAGCTCCCAGGGGGCATTATGAGATTACTGCCTTATTAAAGAACTAGAAAAGCTTTGATAATCAGCCCTTCTCAGAGCCCATTAGTCCAGTTTAGACAGTGAAGAAATCTAATAGGACTAGCAAATGACGATAGATCATAGGGAACTCAAGTTACTCTGCCCATCCATACCCACATGCCTAATGTATCCTTACGTGAGAAAATCACAGCATCCATTAAGACCCATCATTATGTACTTGACCTATCTAATGCCTTTTTCAGCATTCCATTAGGACTTGAATCCCAAGACCAATTCACTTTCACATGGAACAGGTGATAGGCATTGCCCCAAGGGACTATCTCCATAGTCCACAATTTGTCACAGGATGGTAACCAGAGATTTGGAAAAATGGGTATTGTCAGAGGAAATGGTGCTTTATCATTACATAGATGATGTATGTTAACTTGTGGTGACTTATCCTCCCTTTCTCAAGTAGTCATACCATTACAGGATGGATTAAGGACAGGTTCAGTAAACCTAAGAGTGCCTGTGGTCAGGTGAGCATCTTACAGAAATGGCATGCTTACCTACAGCAGATAAGCACTCATACTACCAGCCGCTCTCTTATGAACTGCACTTGTTGCTGGGGCTGGTCACCTATGGCTACCCAGCTCAACTTCCACAATTTGCAGACATTATGCCTCTCCACCCCAAGTAAAGTGTAGTCTCACCTCCAGTGGACACATGGAGCACACGCTGACAGCAGTTGCCAAGGAAACTCACCTATTGGGAATTCCTTTGCTGTCTGACTAGATTTTGATGCACTTTGGTTCAAAGAAGAAACAAAATAGTGGACAGAATTGAGAGCGGTATGGATTGTGTTGATGCATGAACCCATGCCCCTCAATTTAGCCACTGATAGCTGGACAGTGTGAAACAGATTAACACCATGGTTACCACAATGGTACAAATAAGACTGGGCTATATTAAATGGCCCCCTGTGTGGAGTAGAACTATGGAAAACTATTTGGGAAGCATGCATTACACCTGATGCAGCCATCCATATATCTGTTCACTGCCCATCCATGCTACTAGGCAATCATGAGGCAAACTCTCCAGCCCTGGTGTGAGCCCTTCTGCTGGAGGAAAAGCTGATTCAGAATGGGTCCACTATAAATCAGGATACTGAGGTCCCTGGAAAATAGTGAAAATATTACATTTGCCCTTAATATACTCTGGTCTATAAGTTGCTGACAAGGACTGCCTCCATGCCACCTCAGGTGAAGGCAGTTGCACCCTACCTCAGGGCATATTGGGCTGAATACACACCCTGTTTCTCACTAGCAGAGGGATGGCCTGCACTGGAATTGGCAGAGCACAAATATGCACTGACCTGTGTGGACACATCTACTTGTGCAAGCTTTTGCCTATAAAAGAGCCAATCAGGGGCGCCCGGGTGGCTCAGTCGGT
Source organism: Panthera leo (assembly GCF_018350215.1). Classification (NCBI taxonomy): domain Eukaryota; kingdom Metazoa; phylum Chordata; class Mammalia; order Carnivora; family Felidae; genus Panthera; species Panthera leo. The sequence goes on along the minus strand of NC_056686.1, from coordinate 55,823,299 downwards.
TAAGCGTCCGACTTCAGCTCAGGTCACAATCTCGCGGTCCGTGAGTTCGAGCCCTGCGTCGGGCTCTGGGCTGATGGCTCAGAGCCTGGAGCCTGCTTCCGATTCTGTGTCTCCCTCTCTTTCTGCCCCTCCCCCGTTCATGCTCTGTCTCTCAAATAAATAAACATTAAAAAAAATTTAAAAAAAAAAGAGCCAATCAGGGTGCAACTATAAAGGGATTAAAAAAACAACTAGAGGTCATGTATGGAATACCGACTCAGACAGTGATCAAGGGACATGTTTTACTGGCCATGATGCCCAAGAATGGGCAGACGCCTGGGACGTACTATGGACTTTGCCCAGGCCATACCTTTCCACTGCTGCCAGCCTAATTGAAAGGAAAAATGGACTGATGTAAAATACGCTAAAGACTCGGTCACCAGCTGGCTCCCTCCAGGGATATCTCCATAGCTAACAGGCAGTTTAACTCTTTAATGCCACATTCACAGCAAGACCTATCAGTTTATGAAAGCCTAATCAACAACCCCCCACAGCTCAGCCCCAAAGGTGCAGGTATTGTCTGGAGGTTTGAGGCCTAAGGTGGGGGCAGAGAGACTCATCTTGCTATTGCCACAAGACCTCCCACCTGCTAAGAATTTAGTTCATCGGACATTAGCTCGGGTGCCTTGCTACCCCTGAGGTGGGCTGATGCCCTAACACCTTGTGGCCAAGGGCTCACATCCAATATTCTTAACCCCTCCTTCTACCTTGGTCAGGAACCCATACACACAAGTAACTTCTTCTGAACCTCTGGTGCTAAAATAGGGCTGTTAGTATGGGGGGGCCCACCCAAATGTCTATACACTACAGACACACCCTCACATGATACTAAGGGGCAAAATAGATGGTATCATCCCCAGGGAAAATACCTAAACCAGGGATGGTATTGGCTCACGGGGATCAAACCGCTACCATGTTGTTGCTGAATGAAGATTTGCCGTATCTATTGTCTGTAAAACATCTGTCTTATTGCACCTGGCCTCTCACTGCTGATGTTCCATTCTGTTGCATCAGGAAATGTCTTCCTGTCACAGGCCACCACTTACGTTGAAGTTCACAATCGCCCCCACAGTTGGGTCTGTGGAAAGGACCTCTTCACTGGGTTGCTTAGCACCATGGTTCTAAGCTTTTGGTCTTCTAGGTATATTAATATTGTTGCTGTGGCATAGGAATGCAAGTCGCCTCCCAATAGCTGGCTATAGAGTCATTGCAGAACGATGGCACGTAAATGTCGTATGGGCCGTATAAGAAGTTGGGAGGTAGAGTGTAGGAGTGCTGATGACAGTAACTTCATCTTTGGCCCTCCGTCTTGTTCATGCTTGTGCAATGACCTCCCTCAAGGCTATACATGCCAGGCCCCATGGGGGTTAATATATGCCTTGACCAGAGTGCAGGAAGGCTTGTTCTGATCATCCCTAAATTGGTGCACAGAAGGCTCCACTTTAGGTAGCTAGTAGAGCTGAGATCCTTTGGCACACAGATGATACCACTTTAGATAACTACCCTGTGACCTCACCACCATGCCCTTTGCTCTATAAAAGCTGGAGATTAAGATCCAGACTTGGCGGAGAAGAGGGAGTGAATAATAGCTGCACAGTGCCTGGATTGTCCACCTGATTCCACCCCCCCCCCCGCCCCCAATCAGTAAATTATCCTGAATAAAACTGTATAAATGGCATGGAGTGGCTTGCTTCACTTTTTGGTCTTGAAGTGCCTTCTCAGTCTGGAGGATACTTTACTGACCCTCTTCCACCTTCTAACACATAAGGATACAGCTGCCATGGGTAGTGATCCCACTGATGGATCTGGGCAAAGTAAATTGAAAACCTTCTGGAAAGGCTTCCCCACTCTAGATGCCCTTAAGAACCTTCATGATTCGTGGGGAGAGGTCAAAATGTCAACATTAATAGGAGCTTGCAAGTTGATTCCAGCCCTCATCCTCCGTCCCTCACTTTGAGGGATTCAAGACTTCAGTGAAGGAAGTAACTGCAGATGTGGTGGAAACAGCATGAGAACTCGACTCCGAAGTGGCACCTGAAGATGGGACTGAATTGTTGCAATCTCATGATAAATTCTGACCAGATGAGGAGTTGCTTTTCATGGATGAGCAAAGACAGTGGATTCTTGAGCTGGAAACTATTCCTGGTGAAGATGCTGTGAAGATTGTTGAAATGAAAGCAAAGGATTTAAAATATTACATAAAGTTAGTTGATAAAGCAGCAACAGGGTTTGAAAGGGTTGACGCCCTATGAAAGAAGTTCTACTGTGGGTAAAAGGCTATCAAACAGCATCGCATGCTACAGCGAAATCCTTGATTCCACAGGCTACCATTACAATAGACCGCAGGAATGTCATGTAGAACCACAGTGAGACATCAGCCAGTGGCTGGTTTCCCATTGCCTTACAAGTCACCCGAGTCCTGTGTTCATGTGCATCTGCTCAGTTACTCGAACAAAACAAACTCTGCAGTGTTACACAGGTATCTGTAGAGACAGGACAGCATAAGCTGAAGGAAGTTTATTACTGCAAGTCACCTTAAAGGAGAAAATACTAAGGGCAGTTTTCACAGATATTACTTCTAGAGGCATGGGGGCAGACAACCCACCATCTCACTGCCAGAACAGATTGTATAATTTGTATGTTCAACCCCCAGTGGGTTTGTTTAGGGGCAGCCATATCACTTGGTTCTGCCCGGTGAGATACAAGCAGAGGTCGGCTAGAGGTATCTGGTCATACTTTTCTTGCTCTTGAAAGTAGGCACCTATCTGAAAAGCCATCCCAGGTACCCAATCCATGGTACTTCCTGCTCCTTGTCATTACCAGAAAGTGAACCACTTTTGACACCCAGATCCCAAGAAGCCCTTCTCCTGACACACCACCACCTTTTCAGCTCATTTGCTTTGACACCCCTACTTCTACCATTCTAAGTCTTCCATGAGACCTCTAATCCACTGACTTTTCTATTATTTCCTTCTTTGGTGGCTTAGATCAGAGACCATCCTTGTCACCACTCCCTTGAAAACATCTCAACACCCTTGCCCCACTCCTTCTAAGGTATTTCCTCACCTTCTTGGAACCACAGGGCTCTTGCTAACTGCCTCTCCTGTCCTGCTGATACTTAGCTGGGAGATTCCAAGACAGCTGTATCCATGCTTATGGCTGGCATCCGCCCTGGATGAATTTCAAAGTTGGGTTCACCGTGAAAGGAATGAAGTTTCAGCTTCAGGATCCTCCTTTGCATAACACCTTTCAAAGACACTAGTGATGGATTTACAAGGCCACATCAGTTTTGTTTTTAAACTTTAACATGACGTTTTTCTTAAAAATGTCCCCCTAAATTATATAGGCTTTAGGTCCTATAAAACTAAGTCCACCCCTGCCAGGTGTTGATTATTTTCAATATTACCCCTGACCATCCCTTAAGCAGATGTACATTGCTTTATAATAGACTCATCACATCTACCCAAGGCCAGGATGATCTGGACCCTGCTTGTGTCTGCTCATCTGCTGAGGTCCTCTTTATTCTACCCTCCAGGCACACTGGTCTTCCTCCACTTCTTTAGCATGCCAAGTTTGTCCCCTCTGTGTCCTTCACACAGTCTGTCCCCTCTGCTTGAAATACTCTTCTCTTACTTATCAGGTCTCTGCTCCTGACCATCCTCACTAAAGCAGATGCCTCTCATCTTTCAATCTCTTTCCAAACCTTCATAGCCCTGCAAAATTAAATTCTTTTATTTTTGCATTAACTTTTTGTCCATATCCTTCATGCAACTATATTCTCCACAAGTATAGGGATGGGATTTATATATTCACTATTGTGTCCCCAGGATCTACACACAAATGGTTTGAATTAATTGTGAACGACACAGACTGTGTGGGGTTGTTAGTGAGGGTCTATGGCTGAAAGGAAAGTCTGTAATGACTGTTTATGCTTCCATCAGACTTCTCTAGCTTCTGGGTACCTGGGTGGCTCAGTCAGTTAAGCATTTGACTTCAGCTTAGGTCATGATCTCACACTTTGTGAGTTCGAGTCCCTCATTGGGTGAACACGAGCCCCACTTCTGGTAAAACACAAGCCCTCTCTCTCTCTCTCTGCCCTTCACTCACTTGCGCCCTCTCTCTCAAAAACAACAACAAAAATGACTAAAATGTGAGCTGGTCTCCCAGGCACATGGCCTATGCAGGCTGTTTCTCCAGACTCCTGCAGAACCCTTCATGTTTCCAACCTCTGCAGGAGAGCATGACAGTTTCATGATGCTCTAGGCAAGTCGTAGTACTCCTCTGACTCCCTTGCTATAGCAAAAGTGAGGCCTCCTTTTCAGGACCTGCATGCCTTCTCCTCTGCCCTCAACTTCTCTTGTTCTCTCCATTTGTCCAACCATGACAATTGTCCTTATATTAGGGGACAGACCAGGGAAAGATACCTCCAGCATGACTACTGCAGGGTATAGTACGTTTATTAAGTTGGAGATTGTTGAACACAACATGCAAAATTATATAAATGTTCGTGCATATACATGTAAATGTTAATTATATAAAATTTATGTTCTGATCACCTGGGGCTGGAAATATGGTAACTTTAATCAAGGGTTCCCTGAGGGTGGTAATATTGACAACTTGCCTGGGACTTGAGAGATTCCGGGTGTGTTTGCGAAGAAACTGTTATGTAAGAGCAGCTGCTTTTCCTTCCCACCATCAATCATGGTTTAACATCTCCCCAAGTGCCTTTTATAAACAGGACACTGTGCTGGTCAGTATTACCTGCCTTTACCTGCCTACTCTTATCACTTCCATTTGTACAGTGTACATTTTTCATACACTTTCTTTTTTTAATTTTTTAATTAAAAATTTTTTTTCATTTTTGAAAGTTAGTATTGATTTGCTTTTAAGAGTAGACAATCCATATGACATTATTGATTAGCAATATGAATGCTAAATTTTTTATGTCATTTCCTCATGTTAATATGGTTTCATTACCCCAACACTCTTTCACCCAATTCTTTAAACTCTTACTGAATATTTATTCTATAGGCTATATAATGAAATTCTACCAAACAGTTATGTGCTTTATTTTATTGCTCTCTAAAGACCATATCTATCACTACACTGGACCATGGGCTCCTTGAGGCTGTAGATTCTTTTTTTTTTTTTTTTACATTTTATTAATAATTTATTTTTTAATTTACATCCCAGTTAGTTAGCATATAGTGAAACAATGATTTCAGGAGTAGATTCCTTAATGCCCCATACCCATTTAGCCCATCCCCCCCTTCCACAACCCCTCCAGCAACCCTCAGTTTGTTCTCCATATTTATGAGTCTCTTCTGTTTTGTCCCCCGCCCTGTTTTTATATTGTTTCATCTGTTTTGTCTCTTAAAGTCTTCATATGAGTGAAGTCATATGATATTTGTCTTTCTCTGCCTAATTTTGCTTAGCATAATACCCTCTAGTTCCATCCACGTAGTTGCAAATGGCAACATTTCATTCTTTTTGATTGCCAAGTAATACTCCATTTATACTCCATATATATACCATATATACTCCATATATATACCACTTCTTCTTTATCTACTCATTCATCAATGGATATTTGGGCTCTTTCCATACTCTGGCTACTGTTGATAGTGCTGCTATAAACATTATAGCAGCATGTGCCCCTTCAAAACAGCATATCTGTATCCCTTGGATAAATACCTAGTAGTGCAATTGCTGCGTCGTAGGGTAGTTCTATTTTTAATTTTTTGAGGAACCTCCATACTGCTTTCCAGAGTGGCTGCACCAGTTTGCATTCCCATCAGCAACGCAAAAGAGATCCTCTTTCTCCGCATCCTCGCCAACATCTGTTGTTGCCTGAATTGTTGATGTTAGCCATTCTGACAGGTGTGAGGTGGTATCTCATTGTGGTTTTGATTTGTATTTCCCTCATGATGAGTGATTTGAGCATTTTTTCATGTGTCAATTGGCCATCCAGATGTCTTCTTTGAAAAAGTGTCTATTCATGTCTTTTGTGCATTTCTTCACTGGATTATTTGGTTTTTGGGTGTTGAGTTTGATAAGATCTTTATAGATTTTGGATACTAACCCTCTATCTGATATGTCATTTGCAAATATCTTCTCCCATTCTGTCGGTTGCCTTTTAGTTTTGCTGATTGTTTCCTTTGCTGTGTAGAAGCTTTTTATTTTGATGAGGTCCCAATAGTTCATTTTTGCTCTTGTTTCCCTTGCCTCAGGAGACATGAGTAAGAAGTTGCTGTGGCCAAGGTCAAAGAGGTTATTGCCTGCTTTCTCCTCTAGGCTGTTTTGTTTTTTTTGTTTTTTGGGTTTTTTTTTTTTTTTTTGTCAACAATATGCATGTTTATTACTTTAAGCCATTAAGTTTCAGGGGGGGGTGTTATGCACCATTACTGTGGCAATAAGTCACTGATGCACCCTTGTTTGCGCTGTCTGATATGCTCTAACCTAGTTCTTTTTTTATTATTACTAATACGAAATTTATTGTCAAATTGGTTTCCATACAACACCCAGTGCTCGTCCCAAAGGTGCCCTCCTCAATGCCCATCACCCATCCTCCCCACCTCCCACCCCCCATCAACCCTCAGTTTATTCTTCCTCTAGGGTTTTGATGGCTTGCTGTCTTATGTTTAGGTCTTTCATCCATTTTGAGTTTATTTTTGTGTGTGGTGTAAGAAAGTGGTCCAGGTTCATTTTTCTGCATGTCGCTGTCCATTTTTCCCAGCACCACTTGCTAAAAAGACTGTCTTTATTCCATTGGATATTCTTTCCTGCTTTGTCAAAGATTAGTTGGCCATATGTTTGTGGGTCCAATTCTGGGTTTCTATTCTGTTCTGTTGATCTCGGTGTCTGTTCTTGTGCCATTCATACACTTTCATATGCATTAGCTCATTCACTTCTCAGACTAACTCTGCAGTGAGGGAGAAGGGGCATTGTTATGCCTCTTTTATAGATAAGAAAACAGGACATTTAGAACCACAAGGAAGTGTATGACATACTCAAAGCCTATGCCTACAGTGCGTTCCAGGTTGGACTTCACATGCCCAATGCTGTGTTGGAGAAAGGCAGTACAGGACAGAGGGAAAGGCCAAGCCTAAGGTTCCAACCATCTGTTTCTGATTCCAGTTATTCCCCAAACTACCCTGTGATACTTCACTGCTCTTTAGATGTTTGTTGTCCTGACTAAATGAAGCCATTGTACTAATAGCAGTTCTTTGCCTGGGCTACACATTAGGATCATCAGGTGAGCTTTAAAAAATTCCCGTGCCCAAACTATATCCCAAATCAATTAAATCCAATCTCTGGGGCTGGGAGACGTGGCTTCACCTACGGTTCTTTCACATTCCCCTGGATATTTGCAAATGGAGCTAAGGTTGAGAATATTGGCTCTGAAGTAAATGATTCCTTGCATTTTTCAACACACTGTAAACTTCCATCTGAAGACAGCTTGTAGCCTCTGACCAATATAAATGTTCACTGATTGAACTGTCTCCAAAGAAGCCCATTTAACATTGTTAACCCACCCTCTCCCAATCATATGTGACCACAAAAGCCTTTCCTTGTGTGATAATTTTTAATACCCTATTAATATCCTACATCCCTAATGTACTCTGGGAAACACTCCATTCAGGGTCCATCTTTTTTTTTTAAGTCAATTCAGAAAAGTTTGATTCTCTGAGCTGTTTGAGGTGCCTTACATGAGTAAGTGCCTTACATGAGTGCCTTAGAAAACATTCTCTTGAAAACTGCCAGCACGTGCCCAGATGGGATGATGGTAACTTCTACTCACTCCTCTTGTGTTTGGGTTCAGTTCTATAATTAGCATTCCCATCAGCATGTTCTGAGGGTAGACTAAGAGAGACTCTTCCACATATGTTTCATGTGTTTCAGAGGTTTTAAAGAGCCCACCATTAAGGCAAAACCATTAAAATATAAAATAAAATGCAGCAGAATACATAAAGGCACAAAATGCAAAAGCAAGAAAGGCGAGATAAATAAATTTGAATACATCAGACTTTTAAATGGCAGAAGACCCCACGGACTAAGAAGAAAAGTGTAGACTGGGAGGGAACATGTGAAGCATACACAACAAGTCACAAACGTGTGGAATATGTAAAGAAGTCTCATAAGTCAACAAATAGCCCCAAATAAAAATAAATGAAGACATGAGGAGGTAATTCACAGAAGAAAGACAAATAGCCAACGTGAAGAAATGTACAGCCTCATGAATAATCAAGGGAAAACAGACTAAAATAATAACAAGACATCATTTTTCACACATGAGATTGGCACAAAATGTAAAATATTAATAACAGGTTTTCCTGGGGAATAGCAAAAGCTGTACTCTTCCACACTGTTGGTGAGGAAATAAACCAAAAAGGCCTTTTTGGAGGACAATTTAGAGTAGCTAACAAATTTTTTTTTATTTTTTTCATGTTTATTTTTGAGAGAGAGAGAGAGAGAGAGAGAGACAGGGCATGAGCAGGGGAGGGACAGAGAGAGAGAGGGAGATACAGAATCCAAAGCAGGCTCCAGACTCTGAGCTGTCAGCACAGAGCCTAACGCGGGGTGGGGCTTAAACCCATGAACAGTGAGATCATGACCTGAGACAAAGTTGGACACTTAACTGACTGAGCCACCCAGGCGCCCCTAATAAAATGTTTAATTCACATTTCCTCTCACCCAGAACTCCATTTCTTCGTCTTTACCCTGACTTGCAAGTACACCAGCCCATGTCAATGCAAAAAATGCAAAATAATGCCAAAACAAAAACAAAAACAAAAACGGGCAAAGAGTAAGTAGCCAACAAATGCCTCTATGGAAATGCAAAGAGAAACATCTGGAATCCCCAGGGGACTGGTATGTGGAGGTCAAAGTGGACTGCTTCATCTACATTATTTCATTTTTTTTTTTTTTTTGAGAGAGAGAGGGGATAAGATTGTCTTAATGACAGTGCACAACTCACAAGGTTGTAAGCATTAGATGAGTGAATATATATAAAGCATACAATGCTTTCTCATAGGCACTGGGGAGTTATCTTTGTCATCTTTAGCAACAGAGAATGGTATTCAATAACTGCCTGTACCTCAGGAATGTCTTCTGGCCTCTGCTCTGCCATTGCTGTAGAAGACCTTCTGCCACCTATCGTGGCTTCTGGGAATCCCTACCTTTAAAACTCCCTTCCTCCTCCATTCGGGCAGTGATCAGGCAGTGATCACTGAATCTAGCCTTCCTGTGTCAAGATGACAGAGCGCAGATGTTTGTTCATGTCTCTGAGGTCGAGCTTGCCACAGACATTATGGGAAATATGCAAACATCGGTCATCGCGCTTTCTTAAATGCTTGCTGACTAACGCTCACTTCTCTAAGAAAACACATTTTCCCCTTCTTTGGGGAAGATTCCAGGCCCTGCTGGATGTGGGATAGGGGCATTAGAAGGAGAAAGGAAAAGAGTGAAGGGGCATCACATTTTTATTTCAGACAAATTCTTAGGCTTCAGTGACAACATTTCCCACCTCCTCTAAAACGCATGGAACAGGGGCACCTGGGTGACTCAGTTAAGTGTCCAACTTGGGCTCAGGTCATGATCTCTTAGTTTATGAGTTCGAGCCCTATGTTGGGCTCTGTGCTGACAGCTCAGAGCCTGGAGTCTGCTTCAGATTCTGTCTCCATCTCTCTCTGTGTCTCCCTAGTTCACGCTCTGTCTGTCTGTCTGTCTCTCTCTCACACACACAAATAAATAAACATAAAAATAAAATAAAACCTATGGACATTTAGCCCTGGAAGCATTTATCCTAACCAAAAGAAAATGCATTTCAATAAATTAAATTTTTTTTTTAACAGCACTAATGAAGTGGTGACAGAGTATTGGGGAGGGACTCATTTTAGAGCTTGATAAATTAGCACGCCAAGAAGGAAATTATAGGGAGGCCTGAGTGGTGATTCCTTGCTCAGGACACCTGGAAGAAGCAAAGAGACACAGACTCTAGGAACTTACTAGAGATCCATTTGTTCCTTTTTCTCTCCGGTTGCTTCCTCTGACATATTTTTTTCTTTTTTAACTTTAGTTTTGCAAGAAGACCAGAGTCAACCCTATCAGCTTTTCCTCCCTGCTCACTTGAAAACCTTCTTTTTAACCTCCTTTACCCAGAGTTCTGCTCAGGCCTGCATGAGGCTTTTGTCTCCATTCACCTTTCTCAATTTGAGATGATTGACTTCTCTTCCATTCATCCCCTTTGGGAGGTTTTATCCAGAGATTTGGTCCTGCTCTCTGCTTTTCTTCTCTTCCTCTCCATGAGGGAATCTCTCCATGCTCAAATTTTCATTTTTATTCGGAGGCAAATGGCCTTAGACATTCCTTGCAGATTCTGCAATTCTCATGCAAGGCAGTTACTTCCAAAGCTTTCGCTGGGTTACTTTCCAGCTTCCCTAACTTCTCTCAAAGTTACTTCCATCTTGCTGGGTTCCTGCCCAAGTCCCAGCTATCCTCCGGACTCTGAGGAGGCAGGGAATCTCCTCCTCGTTTCTCTTTGCCCATATAAATCTCCCCGGGTCTAATTCCAGTCCCACCTTTCTAAAAAGCCTTTTAGGATGTCCCCAGCCAGAAGGGATTCTCCCTCGTCTGAATTCCTATGGCACTTAACATCTATATCACTGAAGCACCCCGTCATCTATAGTCTGTGAAGAACTACAGGGGACATATGAGGTGCCAACAGAGGATGCTGTGTGCATGTGTTCAGACAAACATCTCTACCTCCTAGGTACGTTGCTAGGGAAAGAGAAGGCAGTGTTTTATTTATTTTTTTTAAATATGAAATTTATTGTCAAATTGGTTTCCATACAACACCCAGTGATCATCCCAACAGGTGCCCTCCTCAATACCCATCACCCACCCACCCAGCCCTCCCACCCCCCCATCAATCCTCAGTTTATTCTCAGTTTTTAAGAGTCTCTTATGGTTTAGCTCCCTCCCTCTCTAACTTTTTTTTTTCCTTCCCCTCCCCCATGATCTTCTGTTAAGTTTCTCAGGATCCACATAAGAGTGAAAACATATGGTATCTGTCTTTCTCTGTATGACCTATTTCACTTAGCATAACACTCTCCAGTTCCATCCACGTTGCTACAAAAGGCCATATTTCATTCTTTCTCATGGCCACGTAGTGTTCCATTGTGTATATAAACCACAATTTCTTTATCCATTCATCAGTTGATGGACATTTAGGCTCTTTCCATAATTTGGCTATTGTTGAGAGTGCTGCTATAAACATTGGGGTACAAGTGCCCCTATGCATCAGCACTCCTGTAGCCCTTGGGTCAGTTCCTAGCAGTGCTATTGCTGGGTCATAGGGTAGGTCTATTTTTAATTTTTTGAGGAACCTCCACACTGTTTTCCAGAGCGGCATTCCGCTGGGATGCCTCTGGGAATTCCAGAGCGGCATTCCCACCAGTTTGCATTCCCACCAACAGTGCAAGAGGGTTCCCGTTTCTCCACATCCTCTCCAGCATCTATAGTCTCCTGGTTTGTTCATTTCAGCCACTCTGACTGGTGTGAGGTGATATCTGAGTGTGGTTTTGATTTGTATTTCCCTGATGAGGAGAGACGTTGAGCATCTTTTCATGTGGCTGTTGGCCATCTGGATGTCTTCTTTAGAGAAGTGTCTACTCATATTTTCTGCCCATTTCTTCACTAGATTATTTGTTTTTCGGGTGTGGAGTTTGATGAGTTCTTTGTAGATTTTGGATACTAGCCCTTTGTCTGAGATGTCATTTGCAAATATCTTTTCCCATTCCATCAGTTGCCTTTTAGTTTCGTTGATTGTTTCCTTTGCAGTGCAGAGGCTTTTTGTCTTCATGAGGTCTCAATAGTTCATTTTTGCTTTTAATTCCCTTGCCTTTGGAGATGTGTCAAGTAAGAAATTGCTGCGGAGAAGGCAGTGATTTAAAAAAAATAATGTCCTCTCTTCATAGGCTCTTACGGTCTGAGAAGGAAAACACAAATTTAGCCACATAATGTCTACGTGTACAAACCTTTGGTTGAATTGGATGGTTGGAAGTATTATCATTTGTCCTCTTGGGGTCGATTACTAAACTGTTCAGCATGCCTCAGGACCTTTGATGAGATCATATGTACATAATACTTTAATCAGGACAATTTTTAGATTAATTCCTTGAAACAGTTTCGTGGCATAGTTTCTCACTGGTTTATTTCCCTACTTTGTTTCTTATCACTATAGAAAATACCAGATACACAGGACGGTTACAGTTATACAGATAACCCTCACAAAATGATATTAAAATATATATTTAAGAGAAAATGCTATGTAGCATACATATCTCTCATTATATATGTAAACACTGAGAATCTTTGGGTGAGCCCAGTTTCTAAAACCCACTCACTTTGCTGTCACATTGCTACCCCAACACTCCTCACAGACCCATTTTCAAAACCTCAGATTTCCAATTATCTTAGCTGTCCTAACACTACTTTATTTGTTGATTTTGATTCTATCCAAACCTGCTCTGGAGGGAGCTACCTTGGATATTATATGGCCCGTGCCCACAAAATGCTCCACATATTCAGGCTAAGCAGAAAATGCTCCCTGAGTTTAGAAGCACAGTCTGTATCACCTAGATGTGACTGGCCACTTTTTAGGCTCTTTTCCTTTGGTTCATAACTTTCAAACCTGTGTACATTTTTTAAAAAAATATGTTTCACTGGTTGGAACCTCTCCTTTCTATTCCCTTTTAGTTATGTTTATTCTCTTTTTTTCTTCACTTGCTCCCCTATGAGTCATTTCACATTCCCCTTGGATCATTTCCCCCACTCAATCAATTTCAAAAGTTTCTCTGTACATATAGCATTCCTATAGATGACCTCCTTCCATGTAAATCTCTTGTTGTAAACATCTTGTATTACTCTGTTTCCCAGAGTAGCTGGAATCAAGATTGATACATCTTTCTCACTTGCGCATGACTTCCAGGATCCCTAGGGCCTATGTTGCAGCACTTGGGAGGTTTGGCTCAATGACAAGTCTTCCGTAATTCTCTTACTTTGAGATATGGCCACTTCAAGCCAAATGGGGAAATAGTCTTCACCTACAAAGTAACTCTGTTCTGTTTCCAGTCCCCTCCCCTGGTCTTAGGCAAAAATATCTGGTGCAGTGGGCAGAGCACAGAAGTGTGAGTAGGATGTCTCCTGGTGTACTTCTTTTCCAATAATGATCTTTCGTCCACAACCCAAACATGCCTTTTTCAACAGCCTCTCCTCTTTTTGTTAATGTTTGTTTTTTTGTTTGTTTTTTTGTTTGTTTGTTTGTTAAGAGAAAGAGAGAATGAGAGCAGGGGAAGGGCAGAGAGAGGGAGAGAGAGAATCCCAAGCAGGCTCTACACTCAGCAGTCAGCATGGAGCCCAATACGGGGCTCAATCTTACCACTGTGAGATCACAACCTGAGCCAGTATCAGAGTCAGATGCTGAACTGAATGAGCTATCCAGTGCCCCAACAGCCTCTCCTCTTAAACTGAGCTCCTTCCATGAGGATCCTGAACCGATAGACAAGACCTCACATGGACTCCTCTCTCCCATCAATATGTTTGAATAGCCATCTCCTGATATAAGATCCTTAAAACAAGCTCATGAGTTTCACCTGTGATATGTTTAGCCCCCTCATTCAGTAAAAAGATGATGAGATCTCAGATATAGGACATTTTTTTAGAGTCTGCCCTTTTTTACCTCATGGGTAGAAATATTATAGCATAGAGGTTAAGAGGATGGACTTAAAAGCCAGGATACTTGCACTTACATTTCAACTCAACCTTGAGCAAGTTTCTTTAGCCTCTACAAGTGTCAGTTTCGTTATCTGTAGAATTGGGGATGGCAATATCTATCTCCTAGTACTGTTAGTATTATTAAAATTGCCCATAAACTAGATCATAAAACAAGTCGCCACTGAAATTATTTAAAGCATGTCCTCTGGAATTAAGTTAGATATTAATGATAAAGTACTAGAAAATTCCCAACTACTTGGAAATTAGGTAACCCGTGACTCAAATAGGGTACTCAGGTTTTGTCTACCCAGTTTTCCTACATGCATTTGCATACCTCAATACCGGTAAAAATTGCTGGAAGAAAAAAGCTGCCCAAAGCAAAGAAGCTAACTTAATGCAACCTAACTGATGCTTCCATTGGCCATTACGTGCAGAAAACTCAGTAACACAGGAATCTTGGGCTTGGTCTTCCTTTTTCTCATGGGAGCACATGTTGACACTACACAGGAGAATGTCACCCTCTCTCAATATACACATTTGTGTACACAATTAGGTGAACTTCCTCTAACCATTTTGCAGATTCTGAAAAAGAGGATTTATAAGCAAAGCATAGTTTACCAGTTCATCTTTTTCTGTTCAGTAAATACAGAAATCACAAGAGGGCAAAACTGGAGATTAAAGACACTATTTCTGAGTAGAACTCACAGGCTAGAGGCCTTGTGGGCCAGGAGGGGTGCTAGCTGACTCACTGGTGTGATCTGAAGGACTGCGTGAATTTTTCCAGCTTGCTAAACAATTTGCACTTGACTGGGACCAGGACATTTTGTATTTGCACCCATGCCTAACATTTCAATCAGCATGTATGCTAATGATATATCCCCTAGGAAATGCGAGGGATTAATGATAAAAATGTGAATCATCATCCAGGGTTATGAGCTAACCAATCCTATTCTCGACAAAAATTTATATAGCAACTATATTTAGTTACACACTGGGCTAGGGCAACAGTGCCACTAAATGCAAACATCCAGATGGACTTGTTATAGAAAAAGCATTGAATCTCAGATCAACTTCACATATAGACTGGTCTAAGAAATGAACAATAGACATAGAACTGGAAGTTTTATATTCTGGTCCAAGTTCTGACACTTACTCACTGTGCATCAGGAGGCAAGTTTAATAACCTTGCTTGCTAGCATACAACAAGGAGAGAGAGGAAACCAGTTATTTTCAAATAAGATAATGAATGTGAAAGCTGTTTTAATACAATTGAGGAGACTCTTTGTGTAATGCTGTGGAATGATCTCCAAGAAAGTACTGTTAAATTCTTCCTTTTTTTGGCAAGGGTACAGAAAAGCGCTTTCGTTTTCTTTCTTTGTTTTAAAGAGAAATCCTATATCTACAGACTGCTAAATGCATAGAATGTCTTTGGAGGTATACACAAAAAATGTTGGTAGTATTGCTGACCTCTGGGGAAAGTTACAGTGTGGACGGTGGAAATGACAAGAAGAATTTTTAAGATAAGGAAATTGAAACATATAGAGGTTAAATAACTTCCCAAGAACATCTGGTAAATATCTAAAATAGCAGGGATTCAAAATGAGGTGGTCTAATTGTAGAATTCACTCTGTGACCACCATGCCCTATTGCCCCCTGACCTTCTGAAGAGAGGGTGTCCATGCTGGAAAGTTAACCTCTGCTCTAAAAGCCCACCTCAGATATCTAGCCATTATCTGTAGAATTCAGTCTACCAACCATTTCCTTCCCTTTTCTAGACTGACGTGCCACACTGGTTGAGAACATTATTTCATTAAATTGCACTCTCTTTCTCTGGTACAAATCAATACAAAACCACAAAGATTTGGGGCGCGTGGGTGGCTCAGTCGGTTAAGCGGCTGACTTCAGCTCAGGTCATGATCTCGCAGTCTGTGAGTTCGAGCCCCGCGTCGGGCTCTGTGCTGACAGCTCAGAGCCTGGAGCCTGTTTCAGATTCTGTGTCTCCCTCTCTCTGACCCTCCCCCGTTCATGCTCTGTCTCTCTCTCAAAAATCAATAAATGTTTTTTAAAAAATTTAAAAAAGACACAAAGATTTCTCTAAAAACATATACAAAATTCCTGTCCTAGGTCTGTTTTTTTTTTCTTTTAATTTTGTATCTCTGACAGCTAGAAAAGAATCACTTACTTTAATAGGAATGATCCTTCCTGTATGACACTAATTGAAACGTTGTTTGCATTCAGAAGATGTCTTAACAGAAAATGTCTTATTTAATTGGTTGGAGCCTTTCTGAAAGTCACTGTCTAGCTAGCCCAGGGATCTTTGGCCAGACATTGCTTGGCTCCTTTCACTTAATTGGAGATACATGCACTGCTCTTTGGTTGTGGTGGTGGTTCATGCATTCTTCCCACAGTGCCTCTGTTGCTGCCCTGCTTTAATCATCCACCAAACCATTTTGGGCTTCTTTCCAGAAACTTTCAACATAACCTACCTGTTTCAAGACTGGAGCTGAAGCTATTGTTCTTCTTGGTTTTAGTTGTCTTTGCAGACTTCAAACTGATATTCTTCTGGGTCACTTCAGTGAGCAGGGTCATGCCCATTCCAGCAAGACCCACGTTGCCTGGGTCTCCTTCATGCTGTGACTTCATTTCCACACCACTGCAGCCATCTCCTCACTCCCATGGTCACACCCTGGACTTACCATCATCATTCCTTTGATTTCCACCTGAAAAATGCTAGACTTAGAAGTTCTACTGCCTGATCACAGCCTCATAAGCTTCTACCCATCAACCCCTAAAACCATTCCAGAAATCCTATCCAAGGATCCAATATCAGGTAGCCAATTCTCACCTAGCTCTACTTTCTTTTCTATTCAACCTGGATCCCAAGGTCAAATGCTTCAAACCTAATAACAGCATCCTTAGGTCTTCACTTGACTGTCGTTCTACATCTGCTGGAATGTCTCCCAACCCTTGGAGAATCTAGCAAGTCTGTGCCTCTACCTCTCCCAGGCTGAAAGAGTAAAGCATGTAAACTTGCAGATTGATGACTCCACTGAGGCCTCAGTTCATGAATCCCTTTACTTGACTCTAGTAAGTTCCTTTTCCCACTTACCTTAGAGACTGTATTAAGCTTTAATAATCTCCTATTTCAGTTAGGACCATTTTTGGGTGCATATAATTGAAACACAATATAGCAGTGACCTAAACTTGATATAGGTTTGTTTCTCCATTATGTAAAAGAAAATCAGAGATTGGCACTCCAGGTGTGCTTGTAGAGATACAACAATGTCCTCAAAACCTAGGCATCTATCTTTCGGTTCTGTGATCTTCAGCAGACGGGTTGTAAACTTAAGATCACCTCATGACCCAAAATGGCTGCTGGAGTACCTGTCATCATATTCTAGACAGCAAGAAAATAGAAGTCCAGAAAGGCAAAAAAATACCCCTCAAAGCCAAGTTGTCTTTCTTTAGGAACCTTCATAGAAGTCCCATATAACACTCCTATTGATATCTTATTGGCCATAACTTGATCATATGAGCATGTTTAGTTGTAAGGTAAGCTGGGAAATGCAGTTTTTAAGCTATATATGTCACTCGCCCAAACAAAATCAAGACTCTGTTACTAAGGAAGAAG
Organism: Panthera leo; assembly: GCF_018350215.1. NCBI lineage: Eukaryota > Metazoa > Chordata > Mammalia > Carnivora > Felidae > Panthera > Panthera leo. Next base: position 55,805,853 of record NC_056686.1, on the reverse strand, counting down.
GGGGGGAATGGATTTGGAGTAAGCATCTAACTGCCCCTACCACATCTTCATAATGCCTCTACTCCCACACTCCTCATTTCAGACAGCTCTTTTACTGGGAAGAGACCAACAGGTGTGAAATCCCTTAATATCTCTCCCCTCCATTTCTAATTCATCTGATTACAGAAACCACACTTAACTTACTTTATTCCTGTCTTGGAGGAAGAGTGTCTCTACCCCGCAAGGCTAAAACCTGTGCTTTTATCATATGTCATTTATCACATGTCAAGTGTGCAGCAATAAAGATGTTAAATTTTTTCAAATTTTAAATTCATTCACTTCTTAATCCCTTACCATCTGTCTTCCACAGTCATTATTCTCCTGAAACTCTTCTAGTCAGGGTCACCAATTAATATCAAACTGCCAAATCCAAAGCAAGTTTTCAAAAAACAGTTTTACGGTTCCCCCCCAAATTAACCATAGAACTATCTATTCTACTCCTACTCTATTCCTCCATATATACTCCAAAAAACTGAAAACAAATACTAAAAAAAAAAAAAATGCATGTACATGCATGTTCATAACAATACTATTCACAGTAGCTAGTAGATAAACACAGCTCAAACATCCATTACTGGATGAATAGATTTAAAACATTGTGGCATATTTATTCAATAGAATATTATTCAGCAGTAAAAAGCAATGAAATACTGGCAAATGGTACAATGTAGATGAACCTTGAAATCATTATGCTAAGAGAAAGAAGCCAGACACAAAAAGTCACATGTTAAGAGATTTCATTTATATGAAATATTCAGATGGATAAATCCATAGATATGTAACCCAGATGGGTGGTCACCAGGAGCTGGGAGGAAGCCACTTAACACATATAGGGTTTTACTTTGAAGTAATGGAAATGTTTCGGAGCTAGGTAGAGGTGGTGGTTACATTGTATTATGAATGTACTAAATGCCACTGCATGGTTTGCTGTAAAAATAGTTAATTTAAATAGCTATGTGAATTTCATCTCAATAAATTACTCTTTTATAACATCACTTTTCCGTTCTCTTACTCATACTTTCCACCATTGACCACCACCTACTTCCCAAATTCTTCCTTCCTTTGATTTCCTGAGCATCAGTTTTTATGGTTTTTCTGCGTGCTTCTCTGACCATTCTTACCCTTTCTCTTTTGCTGATTCAATTTTTTTTGTAATCATGTGATTTTGGAGAATTCTCCAGACTATTTGGGTTCTCTTCTATTTTTGTTCCTCCAGGATTCTCCCCTCTATTATCTCAGTTCTATTAGAGGAAGTTTATGCTCCTGTTCTCATCTCTGGTTAAAGAACTTCTATTCCCAGGAAGAAACAGTATTGGGAAAACCCATCTGAACAGACCATGTTACCGGCCCCATGGAAGAAGGAGTGATTTATCTAATTGGAGAGTTGCAAAAATCTGACACTCATTTTTACACAGTCCTTTATAGGGAGAGGTTAAAATGTTGAACTTCATGGTTCCCATGTGGCCTATCCTCTTTCTTTTTGTACCAGCCTTTGCAGAAACATAAATTCTGCTCTCCTCTATAAGCTAAGCTTAACTGCAGACTTTTGGAAGGAAGTTAGTAATTTCAAATTAGAAGGGAGAGTTTTAGGAAACCTCATTGTGGCAATAGATCTGAGCTGTATTCGCCATGCCAGTCTTCTTAGTAATAAAACAGAATATCAATCTCCACCTATTGAAATCTTTATTTAATTTATCTCTTACCTTTTAATTCAGAGGGAGAAGGACATGGTCTAACACCCTTTTAAGCCTCAACAGTTTCCAACCACAACTTCAGTACCAGTTGCTACCAAATTTATCACTCTGGCCCCTTTCTGTTTCTTCTTTTTTTTTTTTTTTAACTGAATTATAATCGATATACAGTAATATATTAGTTTCAAGTGCACCACATACTGATTTAATATTTTTAATTTTTTTAAGTTTATTTTATTTTTGAGAGAGAGAGTGTGTGCGAGCATGAGTTGGGGAGGGGCAGAGAGAGAGGGAGACACAGAATCTGAAGCAGGCTCCAGGCTCTGAGCTGTCAGCAAAGAGCCTGACATGGGGCTTGAACTTGTGTACCACAAGATCATGACCTGAGCCAAAGTCAGACGCTTAACTGACTGAGTCACTCAGGCGCCCCCGATTCAATATTTTTATACCATGCAAAATGATCACCATGATGGGTCTAGTTACTGCCAGCATACAAAATTATTACAATATTATTGACTATATTCCCTATGATGTACATTAAGTCCCCATGAATTATTTATTTTATAACTGAAGGTTTGTACCTCTTAATCTCCTTCACCTATTTCTCCTGTCCCCCCACCCTTGGGCAACCGCCAGGTCTCTATAAGTCTCTTTTGTTTATTCATTTGTTTTGGGTTTTTTTTAGATTCCACATATATATGAAATCATATGGTATTTGTCTTTCTCAGGCTTATATCACGTAGCATAATACCCTCTAGGTGCATCCATGTTGTTGCAAATGACAAGATTTCATTCTTTTTCTTTTAGAGCTAATGTTCCATTGTGTGTGTGTGTGTGTGTGTGTGTGTGTGTGTGTGTGTTTGTGACACACACACACACACACACCACCACCACCACCACCACCACCACCACATTTCTTTATCCATACATCTATGAATGAGCATTTAGGTTGCTTCCATATCTTGGCTGTTGTAACACTGCAATGAACATAGGAATGCATACATCTTTTCAAATTCGTGTTTTCATTTTCAAATGAATACCTAGAAATGGAATTGCTAGATCATAGTATTTCTATTTTCAATTTTTTGAAGAACTGTCACACGGTTTTTCCTAGTGACTACAGCAATTTACACTCCCATAAACAGTGCATGATGGCTCCCTTTTCTCCATATCCTCACCAACACTTGTTATTTCCTGTCTTTTTGAGTCCAGCCATTCTGACAGGTGTGAGATTCACATTTCCCTGGTAATTAGTGGTGTTGAGCATCTTTTCATGTACCTATTGCTGGTCCTGATCCTTATTTTCAAGTGACCACCTGTCTTCTTCCCCCATCCCAAATATCTCCTGTATGATTATTTGCTTGATTTTTAAAACTTTAACTTTATTTAACATGATTTTTTTAATTTAAATCCAAATTAGTTAACATATAGTGTAATAATAACTTCTGCAATAGAATTTAGTGATTCATCACCTACATATAACACCCAATGCTTATCCCTACAAGTGCCCTCCTTAATGCCCATCACCCATTTAGCCCATCCCCCCACCCAACAACCCACCAACAGCCCTCATTTTTTTCTCTGTATTTAAGAGTCTCTTATGGTTTGTCTCCCTCTCTGTTTTTATCTTATTTTTGCTTCCTTTCCCCTATGTTCATCTGTTTTGTTTCATAAATTCCACATGTAAGTGAAATCATGATATTTGTCTTTCTCTGACTTATTTTGCTTAGCATAATACACGTTAGTTCCATCCATGTTATTGTAAATGGTAAGATTTCATTCTTGTTGATCACTGAGTAATATTCCAGTGTGTGTGTGTGTGTGTGTGTGTGTGTGTGTGTGTGTATCTCTTCTTTATCCATTCATCAGTCAATGGCTATTTGGGCTCTTTCCATACTGTGGCTATTGTTGATAGTGCTGCTATAAACCTTAGGGTACATGTACTCCTTTGAATCAACATTTTTGTATCCTTTGGATAAATACCTAATAGTGTGATTGCTGCGTCATAGGGTAGCTCTATTTTTAGTTTTTTGAGGAACCTTCATACTGTTTTCCAAAGTGGCTGCACCAGTTTGCATTCCCACCAACAGTGCAGAAGTGTTCCCCTTTCTCTGCATCCTGGCCAATATCTGTTGTTGCTGGAGTTGTTAATTTTAGCCATTCTGACAGGTGTCAGGTGGTATCTCATTGTGGTTTTGATTTGTATTTCCCTGATGATGAGTTAACATGATTTTTGAAGTTACAAGTATACAGTCTCTGGAGACTCAAAATTATTACACCTCAGAGCATTATGTAGTTGATAAAGATGACAAAACGGAGGAACCTGGGGAATGGGAGGATCGAAGGAGTTATATGATCCAACATCACTCCTATAAGTTGCCTAAAGCAGGAACTGGGAAACCATCAAGAGCCAAGGCAGCTGACTTTGTCCCTTTTTAAACCTTCTCGTGATTCCAGAAGCGACTGGAATTGCTCTTCTCACAGGGGCTCCTCTGTTACTTTAGATTGTGTTAGAGACTTGCTCTTACCTGCAGCCAATGTCTGATGTTTATTATGTTCTTAAGACTTTTCATTATTGTGCTCGCTTCGGCAGCACATATACTAAAATTGGAAGACTTTTCATTATTGTCCACATTTTCCTTGAGAATGTTACAATTGAAGCACAACGTCTTAGGTATAAAGTAACATACCCACTTATGGGGTTTGGGCTGCTGTAATAAAGTACCATAGACCAGGTGCTGTATAGGCAACAAGTTTATTTCTCACAGTTCTTAAGGCTGGAAAGCCAAGATCACAGTGCCGGCATGACTGGGTCTGGGGAGGGTCCTCTCCCAGAGTGCAGAACGCTGTCTTATTCTTCACACAGAGGCAAGCAGAGAGGAAGGAAGCCCTCTCACATCTCCTCCAAGAAGGGCACTAGTCCCATTCCTGAGGCCTCCACCCTCATGGCCTAATCACCTCCCAAAGGCCCACCTCCTAATATCACATAGGGAGTTTACATTCCAACCTAAGAATTTTGAGGGGACGCACAGGCAGTCTTTGACAGTCCACTACCCTTCATTTGCTCCTTGTGGTGAGCAGATGGGTGGACCTCCTGCTCAGCTTCCTGTTCGCCCTCCACCTGATGCGCCTGTTCCAATTGCGGAAGCTGGAAGGCGTCAAAGCTACATTTCCCTCGCAGCTAGGATGTGGATACAAATTACGTGCCACCAGTTAGGTGCATTGTGCAAGATATAGAAGGCAGAAATGGGGCATAAGCCTTCTCCTTTCCTCTTTTGGTCTGTTTTGTTGTTGTTGTTGTTGTTGTTGTTGTGTTTTGTTTCATCTTCTGGCAAACAATATCTTGGACACAGGAGATTTTTCCATAGCAGGGTTCCAGTGACTAAGAAGAGGCGGTTGTGACAGAGACAGAAGGGGTAGTAGCCTCCTGATTTTGGCTTCCTGATCCTTGGAGGTGCCGTTCAGACAGTGCAATGCAGGGTCCTTGGCTACAGGGTGGAGTACTTCTCAACATTTCCAGGGGTAGCCTCAGAGGTGGTAACTCCCCTGGGGTCAATCCTGCTGTGTTGTTCTGGGAGCAAGGATTTTGCTCTTCCCAGGCTTCCAGTGATTTTTACTATCACTTAATTTCCTTTATTAAATCTTTCTTGCCTAAAATAGCTAAAGCACTTCTCTTTCCCGCATTGAACCCTAATGGATGCATTACACTACTTTTTTTTTGAAGATTATGTATTTATTTTTGAGAGACAGGGAACATGAGCAGGGGAGGCACAGAGAGAAAGGGAGAGAGAATCCCTATAGCACAGAGCCCAACAGGGGACTAGCTCCCAAGAACCATGAGGTCATGACTTGAAATCCAGAGTCAGACACCTAACCGACTGAGCCACCCAGGTGCTCCATGACTTTCTATCCCCAATACCAGAAAGGAGTTAGAGATATCAATTATTTTATGGCTAAGGACCCAGGAATGCCCACATCCTGCTCTACTTATATCCCTTTGTATTAGGAGTTTCCAAGGGAGCCATCTGAAAAAGGAATAATAAATAAAAATCAAAGTACCACTTTATTACTAGTTGTGCACAATCTTAAAACCCAAATGCAGTGCCTTGATAAAGGTAACAGTGGGGCCTGGGGCTGCCTGCTCCAAGTTGCCATCTTGACATCTTACCAGTTTGGACACAGGCAGGCAGGAAGTTGAAGAGAGAGAGAGAGAGAGAGAGAGAGAGAGAGAGAGAGAATCAACAGAATCATCTAGAATCCACTTATTCATCCAGCTGTGAGAAGCAGGAGAGAAAGAGAGAAGTTTCTTGCATTTTAAGGGACAGTAACCTTGCCCACTGGTCAGCAAGGCCCAGTCAATCATCCTGGACCCTGAGCTCACAAACTGACAACTCTCCAGAGGGGTAAAGGAGGGGGTGGATGTAGGCAAGGAACTGAGCACATATGTCAGCCGTGGGACACGATGGATGTCAAGAAGGAACTGGCCAGGCAGAGCAGAGGGGCAAGGACTAGTGAGTATCCCTGTGACAGTTAGGGTCTCCTCTTTTGGTTTCATGAACTTGTCATAAATGGGAGTGTGTGAGTGAAGGAAAGAAAGGTAACAGTGATGAGGAAGCTAGCCTGTGGGTAGTGATATTAACAAAGCAGGAGGTGTTGATCATAATCAACAAGTGTGTATGAATTTTTACAATTAGTTGGCCCTAATGGAAATGCTGGTAGAGACATTGTTAGAATATACTGATTTTTCTGGACGGGAAAGACTGAAAACAGAAATCCTGGATGCACCTCTAATAGGCTGTTCGATTTAACCCATTGAAGAGGAAATGGGTGATGTGAACTTGGACGTTCCCTCTAATATTTTGCGATTCTAGTCTGTACCCCAAACCGGCAGCACTTTAGAGTTTTTGCCATCTCTAAAAAGCTTCCTGACTCAAACAAATCAACAAACGCTACCACTCTAGCTGCGAATCACTACCTCCTTAAAGACACCCCTTAAAGCCAAGCCCCCTTATTTGTGTGCTAATGGAAAGAATACACCTTTCTGAAAAGCAAAGAAGGTAGACTTCGGAATTTTTCTTTTTAATTCAAATTGATCCTTTGTGAAAATGGGCAGGAGAAAGTCAGAAAAATTAAAATAATCCAGAAAAGTTAAAAATAATCCAGAAAATAAAATTCTGTTTTGTTTATGTTGCTGAAACCATGGTTTACATTGTTGATCTCATCATGAATGACTCAAGTTTATAGTCAACTGGCACTCTGATGATATTTAGCTCTTATATTAATATGGTCTTGAGAATATATCCTAAGAATTCTGTCATCTATACCAGAGATGAAATTTCTTGGGGACAAAAACTGTCTCATTAACACCTACATCCTTCACAGCGTAGGTGTTGACACAGACTCTAGGAGTCATTGGATGAATGGAGACATAGTAGGATGGGTGGTTAAGCAGATGGGCACACAGATGGCTGGATGGATAAATACAATGAGTTATTTTTGTTATCTTAATCAGTATACTCCTTTGGAAGGGCTTCAAGATGAATCTGTATAATCCTGAACACTTGAAAGAGAGAGGGGGAGTCAGGAATTATAGTAAAACCCAGACAAAATACAACAAAACATATTAGTACTGAAGGTTTTTAAAAATGTTTACATTCTGAAGTCAATAACTCTGATCATGTGCTTTTCTTGTAACATTTTTTTGTTTTCTTTAATGCTTTTATTTATTTATTTTTGATAGAGAGTACAAGAAGGGGAGGGGCAGAGAAAGAGGGAGACAGTGGATATGAAGCGGGCCCTGTGCTGACAATAGCAGCCCTACGTAGGGCTCGAACCCACAAATCGTGAGATCATGACCTGAGCCGAAGTCGGTCGCTTAACCAACTGAGCCAACCAGTCACCCTTCTTGTAACATTTTATATCCTATTTTTCATTTCTTAAATTTTGGTAGACTTAAAATAATGCTGTGTTAATGTTAGCTCCAGGAGAGTGTTAGAACACAGCTCACCTGGAACCTGGCCAGTCCCAAGTATGGTCCACCAAACAGCACCATCTCCATCACCTGGGACCATATTAGAAATGCAGCATCTGAGGCTTCTTCCTAGACATACTAAACCAGAATTTGCATCTTCACACGTTCCCCGGATGAGTCCTATACACATTAAAGTCTTAGAGACACTGGTCTAGATCTGAGCCAATAATGAGTAGGAAGTGGGATTAGCCCAGAAGCCATGGACTCTTGCATCAGAGACTTAGTCTAAGCAAAGTATAGTACATCCCAAGTCCTATCCTGATGGTGAAGAAGTCTCAGGTGCTAAAGAAGGGAGTTTGATATATTGGAACATAAAAAGTGAGCTGTGGAGAATGGAGACTGTAGGGCTAGAGGGGATTGTGTGTGTGTGTGTGTGTGTGTGTGTGTGTGTGTGTGTGTGTAGGCTAGAGGGAAGAGCAGTCAATTTCATCTTCTGAATAACAGGAACCGTCGGAAATGCAAGAGACTGCAAGAGTCAGCTGATTGAAATATGATGCAGGGCCTCCCCTTAGGTCTGGACATCACTGCTGAGCCCTAGAGCCTCAGGGAGGGGCAGCCATGTCTGTGTCTTACTCGGGAAGGGGGACAATATGAGCATGAACATCTCAGCCACAAAAGATTTTCCAGCTTTGGCTAGAGGCAATACACTGGGTGTTTGATTCCAAAGAACCAAGTCTTTAGAAGTGAGAATGTAGGAAAAGGCCAGAAGTGACATTTGGGGAAATTGAGGCAGACAACTGATGAGAATTCTCAATCCCACCAGCTGGGTAGGTGACGCTGTGCAAATTAATTCACTTCTTCAGTATATTTTTTGTTATTTTCTTAATAGTTACTCAAGGGATTCCAATATATATCTTATTATATTTTACTTCAGGTTAATAGTGACTTAATTCTGGTAAATTATAGTAACTTGGCTCCAGTATAGCTCCATTTCCTTCTTCTTTGCGCTACTCTTGCCATTTTGTATATATATATCCAGCAGTCCGGTGTCATAATCATTGCTTTGCATAATCTTATATCTTTTAAACAAGCTCATATATATAATATATATAATATATATATATTATATATATTATATATATTATATATATATATATATATATAATCCACAGGAAGAAATAAAGAACATTGGAGATAGCAAATCTAAAAGACTATATGGCCATATATACGTTATCTAGTTACATCTCTATCTGTATATTTCAAGTCTGCCCCAGCTTTTACTTTCCCCTCAGCCAGGCCTTCTCAGACATGCACATCCTCTTAGCCAGTGATATGTGGAAAGCTTATCTAATTTTCAAGGTCTTCCTGTTAAATTTCTGGCCACAACCTCAGGCTGGCAAGGCTATAGGCTTTTCCTATTTGTTTGCTAATGAGTTTTCTAATTTTACTGCCACTGCCCTCCTCTGCAAATCACACCAGTCCCCTCTGGCAGCTAAAGCTGCTGATTTTCACAAGCAGCCCCACCGGGTAGCACTGTGGTGCCAACAGATCTGGGGTAAGGGTATGGAGTAGCCCCAGGCAAGAAAGCCACAGACTCCCATTGTTCTTACCCAGAGTTCAGCAGGGTTTTGTGAATAAATGTTTCTCATTTTGTTGTTTGCTTTTGTCAGTTTCCAGAGCCCTGAAACGGTTGTTGTGGATAATTTTCTCTAGTTGTTTTTGTGGGAGAGAATTTGTCATCTTCTCCACTCTGCATTGCTAGAAGCCATGCCTCCTATTCACTTCCACCGGCTTTGGGTTTTTCATCAGTAAAATGAGGTCTCTACCACCCTAGTCCTATGCTATTTTCACTGGACCAGGAAACCAAAAGTTTTCAGGAGCTAGAAGCCTATTAAAGATGACACAGGACACATCACTTAGGGTTCACGCACCAGCAACCTTGGCTGACTCTGTCTGGCTGACGCGGTTCAGAAGACTATGGGGCAGCTCAGAGACAAGGCTGCCACTGGTACAAATCTAAAAGGATTCTTCTTTGAATAAAAAAAAAAATGTTTAAATTAGTGTATTATTGCACAACTAAACATCACACTCAGGCAACCCCAGGAAAGTAGAAACCAGGCAGGTGGCTACCTCATCTGTAAAGGAAAGAGAAGGGGGAAGGGATAGGAGTAAGTGACTAAAAGGAGGGGCAGGACAGTGATGGCTTTGATGCCATAAAGCAAACATTTTTTAAACTGGCCCGAATATATGCGTCCCACTCAGAATAAAGTAAAACTAAAGCTTTTTACTTGGGTCCATGGTCTGAATGCTTCTCTCTACTCCCACCCCATCCCCATGACATTCATATGTTGAAATCCTAATGCCCCATCTGATGGTGTTAGGAGGTGAGCTCCTGCCCCTCAGGAGGTGATTAGATCATGTGCTTGGAGTCCTCATGAATGGGATTATTGTTCTCATAAGAGACACCCCATAGATCTCCCTCGGTCCCTTCTACTAGTCAGCAGTCTCCAACTCAGATGAGGGCTTTCACCAGAACCCAACCACCCTGGCACCGTGATCTTGGACTGCCAGCCTCCAGAACTGTGAGAAATAAGTTTGTGTTGTTTATAAGATACCTGTTCTCTGGGATTTTGTTACAGCAGCACAAACAGACTAACACAGAAAAATGCCCTTAGTTTTCCAGGCTCTTCCAAAGGAGGACTGTAAGGGCCCGAGCAAGCAGAAGATCTAATGCACACAAGTGCCCCCGTTCCTGGCTGCTCAGCCACATCCTGATGTGCAACATTCACATCACTGGCAATAGGCACACTCCACTCTCCCAGCCCCTGCTCCCCAGGAAAGGGACTGTGTCTAGTTAGGTTTGCTCTCAGATGCTGTCAGAGCATCTAAAACAATGGAAGGATGAGGGAAGCAACCTCAGGGAACACCCAGAGTTGCATAGGGACGGGACCAGTTTGTATATGTGTGGGTGCCAACAAGTGAGCGTGCAGGTGAATGTATATTCCTGGATGCTAGTGCAAGTTTTTTTCACCAAAAGCTCTCTGCTGCTTTGAGAGGATCCACCCCCATTCTCCTAGAAGTTAAAATCAGTCCACAATGTGAATGCTTTCCTTGCCTTACACTTGGTGCCCTTATACAGCACACAATGGGAACAATCGTGCAAAGGAAAGCTGGATAACCAAAATTTTAAAAGAGCAGTTTGAAAGATCCAGGAAGCAGGGCCCCATTCCTGTGATTAATAAACTTCAACCATGTTTAATCATAGCCTCACTCTACTCAAGATAAAAAGATTCCTGGGAGAAAGCATCTGATTGGCTCACCCTGGGCCATGTGTCCATGCTTTGGCCAGGATGGGACAAGTTGTCTTGTCCCTTAAGTGCTTAATAACCTTTTAGCACTGTACCCTATCAAGAATAGTTCCCCAGAACAGAATTAGGGTTCTGTTCCTAGAAAGGGGAACACACACTGAGCAGGCAAAAACAACAGATGGCTAACACAGAAGAATTAATTAGGGATTTCTTTATTATAGGACTTCTCGACGCCTTTATGTGGCAAATTTTGTTTTATGAATCTTTAATAGGAAATCAAATATGTAACATTTCTCAATTTACCAAGGAACACTTTTTTGGCAGAATACTTCGAGAGACAAGGGCCCTCCCTTCCCCTCTCCCCCCAAAAATACCACGTTTAGAGAAATTAGACCATATTGTCTCTGTGCCCACAGGTATTGTAGCCCGTGAGGGCAAGAAATTGAAATTTACCATTGAATGTCCAATGCCTGGAACAGACCTAGCACAGAGAAAGTACTCAATAAACGGAGTACTGAATGAATCTGTTTATATTATCTGTGTATTTATCTCTGAAAGTCTGAATTGCATGAGGCATTGCAGGAGCCATGCTCATCAAAGGAAAATTCAGTTAGGTTAATTCTATTGTGCTCACTAGGTCTGAGTAAACTATCCATCCTCCACAGAGCCTCAGAGTCCTATAGTTGAAAGGAAAATCCAATGCGTCACTCCTACTCCTAAAACGGATGCCTATTTCAGGCCTGTATAAACTCCTGAGTATGATGTGCAGTGGCTTTGAAATTCTGGCCCCTGCCCGTCTCCTGCCTCTCTCCATCCCCCACTTTATGCTTCAGGAAAATGACTGATACGTTTATAAGTCTTTAAGTTTGAAAGGTTTTTTTACTCCTCTATAACTATGCAAATGCTGTTCCTCTGCCCCCTCCTTTTAGCCATTTAGAAAATTTGTCTTTCACAATCCGGATTCACTGTTAACTCCACTGTGAGGTTCCCCTGATCTCTCACCCGGCTGCTAGCCCAGTCCTAGTCCTCTCCTCTGAATGGTGGACATTTGTGAACCGCTGCATATTCACCACATGCCTCTGCTCTCTATGCTCTTTGTCTTCCCTTATGAGCCCCGTGGGAATAAGGATCACACATGTTCACCTGAGTAGTTGTAGTACCTCATACCTAGTACCTAACTTCAACTAACCAGGATGAGAAAAATCCCACCAAGAGATTCAGAGAGAGGGACTGTCATGCCAGGAAGTACATCCATGGGTGAGAGAAGAGGCTTAGAGGGGCCTGTGGGTGGCTCAGTCAGTTAAGCGTCCAACTCTTGGTTTCCACTCAGGTCATGATCTCATAGTTCGTGAATTTAAACCCTGCCTCGGTGTCTGCACTGATGGTGTAGAGACCCTCTCTCTCTCTGCCCCTCCCCTGCTCTCTTTCTCTCTCAAAAACATAAATGAACTAAAAAAAATTTAAAAATTAAAAAAAAAAAAAAAAGAAGAAGAAGAGGGTGAGAAGTCAACCAGAGGTAGTGAGCGCCTTAGTTTTTGTTTCCAGGAAGCAGGCTCTGAGACCAGTATTCAACTGCAAGCAATTTATTGGGCAATGAAAGGAATATGGGTAGATGAGGGAGGGAGTCCAATGGGAAGGGAAGACAAAGCAAGGCAACCACTACAGGGCATTCTTACTAAGCCACATACCAAAGTAGGCAGCTGGAGCTTAATCCCACATGGACACCCTGGAAAATAGTGCAAAGTACACACCTTAGAATTATCCTGGCCAAGGTGTTTGGGAGCTGGGGTATTTATACTAGTCAGTCAATGACTTGGACTATCCCCCCAAAGGAGTGTTAATTCTTAGGCACTGACAGCCTGCAACTTGGGTGCAGCCCTCCAACAAAGACACCTGCCAGAGCTGACCTTTGGAAGTCAGACTGGCTTGGAAAGACAAGGTAAAAGGGTTCTCAGATGTGGGCAGAGAATTGATAGCATTGGCTAGAGTGAGGCAACTCAGAAGTTCACAATAACTGCTACTACCCCTGGCCTTGATGTACAGAGGGTGGGGCTGGGGTTACTGAGTCCCAGAAGCCAGCAATACATGGCAGAATCTGGAATCCTCACTGTGGGCTTGTTCAGGAGACACTAAGAGACAAAGAGGGCATTTACCACTCCCAAAGACTCTTCACAAGGCAGAGAAAGAGGCTTCCTCCTTCCTCCTTCACCCTTCCTCCTGTCCTCCAGTCTCTCACCAGGGCCTCCCATTCACCAAAACCAGCAGGGAGACACTTGACAAGAGTCTAGGAAACCAGCTTGCCCTCCAGTGATGTAGAGCAGAGTAGATCAGAGAAACAGCAAACCAGCCCATCCCTGGCAGACTATGGTGCCACGGAGGGACTCTGTTCTCCCCAAAGCCAGCAGCATCAGGATTACCTGAGTCGTTTTTCTAAAATATAGATCCCTAAGCCCTATGTTTGGCCTGATGAATCTGAACTTTACAGATAAGGTTAGGGTCGCAGGAATCTGTATTTTAACAAGTTCCCAAGGAGATTCTTACACATAATAAAATTTGGAACTACTGGGGAACTGACTCAATGTGGAAGTTTTGGAGATTAAAAAAAATTAAATGAAATATATAACAAGATGAAAATTGTATTTCTTGCCAGTCCAAAAAAATCAGTTAGTACAAGTGGTCCTTCCAGTTAAGTTTAACTGCTTAACAATTTTACAGAGAAAAAGTACTCAAAATCAAAGGATGTTGGAAAATATAAAAGACTGAGGCAATACCAATATGCTTTTGTCATACTATATTGCTATTATTATTTTGTTATTTATTATGATTATTATTTATATGGTGTCTATCCACCCAGACCCCTGGATTGAGTTTCTTGAGGACAAGGATTAGGTCTTATTACATTTTGCATGCACTGCTCAGACATGGCCAGTTACATAGCAGGAGTCCAATAAATGCGGACTTAAGTTCAGAGTCTAAAGCGACCCCTTAACCAGTATGTTTCTGAAGATGGCTTTTTCAGACACAGGCCAACTCAAAATGTGGCCAAAAAAATTTTTTTTTTTAATTTCCAACACCCTTTTGGGTTTTCCATAAAATTGGCCTTTAAAATTTTTTTCTCCAGTTTTGAGCATACATGCAACAAAGTTGTTAAATGATGCATTATACATGATATATTGCGCTTATTTCAGAATAATTAAGCAATTATTATCATAGAAACTGCATTACTCAATTTTATTAAGAAAAGTCCCCTTTTCCTTAGAGAGTAATATATTCAGATTAAGAAATATTCTAAGGCAAAAATCAGAGAAAACAAGCTTTCAAAATTGCAAATCCAAACTAAGAAAAAGATTAACAGTGTTCTAAAATGAGAAGAACAAAAACAATTTATCAATTTTACTGTTTCAAGGGAGTGGACAAGAGGATGAAAACTATATTAAAAAATTTCCATTACCATAAAAAACCACATAAGCACATTTATTTACAGGGAAATAAAGTAGAAACATAATGCCACATGTAAAATAGGAAGCCTATTCGCCCCAAGGCTAGACCTATTTGGAAGACAGTTCCCAGAAATTGATTAAGAGGACACACCGAAATCAGTCAAACATGGTTTGAAATCAACACCCAGCATAAAATACCTACATGATCTTGAGCAAAGTTCAATCTCTGTACCTTTACCTTATCATTTTGAAAATAAGACCAAAGACACCTACTTAAAGGGCTGGTTAACCAGTATACTTTTTAATTATTAACTACTGTCTTACTATTTATAAAGTTTGGAGCTAAATAGAAAGATGAATTGACCGTGTGGAATAGGCTTCTGGCAATCTAGCATACCTAATGAAATGATCTGGCATGGAAAGAGGGTCAGCAGGGGCATGTGGCTGTGAAGGAGCATGGATCCAAGGTCCATCATGGAAGGACATCAACCAGGGGTCAAGAGGACGTAGGAAAGGAAATTATTCCCAGATCAAGCAAGCCAGGGGGCTCAAGTTTATGGATCTAGAGTATGTAACTACAGGATAATGATAAAGAAAAACTCACTTCATGACCCATTAACTAGCTGTGTGACCTAGGGAAGATTACCTATTCTCTCTGGGCTTCAGTTTCATCATTTAAAAAAAAATATCATAATAATGCCCACCTCACTGGATAATTGTCAGAATTAAGTGTGATCATTTGTGTAGTATGTTGACCACGGTGTTTGGCACATAATAAATGCTCAGAAAAAGCTAGCTTGTGCAATATTAGCATCAGAGCCTCTGTTTCCAGGCTTTTGTTTGGAAAGAGAATGCCTGCTCCAACATGAGTGAGGACTGAAAAAAAAAATTATAGTCATAGTTCTATATAAACTGAAGTTATCAAGGCAGGTACTCAGGGAAATAAGGCAAAGGTACAGATACAGAAGTTAGATACTATGGGAGACTGGCTCATAACAATGGTAGAAAAGCAGTAACTGAAACTGGGACAAAACAGATTTTAACTAGCAGCAAGTATGACATGATGGATGGGGTCAACCTTCTGGTAGAGCTCAAGCTGGCTCAACTGTTGGTAGAGAAGGACTCTGGGAAAGGCAGACAGGTGATTCCTAAAAATATCAAAATTAAAGTGCTATAACTCCCTACCTATCCAGAGATCATTTGTGCAGCAGTGTTTTCACTCAATAAGCAAGCAGAGGAGCCTTCTGAGCGATCTGAATCAATGTCATAAAACTCATGAAACAAAATGAGTACCTATTATTACTCATAGGAAACTTTTCATCCCCTCATTCAGATCCCATTTACTCTTACCTTACAAGCAATTTTAATGAACATTTGTATTTGGTTTCCTAGCCCACAACAGATTTGGGGAGAAGGGGGAAACTTCCAGTGGTGGGAATTCTATCAGAAAGAGAGGGACTATAGGGTCATCTGGGTGGCTCAGTCAGCTGAGTATCCATCTTCGGCTCAGGTCATGATCTCGTGATTCATGGGTTCAAGCCCCACATTGGGCTCTGTGCTGACAGCTCAGAGCCTGGAGCCTGCTTTGGATTCATTCTCTCTCTCTCTCTCTCTCTCTCTCTCTCTCTCTCTGCTCCTCCCTGACTTACACGCACACTCTCTCTCTCTCTCTCTCATAAATAAATAAAACATTTTTAAAAAAAGAACAAGAGGCACAATAAAGTTATACAAAATAGAAACAAGTCTTATAAAGCATAGTGGCCTTGCCTCATTTCATGCAAGGGCAAATTGTCCCGGATGCCTCATAAACCAAGAAAGCCCAGTATAGTACTAGACATTTATAATGGTAGTTTTGAGTTCCCCTCATAATAAATAATATCATCAACCACCCAGTAGATTGAGCCAAGAAACCAGAAGTTACTTTCTTTGCCTCATCCTACATATCAAGTCCATCAGCAAGTCTTCTCCATCATCAATCCAAAATATGTTCTGGATTTGTTCATACACCTCTCTTTACATGCATCTGCATCACCCTCGTCCAGGCCATGGCATTCTCTTTCCTGGATCATAGTAATGTCCCCTAACTGGCCTGTACAATAACCCATTCACCCAAGTGAGCTTTTAAAACAACTATTAGCATACATCAGATCCCTGATTGATTTATTTATTTATTTTAAATTTTTTTAATGTTTATTTATTTCTGAGGCAGAGAGAGACAGAGCATGAGTGGGGGAGGTCAGAGAGAGAGGGAGACACAGAATCAGGAGCAGGCTCCAGGCTCTGAGCTGGCAGCACAGAGCCCGACACGGGGCTCGAACTCACGGACCGTGAGATCATGACCTGAGCCGAAGTCGGACGCTCAACCGACTGAGCCACCCAGGCGCCCCCATCAGATCCCTGATTTAAATCTCTGGTAGCTTTCTATCACCTTAACGGGAAAATCAAAACCCAGGATTCTGTTCCTGAGGCGTAAGGTCTGACTATGGCTTTCCTCACCGGCTCTACTCACCAGTCTCTGACCACGCTCCCCTTCTCTCTGTCCCTTGAATACCCCACACCCAATGGACACCCTTAGCACTTGCTCTTCTCTCTTCCTGGAATGCTCACCTCCCAGATGTTTGCAGCCACCAGCTCAAATGTCATCTTTCTCCACATGTCTACTCTGATCACTCGATCCAAAGTCGTCACACAGCTATTCAATTACTTCCCACTGTCTGAATATTTTGCATAGCACTTAACCCCACTGGATATTTCCTGTTTATTTCACAGAGTGTCATCTGTCTCCCCACACAGAAAGTGGTCTTTTTCTCTCTCATTCACCCTTGGGTCCTCAGTACATAGAGCAGTACCGGGTACCTAATGAATGCATTATAAATGTTTGTGAAAAGAATATAAATGAATAACTTTGCCCCTCCCCCACCCAATTTTTTTCTTTAAAGGAAATCATCTACAATTCTTAGAACATCAGTACTGGATACATGTAAGTCACTTGCAACCCCCTCGCAGTAATCAGGTCCTGCTAATGGCTGAGAACTGCCACCATGCCCAAGGACAAGAAATATGTCTTCTCGCAGGAGGGCAGCATAATGGAGAAGTTCTTTTAGAGATGTGAATCTGCACAGCATGTGCAGGACACATTAGAGGGGAAAGGCAAGAGCCAAAACGACCAGACGAATGTCTATTTTATCTGTCCACGTGTGGAGGGTTGGGGCCTGAACCAGTGGCTGTAAAAGGCACAGATGCAAGGACCACAGTGGCAGAAGTAACAGGGTCAGAGGCAGATTAGGTTTGTGGAGGGGGCCACACGGGGAGCTACTGGGAGCTCAGAATTGTGGCAGTGATTTATTTTTAATATATATTTTTAAAAGTTTACTTATTTATTTTGAGAGAGGGTGTGTGCATGAGCAGGGGAGGGACAGAGAGAGGGAGACAGAGAGAATCCCAAGCAGGCTGCACACTGTTAGCACAGAGCCTGATCTAATAAATGTATAGATTCATACATTCATATAGCAGGATGTTCCTTTATAATTTGATTTTTCTTACATGATAATCATGAAAATCATGCATTCTTTTAAAGACTGGAAAAACCTATTTGGTGTCGATAACACATCAATCAAAAATGTTAAAGTAATTATAGCTATGTGCCAAATGAATACAATTATTTTGAATAAATTCAATGAAAAGCAGCAATTGGGTCTTTCCAGTTTTTTTTTTTTAACACTTTGAGGATTTAGCTGACTTTTTTAATGTTTATTTTTAAGAGAGAGAAAGAGCCAGAGCAAGCGAGTGGGGGAGGGGCGGGGGGGGCAGGGGATGTGTGTTGACAGCAGAGAGCCTGATGTGGGGCTCGAACTCACAAACCATGAGATCATGACCTGAGCCGAAGTCTCAGGCTAAGAGGCTTAACTGACTGAACCACCCAGGCACCCCTGACATTTTTACTTTACCTATACTTGGTATGGATTGTCAGTGTTCTATTGCTGCTGTTACAGATAATCACAAACTTAGGAGCTTAAACACAGTTCTGCAAGTCAGAAGTCTGGCACAGTTCTCACTGGACTGACCTGATGGTGTAGGCAGGGCTGCTTCTGTTTCTGGATGCTCTGGGGGGAGAATATATTTCCTTTACCTTTCCAGCTTCGAGAGGCTGCCCACGTGTTGTGACTGGTGTTCCCTTCCTCCATCTTCGAAGCCAGCAATGCATCTCTCTAACCCTTTCTCCATCACTGAATGTTTCTCTCTGACCACAGCTGGAAGAGGCTCTCTAATCCTCAGGACCCCTGCAATTAGACTGGGTCCACCCAGAGCATCCAGGACAGTCTTCCCATCTCAAGGTCTGGACCACAGCTGCAAAGTCCATTTTGCTATGTAAGGGGGCACGTTCACAGGTTCTGGTGGTTGGGGGGTAGACATCTTTGAAGGGCCATTATTCTGCTAGCCACATGTGGAATCCTGTAGCTATAATTTTCATCCATTAGAAGTAAATCTTTAAATGTTGCCAATTTCCTCTTGTGGCTGGATTCTCCAGTGGCTACTCATGTCACGGGAGGAAAAGGCAACTCAAAAACTTGACTTGATCAATTTTATTGCCTGTGTTTTAGAAAGGTATTTTATTTCACTTATGTATACCCCCACTTTGTCCTAGGACCTTTAAGGGCCCCTAAGAATATGAAAAGGATGATGTGTCAGGTGCAGAAACATGGCCTCCTCTCTTTCCCTCTTTTCGTGTGGACCCTCTTGCAACAGTTGAGCACAACTGAGCCTGAAGTTGAGGGAGCTGATAAAACATAATACCAGGACCTGCCTCCTAAGATAGTTGTGAGGGTTAAATGAAGTACATTTAATTAATTTATTTACTGAATGATCCTAACCCTTAGAGCAAGAGCTGATGTATAAGTTTTGAATAAAAATTTTTAAAAATTATTTTTTACCATTTCAGAAGTCTGCCTCAATGAACAAAGGTTAAATGTTTTCCTCCTAGGGGTATAATTTCACTCCTCAAAGTACCCTCTTGGGAGGTGCCAAAACCTCATGGGTTTCATTGTGACCTGCATGTCCTCATTCCTGTATGAGCCAGCAAGTTAGCCCATGTCTCTCGAGGTATCCAGACTTGGGGTAACAGGGGATCTTTCACACCCCAGGACTCTACAGCGTCAGCTCTGGCCTGCTTTTCTTCCAAGGAGAGATTCTATGATATTTAGAAACTCAGAGTTTGAGTGGAAATCCTTAATAATCACTCTCCACATATTGCTTTGAAGATTCAAGATAAAGTTAACATCTTCTAACACTCTGATATTGCCACTCTTGTCTTCTCTTCTTCCCTAAATATCCAGGCTTCCCCCTCTGTATTTGCCTAGAAGTTTTAAAGTTCCTCTATGGCTTTTTCTAGCCTATGCTCAGCAGAGCTCCCTGGTAACCTCCCAATCAGCAGTAACTTTTCCAGGATAAGGATAGTGGCCCTTATCTCAATCACTAAGGGCTCCAGTTCTAGAAAAAAGTGAGCAGTCTGGGATGTAGATATGGGGTGACCACAAGGTGGTAAAATCCCACTTGAATTCCGCTCCCCCCTCCCTTTCTCTTCCCCTCTGAAAACAGTAGGTCTTGTCCCACAGTTCAGACTAAACTATGGCCATATCAACTTTCCATTTTGCTTGAATACTCAAATACCCTCATGCCCTATTAGCAAGAAGTGGTATTTTGGGAAATCACCAAATCTAAGCCATTGACTAATCTCCCAGGAGCTTGCAGAGTGCAACAATATTCAGACCTGTTCCTTCACACCAGGCTGAAAGAGCAGTGGATCGATGGCTGCACAACTGAGATGTCTTCTACCTAGTGTCACTGTGGGGACCAGTTCTGCTCAGTCCTTCCAATGCTTGCCCCCTCATTTGGACTCTGAAGTGATAAGTCTTTCAGATGACACCCTCATTCTCAGGAATGTTCCGTTTCAGTCTTTTCACTGCCAGGATGGCTGGTCCAGAAGAGCCACTGGTATGAATGGTGCATTGTGTAGGAACTAGCCCTGTGTCACACACTTTGAGGTCTCAGTTCCAGGTCATCAGCCTAGATGTCCTCTATGCATAAGGTTGATTTTATTTTAGGAACCTCATAGCCCTTCCCTACCCTGGGTTTAGTGGGAGCCTTCCATCCCCTTCCTCAGCAGTTCTACCTAACCAGACCTCAGAGAGCAGTTTAGAACATTGGCCCCTTGTCTTCCAAAATGTCTTGGGCTCCTATGCAAATCAGTTGTCATCTTCCTCCAAAATCAGTTTCCCCAAGCAGCAGCCTTGCTGTGTTGATAAAATTCAGATATGCCCCAAACCCAGAACAGTGAGTGCCAGTTAGACCTATATTAAACTACTAACAGAGCCACTTAAAGGCAGAGGGAAGAGACGAGCCTCTCTTGATAATACGTACACCCACACATTTCAGATGAAAAAGCAAAGTCTGAAGACAAAATCAGATAATGCAGTGTGAACTTTTTGTATCAGGCACATTTTTATTTGATCTGTCTAAACATCAAAATACATTTCACCAATCTCCTCTTTTGTCTGATTTGGGTGATCTCCGGAAGATTTGAATAATTGAGATGTACAGATAGTAGTACAGATAGTATAACTTTTCTTTAAATATGTTGTTTATTGACAGGGCTTCCAAAAAGATATTTTGATACAGAAAATCCATTCTCTCCTTGGATACAAATATTTGTTAAAAGCAAATTGCTAGCAGATGGAATCCCTTAAGACCTCCCACAGCAAGAGCAAAGTGTTGCTACTGTGGATAAGCCATGCTCAGAGTTTCCTCCCTTGTGCTGAAAGGAAACGATAGCAGGATGCATCATTTACTCTTAATTGTGTATTATAGCATAGACATAATGCTTTGTGACACATGATTTGAATAAGCAGGGAGAAACATATTCCACTCACCAGAATTGTTAAACAGTTTATGAAACACTTTGGGAGAGGCTGATCCGTAGCCAACACTATTCGCGGCTGTCTTAATCCCCAGACTGGTCTCCACTGGTCTTTTAGCCTAGAGCTTATTGAAAAACCTCAACTGCCTCTCAGAAGGAGAACTGATTAAGGGTTGTCTCTCTCAAACCCTGAATCTTTATGCCTAAGTCAGGGAGAGCAAACAGACTTTCGTCTAAAGAGCCGACTCTGATCAATAACCGATTCAGCATTTGCACCCTGCTGACAGCCAAGAGTAATGTCTGCTTAGGAATGGAGGGGCACGCATGGGGTGCACAGCTTTGCCTCACTCACCTGGGTCTTCCCAGGGCCTCCCTCAAACAGTGCCCAGCTGACAGAAGGCATTCAGTCAGAGTATGGAAAATAAGTCAGAGGATGGGCTAATTAATCTATCACTTCCGGCTTCTATCTTTGAAAAAGCACAGGGTTGTAGAAATCACACTAAACTAGAGAATGTTTGTTCTAGGGCCATCAACTACCTGGGTAAGTCTCTTTACCACTGAGTCTCAATTTCCCTCTGTATAAAATGAATCTAGCAATACCCACCCTGATTGATTAGCAGGTGAAATAATGTGCTTTCCTGAAAACAACCAGTACCCTACATTTCTATGTAGCTGAATCCATCAACCGCCACTTTCTTGTGAGCTTTTCAGCCTGCTCAACTGACACTCAGGGCCTCCGAGACATGTACATCGTGGTTTTTCAGGAGCAGCTTCCTTCCGGAAACCAGCCTTGGAAGAAGGGAGAAAGACTACCGAGCAGCATGTCAGAAAAGGTAGTTTGTAGCAAATAGACTCAGTGGTGATGAAATCGTTAACTCCTGGGCAGAATTACACCGGGAACTTTACAATAACATAATAAAAGGAGAACATGAAAATTCTAAGTGCTACACGGTGGCATTTAGATACAAGAGGTTTCCAGAGGTATCTCCTTGACAACCAAAGACATGTGGAGGGAGCATAACCTTCTGTAGCCTGTTTCTGTCAAAACAAACTATCACTTCATTACATCTGTTCTAGGTGGGGGGCCTCTCTGTGTTCCACAGAAAATCATATTTATTCATTAGAGGAGATTTCCTACTCTGTTTAAATGATTCCGAAATGAAAATCCCAGGGACTTTAGAAGATCGCTTTCAGAGTTTTTAGGGCAGTGTTCCAGCTCCTCGAAGATAGGCCCCATCTATCTCTCATTCTCTCCGCTCCGCTCAGACCTCTGCAAGAGCTTTCCATGTACTCGGAATAAAATTGCAAACTCTCATAACACTGACAGGGCCTGAATGATCTGGAGCTGCCTCACTTGCCTAGGTGCCTGTGCTACTGCACTGCCCCTCACCCACTCTGCGGAGGCAGGCTGTTCCTTAAACAGCCACCCCGCCCCTCCAGACTTTTGCCTGTGCTGTGTCCTCCCCCAGGAACACTTTTCACCTAGAGTCACAAGAATCTCTCCCTCCCTTCTTTCAGTCCCCTTATCAAAGAGGACTTCGCTGCCATTCTATTTGAATTAGCAGTCCCTACCCCACCATTATTGGTTCTCTAACTTTCTCAACGTTTTTCTCCATCGCTCTTAAGCTATCTGATATTGTTTTTCAAATGTGTGTGTATGTATACACATATCAACAAATATATACGTTGTTTATTTGCTTTTGGTTTATCTTCCCTTATCAGATTGGAAGCCCCTATGACAGGCACTCTGCTTTGATTTCACTGCTCTAGCTCCACTGCTTGGAGCCATACCCGGGGTGGTGTGCACTCAATAAAATGAATGAATGAATGACCACCCCCTACCCAGCCTGCTCTCCCATCCTGTTCATCCGCGCCACCCCCCCCCCCCCCGCCATGTGCACATTACCGTCTCATCTCTGTGCCCTCGCACACTGGGGCCCCTCCACCTAGAATGCCTTTTCCCTTCTTCATGGTTCCAGAAGGGACTCTGTCCACCACACAGGGTGGAACTGACTGAGGAAAAAGGGGAGGAGGAGCTTGCCAGAAAAAAAGTTGCAGCAGGAGAGAACTGTGACAGGAAACACAGGGAGAACTGGAGAGATAATCTGCTCTAGAGAAGAAGGAAAGGAGTGAGGGAGACAGAGAAGAGCCATTCTCCCCAACCCCAGCCTCATGCTCAGACACACACACGATGCTTTGTCACCAGCAACTGAGATGCAGGCCTCCCACCTGTCCTCTCTCCCCCTACTTTCCATCCACCAAAGTCTTCCTTTTCTCCTTAATGCCCACCCAGGGGATCCCCCACCCAGCCCCTCAGAGTTCATGCACCCCGGCAACCTTGGTCAGGTACTCTGTCCAGCATTAGAGAGGGTTTTAGTTTTTTCACTTTTTTTTCTTTCTACAACTAAATAGTAAACTCCTTTGGGAAACAAAAATATATAGACTTTTGAGATATGTTTGAATCTTGACTCCAACAATTAGTACTATATTTCATTGAATCTAAACCAGCATTATTTTATAAACCACTAAAAACAGAAAAATACAGCTAGTTAACTGTAAGGCATGATCAATTATAAAATGCATCCTGATGGCAGGGGCACCTGGGTGGCTCAGTCGGTTAAGTGTCCAACTTCAGCTTAGGTTGTGCTCTTGCGGTTCTTGGGTTGGAGACCCACATCGGGCTCTGTGCTGATGGCTCAGAGCCTGGAGCCTGCTTCGGTTTCTGTGTCTCCCTCTCTCTCTGCCTCTCCCCTCCTCATTCTCTGTCTGTCAAAAATAAACTTCAAAAAAAATTTTTTTAAATGCATCCTGATGGCAGAGATCTGAGAATGTAAAAAGGAAACATCAAAGCATCGGTGAAATGCAGAGGGTATGTGGTCTTAGACGAGTGGCTAAACCTCTTTGAGCTTTAGACTTTCCATGTGTAGAATGAAAACCATACTTTTTAATTTGTTCAACAAGTATTTATTGAGTGTTTACGTGATACAATTTTTTGGTTGAAAGGAATAGGAACTGGCTCTGGGTAACTTTAGCACAAGTAGATTTACTGGAAGGGTATTGGGAGCTCAGAGAATTCAAGAGGGTCTGGAGAAGCAGGCTCCAGAGGAACACTGAGGGTAGGAGATGGCAACAGTCATGGCAACAGTCTCCCGCCAGGAAGGGGTCTGGTCAGGACAGAGATGCTAGTAGTCCACACTTCCTCTTGCCCTTGGGCAAACTCTTTCCTCCTCTGATGGATGGAGCCTGCCCCCTGGTGCAGGGGGCCCAGCCAGCATCTGTCCCCTTTGGCTTCTAAAGTAGGAGACAAGCACCTGAATTTGCCCATCAAAGCTTCATACAAGAGGATAAGAGATAATTCCCCAAAGTAATTTGGGTCACTATCAGGGAGGCAAGGAAGGTGGGATGGATGCTACATGGCAAAACAAAAGCCAAGAGAAAGATGAATATCACAGTGAATTCCTAATATGTGCCAGGCACCATGCCCAAAACAGTCATGGCTCCTGCTTTCATAGGGTAACTATCCAGTAAAAAGGACATTACCAATAACAGCGACAACAAAAAGGATACTTTCAATGAAGAAGAAAAGCGATTGCCGTGAGAGAGGAAGAGAGGATAACTGGGGGGACTTCCTGCTTAGTTAAGTCCTGTGACCCATTCTCAGTCCTCATTTTATATGAACTGTCCAAGCTTTGATGCAGTTGATCACTTCCTCTCTGTGAAAAACCTTCTTCACTTGGCTTCAAGGAGATCATGTCTTCATGGTTTTCCTTCTCCTTCCCTAGCTGTTCCTTCACCTTTGCTGGATGCTTCATTTCCCCAACCCTTCCATGCTAGTGGGCTCCAGGGCTTAGCCTTCAGACTCCTACTCTGTCTATATCCACTCCCTTGGTAAGTCCATCCAATCTCACAGTCATAAATAATGTCTGTGCACTGATGACTGACAAATGTGTTTCTCCAGGCAGGACCTCTACACTGAGCCCCAGACCTGTGTCCAACTCATGCCTCGATATCTCCATTGGGATGTCCAATCCCAAATGGAGGTTCAAAGTTATCATGTCTAAATCTAATTCTTCATCTTTCCTCTGCCAAGCCTATCCCCTCGTCTTCTCCATTTTAGGCAATGGCAACACCATCCTCCCACAAACCTGGGTATCTCCTTTGACTCTGGTCTCTCTCTTACATCCTACAGCTAATTCACCAGCAAAGCCTGTTGGCTCCAGATCTATCCACTTCTCATACTTTCACAGCTACCACCCTGGCCCAAGCCTGGACTAGGGTAACAGCCCCCTAAAAGGCTGGCCTGTTTCTGTCCTTGCCCCCACTACATTCTAATTTCAACACAATGCCTTGAGTAATCTTTTAAAAGTCTAGATCGGATTATGTACCCCTCCCCAAACTCTTGTGATAGCCACCAAGTCCCCACTCGGTCTTCCTTCTGACCTCTCCAGACCTGATCTCCTAGCTCTCTTGTTCATTCACTCTGTGCTAGCAGGGGTTCTCCCTACAAGTGCTCTTTTTGTAAGTGCTCTTCCCTCCTCCCAGAATGTTCTCTCCCCTGGGTTTCCACATGTCTTCTTCCCTCCCCTTTGAGGTCTTTACCAAAATGTTATCTTCTCTATTAGGCACTCTCTCACTACCATATTTAAAATTGCAGCACCCCCAAACATGCACACACACATAATCCTTTCCCCAATTCCCCATTTTATTTTCGCCATGCCATTCAGCACTATCTGGCATATTATATATTTTATCTATGGGTGTGTTCCCCACTAGAATATAAAATGCATAAGGCCAGGACTTCCATTCCCTGCTTACAATATTTCCTGGCACATGTAGACCCTCAATAAATAATTGTTGAATGAACCAAGTTGTCTCACCTTTCTGCATATCACTTGAAGAAAATGTAAGAAATAACCCCGCCTACAAGAGAAGATTTCCATAAGAAGCCAGTGAAATACTGTGCCTTATATACTGAGCTGCACTGTATACAATGAGGAAGTAGAGAATGTGTCTCCCACACGGCCACGTTTTGACACCCTGCTCATTTAGCAATCCTTCCCATGGACTGAAAAATGAAGACTTGTTTTGCTGTCTACAATACAAGCTAAAGACTGAAAGGTCTTTCCCTTCCCTCTATAACAAAGGTATATTTCCTATCCTCTCCTCACCACATCCTCATAAAAAAAAATACCCACATGAAATACAAACAGGCTGAAAACACCTATATAGCAACATTACTGTATAATAATAGTAATGATTGGTCGCCTTTCCAAAAATATGTTTTTAAAGCACCCAAATCTTTTAGGCTTTTATAAAAAGAAAACGAAGTACATGGTGGGCTAAGCTAGTAGGGAAGGAGGAAGATGAATACAGTGGGGGAGCTCACTGACCCCTTCTGTAGAAATATTCCCTGCGGCTGAACCACAGGCCGACTAGCCTCAAACTGACTTCTTCCCAGGACAGATCTGAGCCGCATTCATATTGCATCAGCCCCCAAGGAAACTGAGCGCCTGGATGTATCCCACCTGGCAGGCTGGGAATATATAATTATAAGTCTGCAGATAGCAATTGTACATGTTTCAGTGGATTAGGAAAGGCAACTAAACAGAGAGTGATTGAATGCAATGCAGTGTGTTAGGACGGGGCCGATTTTCCAGCATTTGTGTTCCTTCCAGCGGCTTCCTCCCTTTCCATCTTCATGGTTTGCCTGTCACATCAGACAAGTCGATTGCAGAAGGACTCCATCATTCTCGAAATGCAGCTGAAAGCAAGGATTATCAAAGAGGAGCACCTGCCATGAGGCAAAGCTACAGAGGACCTGAAAGGAAGTCTGCCATCTTGCTGTGACTCTTATGAGGTCATACCTGGAAGGCTGCCATGACCAAGGCTAGCATAGGGTAGTACCTTGAGGGAGGGAGAGTGGGAATAAGGGTCATGGGGGGATAATATGATAATAAGAACTACCATGAATTAAGTGCTTACTTTGTACCAGGACTCTATTAGGTACATCATAGGCATGCATTACCTAATTTCATTCTTGCACTAACCCCCCGAGGTTGGTATGGATACACTCACGATTCTACAAGTGTAGAAAGAGGCTCAGAGTGGCCGTGGGAGGCTTCCAGTGTTCCTCATGTGCTAACACTAAGAGCACTTCCAATTAACGGACTTTTCATGATCTGAAGCGCCTAGTCCCAGAGAGCGGGCACACACAACAAGACTTTGTCTCCTTGTAAGAGGTCGCAGAAGGATCTTGCTCATAAAGCCGCCTCTGCCCGTCCACATTTCCTAGAACTCAGCAGGCTGGGCTGTACTCTCACCGATTTGACTAGACTCTGGCTATGTGCCCCTAAAGAATCCACCTTGATGAAGCAGAGAAGGTATGGTTTCTAAATCTGGGTTTTTATAAAGAAATATTGCCATCTGGTGGACACCTGGTCACACTTTTTTAAAAATTGTGAAAATTCTCATTTAAAAAATTGTGAAAATTCTCAGAAGCAAGGGGAAGGGTGACGTCTTCTGAACTTGAGTTGTCCTCTTGTAGCTTCAACCCTCTTCGCTTTGGTTGTGGGACCCTTGTATGTACTGCGCCATGAAATAGGCTTATTCTTTTGGTACACTCACATCAGTCTTCAGAATTTACATTAACCTAAAAATAATGTGACCACTATCCACCTGCCTACCACCCATAAAAATCAAGTCCTCACATTTTCACCATCATGATAAGTCATCTCCATCAACCCAGTTGTTTAATCCAGCAATCTGGGGGGCACCTGGGTGGCTTGGTCGGTTCAGCATCTGACTTCAGCTCAGGTCATGATCTCCTGGTTCGTGGGTTCGAGCCCCGCATCAGGCTCTGTGCTGACAGCTCAGAGCCTAGAGCGTGCTTAGACTCTGTGTCTCCCTCTCTCTCTGCCCCTCCCCCACTTGTGCTCTCTCTGTCTGTCTCTCTTTCAAAATAAATAAACATTTTTTAAAAATCCAGCAACTTGGGAGTTATTTTGACACCTTCTTCTTCCTCACCTATCCTCCCTCCGTCCCAACATACAGTCCCTCACCAATGTCTCATCAATCTTGTCTCAAAAATATACTTCAAAGCTATCCACCAATCTCTCCATTCCTTTGGTCACAATGCTGGTTCAAACCACCATCTCTTGCTTAGACTTATACAGTAGCCTCTTAACTGATTTCCTTGCTCCTTATCTGAGTCCTGCCTGTTTTGTAAATCTCATATCACTGTCCCACTATTGTGCTGCATTCTGGCAACACTGGTCTTCTTTTGGATTTATATAACACCCCAAGCTCTTTGCTACCTCAGGACCTTCACACATGCTATTGTCATTGGCTGAGTTGCTCTTTGCACTTGAATATTGCCTATGTATATTTCAGGTACGAATTGGAAATACTTGACTCTCAATGTAAATTATTTCCATTATTCTTTTTTATGACATCCTTTTAATTTTTTTCTCTTAGGGCATGTTACTTTTTATAATTATACATTTGTATATTTGATTTTTCAAAAAGTTTTCCAATTCTTCACCTATGTTATGACTGTGAGTTCCATGAAGTAAAGAGCTATTTAATCTTTGTACCCTTGGTGCCTAACATGCATTGGAGATTATTTTTTTAAAAAAATGAAAGCTTATTATTATGACCAATATTACTACCATTGTCAGTAATAATACTCCCCTACCTTATTTTAGCATGTGGTTTATTAAAAGTGCTGTTGTCATTTCACCAAAGAGGACACACAGATGTTGCTATGAGTGTTCGTTTCCCCCCCCAAATTCACATATTAAATCCTAATGCCTAATGTGATGGTATTAGGAGGTGGGCACTCTAGGAGGTGATTAGATCATGAAGGTTGAGTCTCATGACGGGATCAGTGTCCTTATAAGAAAAAGGGAAAAGGTGACTCTTTCTTTCTGTCATGTGAGGATACAAAGAGAAGATGGCCAGCTGTAAACCAGGAAAAGGTTCTTGGTCCTCATCCAGAACCTGACCATGCTGACTTCCAGCATCCAGAACTGTAAGGAAATGAATGTTGGTTGTTTAAGCCACCCAATCTATGGTATTCCGCTGTAGCAAGCAGAACTAAGACAAATGGCAAATAAGCACATGAAAAGATGTTCAACACTATTAGGTGTTAAGAATCTCTTTACCCGAAGAAATACCTTTTTAATTGTGTTGTCCTTTGCAGTGATACCAAACTGCGTATCTTTGTACTCCTGCCCAATGAAGTCCCCGCTTCTTACTTTTATGCATAACCAAAGGGTCCACTGAAGCGTTTTACCGGCAAGAGCTGGTTTTTTCCTGTCAACCAACCTCCTAGAAAAATGTGTTCAGGTTGAGAGTCCCAATCCATTAGTGGATAGAGAAACCCACTGGTGGGGCTGCAACCAGCATTGACTTAAAAGATACACTAGAGGGGTGCCTGCGTGGCTCAGTCGGTTGAGCATCCGACTTCAGCTCAGGTCATGATCTCTCGGTTGATGAGTTTGAGCCCTGTGTCGGGCGCTGTGCTGACAGCTCGGAGCCTGGAGCCTGCTTCAGATTCTGTGTCTCCCTCTCTCTCTGCCCCTCCCCCGCTCATGCTCTGTCTCTCTCTGTCTCAAAAATAAAATATTAAAAAAAAAAAAAAAAGATACACTAGAAAAAACAGACACAAGAGGTGTTTGCAATATTGGCATTTTTATCTCCATGAAACAGAAACATTCAGAAGGGAACCTATTTTTTCTTCTCCCCACCTTTCTACCTCAACCCACAAAAAAGATAGCACTTATACTCACCTTCCAGGAGAGACAGAATTCCTACCCTTGCAGCCTCTCTATAGCCCCCCTCACAGTTGGCCCAAGGAGGAAGCCAGCAGGTGCTTATCCAAGAGACTGGAGCCTCATTCACATCTGGTGCTTCTTTTATTATTTATGTATTTATTTATTTTTGAGAGAGAGAGAGAGAGAGAGAGAGAGAGAGAGAGAGAGAGAGAAAGTGCGAGCAGGAAAGGGACAGAGAGAGGGAGGGAGATACAGAATCTGAAACAGGCTCCAGGCTCTGAGCTGTCGGCCCAGAGCCCGACACAGGGTTCGAACTCGGGAACGGCAAGATCACGACCTGAGCCAAAGCTGGATGCTTAACCGAATGAGCCACCCATGTGCCCCTCACATCTGGTGCTTCTTAATGGCTGCCTGGTCTGCTACCCGTATCCTCTTCTCCTTCATGCACCCACATGCAATGGCAGTCACACCCCGGGCATGGATGTTCCTTGAGGGTAGGCCTGGCAATACTTGTGCTGTCTGTCCAGATTTTTGGTCCTCAATGTGAGGTTGAGGCAGGCCAGTCCTCCTCTCCTGCAGCAGGTAAGGTGAGTGGATTAGAACCGCTGTGCAGGTCTTGCTGTTCTAGGCTTCACCAATCTCCACTTGAGGGAGTAGAAAACCCACGTTGGCTTCCAGACCCAACCCTCCAGCTAACCAGATGTTCCTTCTGTTCCAAGCAGATACGGCTGGCTCTGTGTTTCTGATTGGCTACTGATCCTCAGATATGTAGCTCCCTCAGCAGGGAGCCTTGGACGTTAGGGGCGTCACAACTCCACTTCCAACTGCATATAAGAAATACACGTGACTTTGATAAAATGTACACCAGATTCATTTCATGAATATTTAAAAGCTTCACTCATTTGCTCTAAGACTTTAGGCAAGTTTTTAACCATTCTTAGTCTAGCATTTTTAATATAAGGTGACAGGACTTGAATCTCACCCAGAGTGCAGAGAATACCTACTTTGTAGGGTGGTTGTAGAGATTTCATAAGATAATGCACACAAAGAACAGTGCCTTACACAAGTAAGAGCTTAATAAATGTTACATACTAGTGTTCATATTATTTCCTTCCAGCTTAAAAAAAAAAACAAACTATTTTACTGTATCACAATACATATGTGCAATGACTAGGAATTTAGTCCAAAACACTCTCTCATCATGGTTGTCGAAACAAGGGAAATGTGAAAGTCAATAATAGCAAAAAAAGAAGAGAAAATTATGATTCAGGGAAGAATAAAGACATGTTCTAAGAGCCAAGAGAAAGAGAAAGAGAAAATGAGTCATGAAAATAGAGGCCAAGAAACACTGAAGCTTGTGTAGCGTCTCTGTAACCTCATTCTAAATTCAAGCAATACAGCCTCACAGAGCTGTAACTATCAGAAAATCAGAACCTGATACTACCACCACCCAGACTGGCACATTTTTACCTGTCGGGCAAGCAACTTTGTGCCCGTATGGGGAGTTAGTGATACATGATTAAACGCAGTTGATTCAACACAGAATTATTTCTACCCCTTCCTCAAATCACACTAAAATAACAATAAATGAAAGCAAAGAGGTATAAGTCACAGGAACAAGGAAAATGAGAGAGAGGGCTAAAGTAGACAAAAAATAGATAGTACATGAACAGACAAGGCAGCTGACTTAGCAGAAAAAAGAAAGCTGAAAGCCAAATATCTGAGAAGGGTAGGGGGAGTGCTAATATAAAGCAAGCTGGTTCAGGGACACCTTGCTAATAGAAAGCAAGTTGCTAGAGTGCGTGACTCCTAATCTCAGGGTCGTGAGTTCAAGTCCCATGGCCCCATGTTGGGTGTGGAGCCTACTTAAAAAAAAAGAAAAAGAAAAAAAGAAAAAAGGAAAGCAAGGTGGTTCATTCCACCCAAATCCAGAAAGACCCAGGAATTGGAGGCACCAACCATTTTTGAGGGTAAGGATGTGAAGTGGGGCTCAAAATAGAATTGGTTGAAAGTTTTTATAAGACCTCCAAATCCCTGCCACTTACTTTTGCAGCCAGCCAGCCAGCCACTTTCCCTCACTCAGGAAGCTGACTGGAGATGTATTCCTATTAGAATGTAAGTTCCGTGAGGGCAGGAATTTTCATCTATTTTGATTGCTGGTGGGTTAGATTGAAAGCACCTAGAATTATGCCTGGCACAAAGTGCAAAGGGGATACCAGGTAAGTATTTGTT
This sequence comes from Panthera leo, assembly GCF_018350215.1. Lineage (NCBI taxonomy): Eukaryota > Metazoa > Chordata > Mammalia > Carnivora > Felidae > Panthera > Panthera leo. The sequence goes on along the minus strand of NC_056686.1, from coordinate 55,773,485 downwards.
GGACGAATAAATGATTGGGAACCCAGAGAGTAGGGACACGAACCACAGCTGAGTACAAGGTACTCAAAAACAAACAAACAAACAAAAACAAAAACAAAAAAACAGATAAGATAAGAATCTAGATTTAAAAAGCAAAACAAAACAAAAACCATGATGAGATTTTCAGGCTCATAGAAGTCTGGCAGCCAGCCTTAATCCTTCCCACCTCCAAAGAGAGTCTCTGACCTCCTCCTTTCTGGCGTATTTGGAAAGTCCAAGAGAAAAAACCTACAGAAACCAACAGAGGTCTGCACTCAGAGACCAAATTTCTGCTACCTCACCTATGTAAGCCCTGTACATACACACACCCAGAGGCTCTAATCAGAACCAACCAAGAATCAGTAGACTTTTGTGGAAAGCTAGCATGAAAGACACATATTAAAAACAAGGAACTAGACCTTTTTAAAAAGAAACACAAAAACTCAAAAGAAACAAAGGAGACCATGAAAAAAATCTCCAAAAAAGAAAAATACTTTCCAAATGGATACTGCATCCATTTAACCAGAACATTTATTACTAAACGTTTTTTTAACGTTTATTCATTTTTGACAGAAAGACAGAGCACCAGCGGGGGAGAGGCAGAGAGAGAGAGAGACACAATCCAAAGCAGGCTCCAGGTTCTGAGCCGTCAGCACAGAGCCCGATGCCAGGCTCGAACCCACAAACCGCGAGATCATGAACCAAGCCAAAATCAGACGCTTAACCATCTGAGCCACCCAGGCACTCCCAGAACACTTATTACTAAAAAATAAAGTATGTGTGTGGTGGATGGGGAGAGAGAGGAGGCATTCAAAGAATAAGGTTTTTCTTTTTTTAATGTCAAGAAGACAACATCATTGGAATGTATATCTCTTAGAGGAAACACTTACAACAGGTGTTGCACTTTGGGAGAAAAGTGTGGTCCACCATAACACTTAATTTGAAAGTTTCCTGAGTATTATTCTTATATAAAAAGAGTATACAATACCATCAATATGACACTGAAATGCATGTCCACAAAATAACAATGTATATTTTATAAGGACACATACACATAAAAAGATACACATCAGAATTAGGTAGAATTAGAATGTTTGCCCATGAATAGGAAGGAAATAGGAGTAGGAACAGGGTAAAAAAAAAAAAAAAGGAGGTATGAATGAAAATTCTATCAGATAAGAGAAGGCCCATGCACAGATTAATAATGAAAGTAAATCGAGAACTGAGAAATATGATTAGCTGAAGCTTCTGCACCTGAGTTAAAAGAGGGAGTGTCACTATATTATTCACAATTATATGGGCTGAAATGAGCCAGAAACAATGGACTGGCTCACTGAAAAAATCCAGGAGTAGTCTTCTTCAGGAAGAATTGGATCCGGACTCAAATGATGTCTACAACTCTCAGTTCTGCTCTCCCAAAATTCAGTGGCTTAGAATAACCATTTTACTTTGTTCACATGTGTTAGGAATTCAAGAAAGGCTCAACTGGACATTTTGTTTCTCATTCACTTGGTGTCAGGTGATGTCTGGCCAGAGCCAGAAGTTCGTCTTCTACAATAGCTTCTTCATTCACATCTGTCCGGTATCTTGGTGGTCTGTGTCCCCACCCCTGCACGCACGCACATATTCTCTCTCTCTCTCTCTCTCTCTCTCTCTCTCTCTCTCTCTCACATACACACTGTGCATTATAGCTTAGTTTTTATTCAAGGGCTATTTCTGTAAGCTACCTTTATCGTAAGTAACCTAGCACATCTAAAGTTCCTTGTTTCCATCATCTCTTCAGTAATTTGGTCTGTTAGCAGGGACTGATGGAGTATAGGGAAATCTTCATGACCTCACAGTTATTGTTGCAGGGCCATAGTTTAATCTCTAAAAGAAGCTAACAGGCTTTATAGAGTAGAACTAGAGATATAAATCTTGGCTGAGAGCAGATCCATGTTTTTCCGAAATCGGAGGGCCTGTAAGGCAAAGTTCAGTGCAGTATAAAATTATGATGCATTATACAAATGTGGGGGCTTATTAACAATTGTGGACTGACCAGTATGTCTGCATGGAAAAACTCCTTTCTTTCAAAGCCAGCATACAGTAAAACTTGTTTTTTTTATATCGAAGCCACAGAAGATTTGGGGGTTTTGTTTCTTGTTTGTTTTGGCAGAGGAATGGAGCACAGTTCGAGGTGCCTTCTAGAAAGAATAATCTGGATTCACTTAAGAAGAATTGGGAGAGGAACTCAATCTATGATCTCTAAATATTTTCATTGTGCACTTCATCAGTAAGGACTTTGAGTATGTTGTCCCAATATGTGTTTTTATTTACATATTATTTACCTGAACTACTGTACTAAGGAAAAGACACATATTAAATGTAGCTATAATTTCCAATATTTTTTTATCTTGCCCTCAGTTGGCTCTCTTGGAGACTCGAGTCAGAAAGACCAGTGGAGAGGCTATTGCAATTATCAAGTGAAGTTTTTAAGAAAATAACTCACTTGTCAAGTTCATCATTAAGATACATATTAATTTAAGGGTGTTAATAAAGATAAGCTTTCTCTTTTAAGGAGGAGGAGTGAGCATGCTATTATGGGTGGAAGTGCTGAACACTGGTCCCAGTGTTACCAGCCTAAGAAAAGAGGTCAGGGTGGCAACTGCACTGGGAAATACAATTAATATTTGTAAAGGGCTTAGGGCCAATCAGATTAAGAGGCAGGGTCAAAGGCAAGATTCATTATTACTGCCAGGTTCCTGAATTCCAAACCAATTCCAAAAATGTGACCTAATCTACCAAGAGCTTTGGCAGATTTACAGACAGAGTAGCTTGAGTGAAGTTGCCAGCATTGTACCCCACAATGTCCTCAAATTGCTAATGAATAGAATTTGGCATATGTCCTTCTAGTCCCAGAATAAGAGCCTCTGCTCTCAACAAAACTTGTTTAATTTCCTTTCCTGGCATTCAAAGCCTCCCATGATCTGGCCCGGGTACACTTTCATTCATTCTCTCAGTATTTCATGAGCACTGTTCTCTATCAGGCAACGTTATAAGAGCTGAGGAACAACAGTAAGCCAAACAGACCTGCCCTCATGGAGCTTACAGCCTGACGAGGGAGACAGACCATACAAAAATAGTGTTAGATAATGGTAAGTGGAAAGAAGAATAATGCATAGTTTAGAGTGACAGGGGAGACCGCTGCTTACAGTCAAGATGGGGGTAAAGGAACTGGTTTATCTTCCTACCTGAAACAACCTAAAAACAGACAAAATATATGAAACAACAGTTTGTAAAACACTGCACTTCAGGTGACGAGAGAAGAGGGATTCCTGAGAGAAAAAACAAATGAGGGGAGCCCTCCACCTTGCCCAGTGTACTGCCTTGAGGGAGTTTCCAGACACAGCAGAGAGCTGGGAATTCAGGAAGAGCCTGGTGGGCCCCTTGAGTTGAGATAGTGGGGATGGGAGCTTGGGGAAGTCAAAGCAAGTAGGACAACTTGCCACTACAGAGCACCAGAGAGAAGAGGGTTGAACAGAAAGAGAACCCAGAGACTGGCAGAAGGTCCCCTTGAGTATCATGATACATATGATGGGAGAAATGAGTAATGGGAAACTCGTGAGGATGAAGCGAACCACCCAAGGCCAGGGAAAGAGCCACCCGTCAGGATCAGAGGTAACAGGGCCTGATGATCACACAGGGCCAGGAATGGTGCCTCTTCCTACCAACCAGAAGGGAAAACCTCAAGATTTCTGGAGCATTGGGTACACATTCAGGTCTTACTTCAGTAGGGGAAAAATCACTTCTGGGGTGATAACTGTTCCAATCTTGTTGAATAAATCTTAACCGCAAGACCTAAAAGGATAAATCTGTTTCCAAGTAACTTAACTATGTTCCAGAACAAAGCTCAAGGCTATTTATAGGAATACAAAAATATCTAGCACAATCCATCAGAGGCCTCTGGAAGTAGATCCATACCCAAATTGTTACTGGAACCATACATGACTAATAAATACAAGAAGAGATGTCCAAGTTTTTTGATAACTCAGGAAATAGGAAAATAACAACAAGATGGGGAGGGTTTAAAACACCAGAGGAATGTGGTCAGAACACTCCTCAAATTAATACACCTTTATTACATTCAACATTTCAATGTGGTTCATAATTCTCAAGGTAGTCTGAGGACAGAAATAGTTCATATTTCTATTTTTAGAAATACTGAGATAATAGAGTAATACTAATAATAATGCCAGGATCCTGGCATTGTTGGTATTTTTCTCTCAGTGAATCTCTCATTTTTCTAGAGCAATACCGAGACACACACAAAAAAAACAAAAACTCATTTTAATTGCATTTTCTGAGATTCCCCTACATCCCAAAAAGCATTTTAGATATTCTGAGAACCATGCAGTGTAAATTGGAGTCACCAAGGTTGCAGGCTTGGTATTTTCCATTCTCACCAGAACATAAAGCTAAATGAAATTAGCAGGTCTGTTATCAGAGTGCCAGAGCGAATACTTTCCATTCCCATCACAGCTTAGCTCACCGGTCCACAGAATCGACTGTGTCTGAGTCAAAACCCAGTGGCATAGGCTATAGATGGACCAATAATCTAATCATCATCCACCAGGCTGCTTCCTTTTCTGACTCTCCAGGGGCCTTCCATTTTCTTCAGGGGAGCTCTGGGGTGGGTGGTTGATAAAGAGAATGTTTCTGTTGAACAATTTAATTACTTAGCATCTAAGTAGATTCCACGTCAGGGCCAACGTCCAGCTCTTCTGGCCGAGTTCTAGAAAAGAGCCAGGGCCTGGCATTACTCAGACTGGCATTAGTTACTCTTGCTCCTGTGGTTTCTGTAAGTGAGAGCATTGATGCTGGGTACCACTGACGGTGAAGGAGAAAAAAATCCCAAAACTCCTCTGTGAACCTGGAGGCCAGATGGATTGTGTGGATGGGAAACTTTAAAGAAAACCGGAGGAGAGTATGACAGGAATGAGGGAAGAGAGGGGACTTGCCCCATTCATTTCCCAGCCTTTCCCCTGGATCCTGACACCCTCCTTCCCTCCACAGCTCTGCTGGCTGTTTTTCCTCCAGGTCCGGATTGACTCTTTGGGACCTCACTCCTCATCCCCTGCGATAATTTATTTTGTCCAGGATGTCTTCAATCATTCTGTCTTGGAGAGACCCAGGCCAGAAGGAGGGAAGAACCTCAGTCCCCGTCTAGCCCTCTCTTTAGTGAAATAGCATTTGAGGGCAAAATAGAGATTGGGTATAACCTTATTTCATTGGGAAAATGAGAAGGAATTGGAAGAGCAGGAGGGCGAGGAGGAGAACGGGAGGAACAGGCAGAGAAAAGGGGGAGTAGGAAAATAGTGAGGGAAGAAGGGGGAGGAGGAAGGAGAATATGCAGACATTAACTACCCAAATATTGGTACTGTCACTTTGTTGTGTTGCTGCAATCACTACTCATGACTGGGAGGTACTTGAAATTATACAGACTATATTCCTTTAACATAGAAAATTCAGATGCATTAAAATCTGAAGAATTAGTAAAATCTAGGCTACAATTTGCCATACTGGAAACGTTTTCAAGTCTACTTGTCTACACCTCTCTAGAGTGGCAGATAAATATTTTAAGCCTTGTGACCCATAAGGTCTCTGCCACAACCTTCACTCTATCATTGTAAAGCAAAAGCAGCCAAAGACAATAGATAAATGAACGGGTGTGGTTGTGTTCCAATAACACTTTATTTACCAAAACAGATGGCTACTGGTCTGGCCCTCTGGCTGTACTTTGTCAACCCCTGGCCTATACAATGCTTTTTTTCTTCTTTTTATAATATGAAAAAAGACACATTTACAATATGCAAACAACTCACATTATTCATAGAGAAAGAAAGAAAGAAAATTCGTGCGGTATTAAAATATGTAGGTTAGCTGAAACTCCAGCACCCGGAGAAAATCACTGTTAACATTTGGGCAAACGTCGCTGCAGATATACTGATTTGGACGTGTGTGTATGTACATGTATGCTTCTTTATATGCGAGTGGGAAATGCTACGCGTGCTCTTCTATAACCTGCTTTCTATGCTCAAAAATATATTCAGGGTATCCTCTCATGTGAATATATTTACATCTTTTCATGGGGCGTTTTAGAAGGCGGTACCATGTTTTCTCTGGACATTTGGGTTGCTCCTCCCTATAGCCTCTGCACCTCTACCTTCTAGCTGACCACTGATTGAAACCCTCTACTGATGGGAATTTTGTTAGCTTTTGAGCCCATATATTTGGCCTCTAGACAACAGTATCCGAAGACTTCCACTCTCCAGAGCTAGAGGGCTTAGCTCCATAACAGCCAGATAGTTGAGTTAGTAATCACCTAATGTAAGTTACTGCCTCATCGTTGGGCCACACCCACCCAGGCCTCCAAAGGCTTCCACCCACTTGAGGATGGAACTGTGATCAACTGCCTACTGATCTGTACCCACAGTTTTGGTCATAGCTCCAGCCTGTGGCAATACACGTTTCAACAAGTTCCTTGGGAATTTCCAAGATTGTGGGTGCTTCTCCCTAACCTAACTTTTACCATGGGAAGATGGCAGCCTCTGACTGAGCAGAAAAACCAGTTTGTGAAACACTTACCCAGGTAACGTATTCAAAAGGAGGTACCTCTCCATAACTTCCAGGGCAGGTTCAGGCAGAATGTGGCCATGTGCAACAGGACAAATAAAATTCTTAGGGAGCAAATCTGATATTCTAGAAAAGTTGTTCTGAAGTCTGTGGAGATGTCATCACCCACAGACTGATCAATTTGCCCCACTTTTTTTTCTTCATCTTTCTTCACCCATCTCTTTCTGACCGATGTTTTAGTTAGGGTGCTGTTACTGAATATTGAATAGTGCTTCACATATGAATTGCAACTAATTTTAAAAATCAGTTTTTTCTGAGGTATAAAACCATTTCTCTTGCTTGTGTCATGAGGGATTATATAGCAGAAAAAAACACCTCTTTAAAAAAAATTAACTTCCATAGAATTGGAATGTTAGAGACCACTCTCTTACAATCCCTTTATTTTAAAAACAAAAAGGGGCACCTGGGTAACTCAGTCAGTTAAGCGTCTGATTTGTGCTCAGGTCATGATCTCACGGTCTGTGGGTTCGAGCCCAGCATCTAGGAGCCCAGCATCTAGCTCTGTGCTGACAGCTCAGAGCCTGGAGCCTGTTTCAGATTCTGTGTCTCCCTCTCTCTGCCCCTCCTCCACTTGTGCTCTGTCTCTCTCAAGAATAAATAAAATTAAAAAAAAATTTTTTTAAGACAAGCAAATGCCTGGTAAAGTGCCCCAAATTCACAGTTTGTTAATGGCAAAGTCAGGACTTACTCCCAAAGGCTTCATCTCATAATGTATAATATTTTGTTTTACTATACCGCCATTCTTAGGCAACTCATTTATTTATTTGTATTTATTTGTCTCAAGTGCCATTGGAGGGGTAGAAAATAAGTCGGGTGAGAACATAAAAAGGGAAGGAAAAAGAGTTTTTAAAAGTCTAAAAGAAAAAAATTAGAGGAAATTAAATAGGCTTACAGTATAAGGAAGGTTAAGTGCAATTAAAAATTTTCCAGGTGCTATGTGGAAGACCAAGGGGTCAGGCCCTCCTGGGCTGCGCTGAGTATTCCTGTTATGATTGACTGTAAGTCCAAGTGAGATCTCAGAGATCATTTGCCTAGAGTGATACTGTGGAGTTTCTCCCAGTCCTCTGTTCAGCCCTGACACCTCTGTTCCTGACCATTCATAGCTGTATCCATCAGCGGGCATTGCCCTCAGGGAACTGCTTTGCATATGGCTTTGCCTCTTCCCAGGAATGCAGGATATGGAGGAGATATACAACTCCTGTACTCGCTGGGATTCAGGCCCAGCTGTAACCACATTGAGAGGGAGCTTCTCCCTCTGCCCAATCCTGCCAACCTCACCTCCTTACAGGTGAGATGTAACTTTTTAACCACTTGCCAATAAAACTTCAAATAAGGTGTTTCTAGGTAACTCAATCTAAGACACTACTCAAATGAACACTTTCTGCATATCACTCAGAAAGGGAATAAAGCCCAGATTTCCTGTCCTATCCTCTTATTAACCTAAACCATTCTCAGCTGTTTTCCCTCTTTTGCGGGCTAAAAAGCTCCTGTTAAGTACAACTTGACATAAGCTGTCCTCCCAGCAGGGGTAGCTTCCCAAGCTGTGGGATGCTAACTATGAGTGTGTTCTATACAATGATTATGCTTATACTGGATGGGCTGATTTTTTTACTTTAACAGTTGTTATCTTAGCTTGGGATTCCCCAGAAGCAAACCTTGCAATGAGAATTCAAGTGAAAATGAGCTATTAGCATCCAGACCAGCTTCACTGATGTGCCATCTATAGAGTCCTGCACATCTATGCAGAAACACAGGACCCCACACTTGGTCTAATACTCTGCTCTTACCAACTTGAAATTCTTTATAACTTATGAACATTCTTCTTTATCTTGCATGGGGGCCTGCAAATCACATAGTTGGTCCTGATTAGAATGTGTTCCCAGGAAATACTGGTAGGGGAATGGGACCTAGAAGGGTAAGAAGGGCAATAAAGAATGTGATATCGAGCAATATCCCATAGAAGAGGGGAGGGAATTTAGTCTAATCTCATAGGGAGCTCTGTAGACAGCAGAGATCCACCCCGGGGTTGTCTCAACTGGAGGCAAAGGAACCACAGTATTTATGCCTCTATTCTCCTAGGTCACTGGTTAAAGGGTGTAGTGGGGACAGGGGAGCATTAATTCCCAGGTACTCCCAGCTGTCCCTGGCACAGGCAAAGCAAATCCTGCAGCTGTTGAGGGTGGTACTCTGACAATGAGATGCAGGTTGCTATGACCGCTCTCCTGGGGCAAGGCATCCAACCAGCAACTACCTCTATTTGCAGTATCCCTGCCGCAACCTCATCTAATTGTTTCACTGGGAATGATACTTGAGTAGGGGTCAGGAGGAAAGTAAGAGTTAAGGTGATGTCCTCATCGCGGTCCTTGGCTGCTAGCTTCCCCGGGCCTCACTTCTTCTCTTCAGTTGGTGAAACTCAACACACACATCCCTCACCAGTGCCACCAGACTCCATTTCAAGCATGCACTCTGCCCACACTGGTTCCGAGTGACCTACTTTGGCCTCACCTTCTCTTTTGTCTCCACCCTGTCAAACAAGAAAGCAGATACCTGGGGATACACGGGAGGTCTGCTGACTGGTAAGATTTCTGCATGCCCACTTTTTTTACTCTTTCTGGACTTTTCGAGGGTGAGCGCCTTGTCTGACTCATATTTGTGTCCCTCCATCACCTTTAGTGCAATGCTTGGCACACAACAGGTGCTCAATGAATGTTCCTTGAATGGCTGTTTGTATGAATAGTTTGCACTCTGTATAAACAGAAGTGGCTCTTCAAACTACCTGACCTGAACCCATTCAGAAAAGACCAACCAAATCCAATTAATTCATTATGCAGAGCTCTGCCAGGTATTGGGTATTTGGAAACCCAAATTTCATGGGGGAGAGATGGAGAAGCTCGTGATGGGTGCATGCACTTCAAATTCAACAATCCGCAGTTATATCTCCATTTTCTGGGAAACAAAATCTCCCCATGGCCCCAGGGCCCTTTAAATTTTACTGTGACTGTTTTCTTAAGAAATTCCTGGAGCAGAGCCTAACTTTTGTGTAGGGGGTTGGCAGCGCTTACATTCGAGGCCCAGGGGACGGTTGGCATAGGGGTTAGCGAGGCGTTTGCACGCGAAGGAAACTTTTGAGGAGTCTTTTGAGGAGCAGCACAGCGGAGGGTCCGTGTGAAGTGGGGGGCCCGAGAGTCCTTGAACTCCAGGGCCTCCATGAATCTGGGAAGGGAAAACGGGGATGGCCAAGGCGGCCAGACGTTTGTGGAGGTCCACAGCTCCCGACCTCTCTACTTTGGCGGCCCGGACACGGCACTGATTCTGCGGCCGAAGCTGAGAACAGCCAGGGTGCCTGGGCCAGAGGGAGGGCCAGGGCCGGAGGAAGGAGTCAGGGGCCGCCGCCGCCCCGCCCGTCGGGCTGTCCGCCCCGCCCACCCCGAGCGAGGCGGAGCCGGCGCCCGGAGGAGCAGGAGGAGGAGGAGAGGTCGGAGCCGTCTCCAGGAGCCCTTAGAGACCGAGTCCCCGGCGGCGGCGGCGGGGGGAGCGCACCGGCAGGCGAGTAGGCACCGAACGGCGGGCGCAGGTGGCGAGTCTGGTCCCCGCGGGCACAGGGGCGCAGCGCGGGGCGTCGGCCGGCCAGTTCGGGGGCCGCCTCCGAGTTCCCAGTGCTGGGAAGCGAGATGGAGGGAGGGAACGGAGGAAGGAAGGAAGGAGGGAAGAGTGTCCTGGAGGGCGGGGACTGGTCGGGGCCCTGGGCCCCGGAGAAGGGGATGGGGGAGGGAGGGCGAGGGACGCCGAGACCCAGAGACGGACTGCGCGCCCGCCCTCGACGGGCGGCGGCCGGGAGCCGCGGAAAGCGGGGGCCCCAGGGAGCTACGGCTGGGGACGAGGCCCCGGGATGGGGGCGGGAGCGGGAGGAAAGGTCTCGCCCTCGCCCGCGTCCTCGCCGCCCCGCGGCCGTGCGCCCCGCGCCCGGTTGTGGTTGGAGGCTCCGGTGTTCCCAGCCCTTCCTTGCGGCGGTGCCAGGCTCTGGAGGCGGGCAGGCATCTGGGGGCGACTGGGGCGCCACGCCCCTCTTCCCTACTTTCTTCCGGCTCTTTCTTGGGACTAGCGGGCGGGCGAGCAGCCCCGGAACCCGCTCGCCGCTGGGTCTAGCGGGGAGATAGCGGGTCGGGGGGGAGAACCCACCTCACATGTTCCGCGAGGGACCCCCAGCAGTGAGTGGCTCCGAGACGCTATTTGCAGGTGGTATGGGGAGGTCGAGGCTCACGAGTCTTGGGTGATTTTTTTTTTTTTTTAAAGCATTGTCGGGACATTTATTGCGTGGATCGGGGTGACTTATTTTTCCCCTTAATTTTATCTGGGGCATATCAGTTAAAACTAATTTTAAAACGCTGTCACTAAAGTCGTCGGACTTGTCCCTCGCCTTATGTTTGTGCCTTGTAAACTTAAACCATTCATAACTTTCACAGAAGAACTCATGGTTCTTGTTAAATCACCGCCGTGGAGTGAAACTTTGGACAACTGGAAATCTAAGAGAAGAAACTGATGAGGCCTGTTATCTTGTAGTCACCCTTGACCGGGCGTGGTTGTATACAAACAAGGTTATAGAGAAGGAAATGGGCAAAAACTGGAGAGAAGGCAGATCCCCTGCGCCCACGTGTCGGGGCACGTTTAATGGCTGCTCCAAGTGGAAACAAACAGGGAATTTATTAAGACCTTGTGGAGTTGGACAAACTTCACATGATTAGCTTCCTTCCCATCAGTTATTTCCTCTCCTCCCCTGCTGTCTTTGCGGACACTGTTTATATTTCCTGGGGCTGTTGTAGCTTGGTCTGAATGGATTGTCTATAATGAATCTTTTGGATGTTGTCAGAGTCAGGGTCTGTGTCTGTGTGTTCTCTACTTTTAAAAGCGGAGTTCGGCTTTGTTTTTAAAGTGCTGGTCACCACACTGCACCATTGCTGGTGTTTCTGGGCTCTGCGTGTAAATTATCCCAGGATGGCGGCCCTTACCTAGGAGAACCAGGAAGGCAGGCAACGCAAGAATGACGGGGTCGGGTATTACTATTGCCAAAACAATCACATTCAAGTAAAGAGCTGTTTGGTTTGGTTTTTTTTTTTTTTTTTTTAGGCCAAATTTTATGTATTAACAAGCTCCCCCCCTTTTTTTTTCAATAAACAAGCATGATTTACACACACATAATTTTTAAAAGTAATCAAACATGTTACAGACTCTTCAATGACAAAAGGACTTTGGGATCAAATGTTTAGTCCCTTTGCTTCCCTAACAGTTAACTAGCACCATAAAATGCTGGTTTAAGTCCAAAAAATGGTGAACAGTCTAACGATGGTGTTTTTGTAAAACCATGTAAGAAATGTTGTATTTACTGTGTTTAACCCAGGTAATTCACTAGTTATTGAACCCCGACAGCATTTAAGTTTCTGTAGAAATACATACAAATGTGAATCTGTTTCACAAGAGACTGAAAAGATTAATATAAAGAGAGCAAGCTCCGGTCTCATTTGGAAGATTAGCTCTCTAACAACAAGATTCGAGGTATTGGGCTTGTATTGTCACTTGTTGAAGGACATGGGTGGTTTGTCAAGTTGTGACAGCAAAGAGGCTCAGTCAAAACACTTGAGGAAATGGTTAGCTAATACCAGATTAATTTTGTTTGTTTTTTATGTTGAAAATCTCTCTGAGACCAAAAAGCTAAAAATTTCAAATTTAGAATTAAGTAATTTATTGCTGGATAAATTGTAGGATTTGTTTTGGGTGTTGTTTTTGTTTTTTTAAGTTTTGTATGTCAGCTGAAGCTTAATTTAGGGAGGTAAGTTGTGGAAGTCAACATTTTTGGGGCCTGATTTGGAAGAGAAGCTGTTTCATAGTGATTTGAGGTCTGAGTTCTGGTGTCAGACAGATCTGGGTGGGAATATTAGTTCTTTAACCTTTTCAGTCTGATTTGTATAATGGGGATGATAGTGGTCTCTATCTCAATGATTTTCATGAAAATATATGAAACAGCCTTTGCAAACTTTTTGTACCCAACACAGTTAATGTTCAACATGATGAGATTTTACTTTTCTAGCTTTCTCTAGCAGTAGGCTATTGGACAGATTACAAGATGGTAGTTTGAGCCTTCTGGAAATGCTAGATAAACCTATTTATTTTATTTTTAAACTTTATTTATTTATTTTGAGAGAGAGAGCGCGCACGCGTGGGGGCGTGAATGTGAGTCCGGGAGGGACAGAGAGAGGCAGGCTTGGTGCTGGCAGCGTGGAGCCCGACATGGGGCTAGATCTCATGAACCTAGCTGTGACCTGAGCTGAAATCAAGAGGCTTAATTTACTGAGCCACCCAGGGCCCCTGGAGCTATTTTAAATTACAAAGAAGATACCTGATTTTATAGATAGAGCTATCTATCTAAAGGTATAAAATATCTGTGTACATATGTGTGTATGTTTCTACCACAGTGGTATGAATAATTATGATTCATTAAAGTTTTAATTAATTAAAGTTTTAATATGCTTTTAGTGCTAAAATTATAGTCATATAATATTTTTAGAGCCAGGCAGTCAGAAACATTTCATTAATCATATTTTAAATTTAAAGAGTTTATGTTTTAAAAAGTTTTGTTTATTAGTCCTGGATAGGAAATTAAACCAGGAACAGAAATATTTATCTTTAACCAAGTATGATTTTTAATTAAAGTATGAAAAAATGTGACCCAAGGGTTTCCAGTTATTTTTCATGTACTGATGCTCAATGCCAACAGATAAGCCATCAGAAGTGTTTAGTACTGATTAGGAGCATTTTGTAAACGTTTTATAAAAGTGTCGTGACCAATTGTAAACTTTTGTGAGAATGAGTGTTCAGCTGATTCAGGGACTCTACTCATCACATTATTGAATCATTTGTGAAATTTAAAAAATGCTTCTATCTTTAAATCAAATCCTTTTAAGCACCTGTTGTTTTGTCCTTAATGTATATCAGGTGCCTGAGGTTGGACTGATTGGAATCGTAGCTCGTGTAACAGATGACTTATCATTTTACTAATTGTACCACAGGGAGGCCGAGATGGTGTTTTATAGTATTTTAAAGTAATTGTAAAGCGTACAGTGTTATTATGAATCATTTCTTGCCTATGACATTATACTCTGAACCAGTGAAGGACTTGATTGAATAAATTATTGATTCTTTTCACTCCTACAACATCATAGCATAGAGATGGATTCCTGACTCTTGCTTCTAGGTGTGTAGAGTGTGGGCAAATTGCTTCATCTGTCTCTGCTTCCATGAGGTATTATGAGGGAGAAATGAGTTCATCTGTCTAAAGCATTTAGAACAGAGTCTGTGTTCAACAAATACTAATGGTAAATTATTACTTCCTGAGATTTTCTCTTTTCTAAATGCTATGTAATTAGCACGTATTATTTTTGTAAAAAGGAAAACAACTGTATGAAATTGTAATGTTTCCCCCAAACTTGAAAAAGCTCAGTAATTATAGGGGTGCCTGGGTGGCTCACTCGGTTGAGAGTCCGACTTCGGCTCAGGTCATGGTCTCACGGTTCATGAGTTCGACCCCCCACATGGGGCTCTGTGCTGACAGCTCAGAGCCTGGAGCCTGCTTCAGATTCTGTGTCTCCCTCTCTCTTTGCCCCTCCCCTGCTCTCACTCACCCTCTCCCTCTCTCTCTCTCTAAAAATAAAATTAAAAAATTTTTTTAAAAAAGCTCAGTAATTATAAAGTCCTGCCAAACAGTACTTACAAAGTAAGAGAATATGATTAGGTAATTGTCATTGCATTTTTTAAATGTGAAATGGATTGCTACATTAATTTGTTCAACAAATTAATTCTCCTAGATCTCAATGCCATTTTCCTTTCTTATTAGAAACTTAAAAAGGGGCGCCTGGGTGGCTCAGTCGGTTGAGCGGCTGAATTCCGCTCAGGTCATGATCTGGGGGTCTGTGAGTTTGAGCCCCATGTCAGGCTCTGTGCTGACAGCTCGGAGCCTGGAGCCTGTTTCGGATTCTGTGTCTCCCTCTCTCTGCCCCTCCCCCGCTCATGCTCTGTCTCTCTGTGTCAAAAATAAACAGTAAAAAAAAATAAAAAAAAAAAAAACACTAATCCATGCAGTCTATGTTATGTTAGGTTAAGTAGGGGAAGGGAAGTGTGCACAGTTACAGTGCATTATTAACAATTACAGCTAGGTCAAAAAAAAAAAAAAAAGATTTATGCAGATGAAGGAAAGTCTAGAAGAAAATACAGACCAATGGATGGTGGGATTCTGGTACTTTCCTACTTTTCTTCCCCGTTTCCCCAATGAGTATATATGTAATAAAGTCTACTTGTGTAACAATTACTTGGTAAAAACTCTGGTTTATTAGCTACAAATAGCAGGCTTTTGTTGTTTGAGAAAAAAACACCAGCTTGCATAGCAGTTGAAGATCCTTAAATGTCCAAACCTTTGTAGTGAAAATTGGTTAGCAGTAAAAGGCTGTTTCAGAAGTTCATATAGGTTTATCTTCCTAAGAGGTGTTTGAAATTAAGGACTGCATACAGACCAAGTCTACCAACCTTGACTTCATGGAAATGGTCACTTCTCAGATCTAGGCTCTGCATTGACAAGTTGCATGCCTACAGCACCTTCAGCTGTCAGGTGCCTCCACGATAGTCACAAGGAAGACATAAGTGCACTTAGTTTGGCAGGAAAGTTTGACAGATAAAAAGTATTTAGAGCACAATTGTGTGCTTCCATTTATTGAGCTGTTCTACAGGTGCATCCAGCGAGAGGGCCTGAGGGATGGTGGGGGAGGGGAGTGGGAGTTCCATTTAGAAGCTATAAATCAAATCGACAGAAAGATGGGAAGAGGGCTCCTTTTAGGGATGAGTTGACCCACCTGAAGAGAATTATCAGTGCCTTTACATCGGGATTAGCTGTCTTTCAGTCAGAAGGCAAAGCTTCTAAAAATTGCCTCAGAGACCCAGCAGGCCTGAAGTGATCTGTGAAGTCGACCTCTCCCGCGCATGGACTCCCAAAGAGGCCTTGAGTGTACAGATGAAGGAACTGGCCTGCTGAGTCCCATTCTAGAACCACCTCATACCAACAAGGCCCGGCCTCCCCACTGTTCTCTCTTAGGAAGAGTAGTGATCAGGTGGCTTGGACGCAGGGCAGAGGGGAGTGATTTGACTGAAGGTTCCTTCTAGCTGGATTTTTCCATTTATTGCCAAGTCTCTTCAAAATCATTTCTAGTGTCACTTAAATGTTTGGTTTATCACGTCAGGCTTTATTGGGTACCGT